>NC_136062.1:36464888-36993288 GCF_964261635.1 Lissotriton helveticus | reverse complement strand
GCAAACTTAGCAAATATCACCTGCAGGAGCCTTGTATACGTAAAGCGGTATTGCGGCACCTGAAACAGATCAGTACATGTTAAATGCAGGGAAAAACAGGTCATTGCAAAGAACATTATGCTACAACATTTGTATATGTAAAGACAATACAGTGCAGTATCCCAGATATATAAATGTGACTTGGAGCAATGTGTGGGGTAGAAAGAACTCGTGATTAGTGATAGACGGATGTGAACAAACTAACTCTGGGGGGATGCCAGAGATGTAATTGATGCACACTTAGCATCTGATGGGAGAGGCACAGTGCATGCGATCATTTATTAGAGCTTATAATACAGTAGTGCAGACTCAGTCTGGGTCAGCTGCCTGGCAGACATTTACAGCTCAGGGTGTGTTGGTTTAGTCCTCCTAAGTGGAGTCATCATCCGGGAGAGGGAGTATCATTTATGAGGCGACAGTTCTATAAGACCAGGTTCCATGCTTGGTCATGGTCAGGATTCTGCAGACCTTTCTGCGCCTCAGCTTTTGGTATCCCACCCTTACAGGTAGCCCGTTTGGATAATTCCTGTCTTCATCCTTGGAGAGTGGGACCCTTTGGGGATTTACCGAACAGAGATATCTGGCACCATGCAAGGATAAGGGCTAAGTTAGGTAATCTCAATGCGATCAGGTTGGCTTTAGGTTTGGGAAACAATCCCAGGAGGCAAGCTGCTGGAGCCTTAGCAGTATTGATAAAGCTCATCACCATGTCCCAGTATGGAGAAAGGGCTTTGGAACCCTATACCTTATGATAGAAATCCACTCCCTCCTCATGGCTTTGGGACATGTCGTCAGTGACCCTGGGAAAATGAGATTGATGGGTTTAGGGTTTATGTATGCCCTGTGGAGGTAGTAGACTTGGATGAGTTGGAAACAGGCAATGCAAGACGTGTGGGACGTATACCTTAGGATATATTTACAGTCTCCATCGATGAGCGCCTGGTCCATGTCTCAAGACCACCGGTCATGTAATTCGGTCAGTACACACTCGGTCTATGTTAATCATGCTCTATTGATGAGGGTGATCACAAGAGTTTTCCCATTAATAGTGCAGATGGTTTTAAAGCCTCTATACTCCTGGGGCTCTGCACATCTCCTCCCCCCATGTCTGCTGCATGCTTGCTGATACCACCCTATACAGCACAAAGTGGTGGGCAAGTAGAGCGTATTTGTCGACTAGATCTGCAAAGTCTTGCAGCTGCCAATCTGCATACCAGTTATCAAGCACTGCCATGCCCCTCCTCTCCCAGTCTCTGAGCCAAACCAAGATTCCCTCATGCAAGAGGTATAATAATGACGACAGAGTAAGGCCCTTTGCATAAGGGACATTCATCTGTGTTCTCCGAAAAGCCTGGGCCCATATAAACTGAAGGGTGTCCAGCAGGAGTTAGTGTGGCAATTGTTCAGTGAAGGGGCATGGGTGGGGACAAATCTCACCCCAGTAGTTACTCCACCTTATCGACAATGTCTCCAGTAACCTGCCAATTTCAAACGTGCAGCAAGATAGTACAATTCTAGACCCAGGAGCGCTAACCAGCTACCATCAGTGAGAAGCTGTAGTGTGGTCAGGGCTAGCCTGTGGCATCTTGTACCCCATATGAGGGAAATCAGTAGGCTATCCATCTTGTTGAAGATCGATTTTAGGAGCCAGTTTAGGAGCGCTGCAGAATATTACAAAATGCAGGAAAGGAGCACCTTCTTTGACAGTATAATCCTGCCTACAATGGATACTGAAAGAGTTAACCAAAAATGGATGGATTCCATAGGAAGCCTAGCACTTTTTAAAGATGGCCCTCAAGGACGTTGGCTACTGTATGGTAGATACGAATGCCCAAGTATCAGAATGTGATTGGTTTCCATCGAAGATCTTGCCCCACTTTTGGCGGTGCAGCACCTGTTACTGGGACGTGCACCGAGAATGCATTCAACTTGTCCTAATTCATGCAAAGGCCCAATAAGGGGCTATAATCCTCAAAAGCACAAAGCGCCCTCCAGATCAGTGCATTACTCTTGGAGGTATGATAGCAGATCATCCGTGTAGAAGGATATATTGAGGCGGAGATCATCGATCACTATCCCTTGATAGTATTGGTCATTGTGGAGCACCAGGGACAGTCACTAGAGGTTCGAGAGGGGGAAGAAAAGCACTACGTTTCAAAATCCATTTCTTGGTAAACCCCACCCACCCGTGGGCCATATACATGCAACATATTAAGCAGCCTTTGGGCATGAAATGGGAGATGTCCCTACATCATTTCCCACATTGTGGCCTGCCTCACCCCAGCAAGGCAATTAAAGAAGGAGTGCAATCATATGATATCATCCATTCATCTGGGTGTGATTTTAGGTAGAAGGGTGCTTGAGTTTGAACTAGGGACGCTGTCCATTCCAGAACCAAAGTCCTTTCCAGTGGATACTGCACTCACCAGGCCTCCATCAGCATGCCCTACCAGTCCACAAAGGGCTAGAGCCTGGTTACTGCTTGTTTGGGCCTGCCATTGAGTTGACTTTTGTGTCATTAGACACCAGAAGGTCTGCTGGGGGCCTGGGCCACCCTGAGCATCACAGGTGTCAATCCATATCCATACCACAGCCGGCGTCTCGAAAAACAGTGATTTGCCATCCAGCTGTATGTGCAGCTTGGCAGGGAAAAATAATGAATAGGGGATAGAAAATTCTTGCAGCCTCCTCTTATCTGCGATGAAGGATGCTCTGAGTTTTTGGACAGCCTCTGTGCAGTCCTGACAATTGAGACAATTGCATTCTCCACTAGGAAGGGGTCCACAGAATGTGCCTGTAGCAACAGGTAGTCTCAAACTCAGAAATGATGGAAACAGGCCACTGCTGGATCATGGATAAGGCCGGTACTTGGTGTGTTAGGTCCAGGGCATAGAATCTGCAAATAGACCTTCTTGGGTGACCACTCACTGTATCCAGTACTCCAGGAATGAGATAATGGAGTCACCCTCAATGTTCTGGGGGAGACCAATAATTCTGGTATTGTTACCTTGGGCTCTTCCATCCTGGTCTTCAATCCTGGCCACAAGTATTCGGATAAGGGCAGACATGTAATTGACTGTGGATGCATGCTCTTTTGCAAGGGGAGCCAGTTCTGCAATGGTAGCCTCCACTATGCGCACCCGGTCTACCATCTTCCTATGGTCATCCGGCAGTAGGACAAGATCCACTACCACACCACAGAATTAATCTGAGCCTCCAGTGCCTCCCTTGTGGAGCCAATCACAGCCAGAATGGTGTCCAGTTTATCCCCCTGTGTGTCCTGGACCCTGCGTACCAAAGGTGTCACGCCATATTTCCCTGTCAAGGGGGTCTCAGAAGAGTCCTCCTAGAGTTTGTGTATGTGCCCCATGAGAACAGGAGAAGCAGACAGAAAGCATTGTGCAACCAGAGGTTAGTGTTGTTCAAGGGGGCAGGGCACAGCAGGGGTGTGGTGGGATTAAAGACAAGGCACAGCCAATTAGAGTGTATGCCAAGAGGGCCCCCACCAGGGATAATGCTTCACTCTATTTCTGTGTGGCATAAGTCTCTTGAGAGGGCCCATAAAGAGAAAAGCACCCCCTAGCTATCCTCATCAGGGGCCCACTCTGTCCAGTATCCAGAGATTGCAGCATGTACCGGTGAGACAGTGGTTGGACCCCTGCTTCCAGTGGTCCCCAGAGGTGTGCTGATGCCCTCTGCACCACCCCTGGTAACCAGTGTGGTGCAATATCTCGTACTCACCGTCTGGTAACTGTTCCTAAACAAAAAGACATAACTAACTTGGTTACGTAGAAAGGGAAGAATACTTGTTGTCTCTATGTGTGGTTCTAACCTGATGAAGGTGGGAGAATTTCTCCTTTAGAAATGAGTGCCCTCACACACTCTTGCGAGTTTCATGCTTCATCATCGGGTGTTGCTCCTCGTGGGGGTGGCGCTGCTGTCCTCCAAGGGCCCTGCGAGAGGGCTCTTTGTCGGAGATCATTTTAGGAGACGCCGCAGTTGTACATGTGGGTGTGTGGGCCTAAAAGGGATTAGTGCAAGTGTATTAAAATTATCCAACCAGTACCCTGAAGCCAATTTTTAGTCTTAGGTCCGAGAGGTAAACGTGAAAGATTTATACAGGTCAAGGTTTTACTCTGCTGCTCTCAGTGCCCGTGTGTGTTTGTGAATATGATATCTGGTCAACATGTTTCGCGCTGGGAAAAAGGTTTCTCATAGATCCTAGTGCGCTTCATCAGGACCGTGTAGTGTAAATTTGTGAATAAAAATAGGAGCAGGGAAAAGGACACCGTAGATTCCTATGATACCTCTTTTAAGGGTGCTGCTCCACTTTCGCTGATCGACATGATTCTGGCCACCATGCCTTTCCCGTCATTTCAAGACACAGATTGGAATTGACAGATTACCTAAATATCGGCTCGAATCAAGGAACCCTCCTGTTTTACATTAGTTTCATAAAGACAGCTTTATGAGCCCTGAAGAAGTCTCATTCTTGAGACGAAACGCGTTGGCTAAAAAATAAAAAAATCTTTTGTAAAATTGGATCTTTTAATCTGCTTTGGAATACAACAATAAAGAATTGAAAGCGAACTTCATTCAAGTTCAGACCTGTTTATTATGGAATTCATTTTGTTAATTGACTGAAAGACAATATAGACTGCGGAAGATATTTTTTGATGGGTGCTGATTCCATATCCTGTGTTTTGAATTTTGGGCTTTGCCCTTGAAGAAACGGACAGGGTTGTGTTCCTTGGTTTCTTGAGCACCATCGCCATACTTTGAGCCACAGATTATAACAGGTGCAGGTTTCTTTGCCTCAACCCTTGTGCGTTTAAGTGTATTTCAGGTGTGAATACGTCTTAGCGTTCATGGGAACATCTCAATCGTGTTCCTGTTATTACCTGGTGGAGAAAAAAAACAGGACTAGAAGACAAACATGTAGAGACAATCATATGTCACAATGAATACAATATCCACATTTAACTTAATTTCAGCAGCTGCGTCTTGGTTACAACATGCATCTTGTTGCGGCAAGTGTGGGAGAGAGTGCCCTTGACAATGTCGTATTGCCACATGTGCATCTTTGTCTATGGTTTGGTGGGAGATCTCATGCACTGCCCTCAGGTTGACTGTGCACGTCATGCTTTTCCCATATGAATAATTCAAACAACTCTCATTCAACGCATTCATACACATTACCCCTTCATGAGGAATGGAGTGCCTCCTTGGCGATTCCCTGTGGTCTCGAAGGGGGGATATCTGTAGGACAATGATTGCAGTCGTGAGCCCAATGCTCAATTGGACTTAACTGTATTTCTGGTTGAGAGTCAGCAGAAAAATACTCACAAGTAAGCCCCTTCATTATAGCCCAATACCTTCCCTGCCGCCGGTTGGAAGTTGGAGAAGTAATCAGAAGCGACTGCCCGGTTAAAACTGTGTTTAGGCAGCAATTACGTGGCAACGTCGGGGGTGTGGTCTCTTTGATGAAGCAGGCTACGGCAGTGCGCTAGTACGTCAACCGTGCAAAATGCTGTCGACCATATTGGAGTCATAATGTGCATGTCCACGTGTAACGTGTATGCTATCGGTACTGTTGGGAGGCATGTGTAATGCTATACTTGTATCTGTGGTATGATTGTGAGTATTTCTACGTCCAATTGAGCGTTGGGCTCACAACTGCAACATTGTCCTACAGTTATCCCCGCTCGACACCCCGGGGAATCGCCGCTGTCTACTTCCCCAGCTCCATCCCCCTCCCCTGAATCTTTCCCCCTGCCTGCTTTTCCCCTTACGTATTTGTGCTTATTATTTATCTCTACCTTACAAGTAACTATGTTGCCGTGCTCTAATAACTGTGTAAACTTTGTAACGATATAACCTGTAACTATGATCTGATGCTCATGTAAAGCGCTCTGATACCTCCGGGTTTAGCCAGAGCTATATAAAACCTTTAAAATAAATAAATGTGTATGAATGCGTTGAATGAGAGTTGCCTCACAGATATAACAAGTCTCGTAGCATTATACAGACAGAGAGTGGTCTGCACTTTCAAGAAACGGTAATGGACTGCCTACGGACTCCATGGCAGCCGTGCCTTTTTTTCTTTCGTTTTCACCCATTGATTGCTCTTTATTTACAATGGAATCGGTGGCCATCATGATGCAAACAAGCATGTTTGAATTACTCACATGGGAAAAGCATGACTTGCACAGTCAACACGAGGTCAGTGCATTTGATCTCCCCACGAACCATAGGCAGACAGTATATTCTGTCAAACATGCACGCATGGCAATATGACAAAGTCAAGCACATTCTCTCCCACACTTGCTGCAACAAGATGCATGTAGTAACCAAGTGCAGCTCCTGAAATTAAGTTAAATGTGGATATTGTATTCACTATGACTTATGTTTGTCTCTATATGTTTGTCTTCTACTCCTGTTGTTTTTCTCCACCAGGTAATAACAGGAACAGGATTGAGTTGTTCCCATGAACCCTATGGCGTATTCACACCTTAATGGATGTTTCATAGGAATATATGCATTAAGGGGCTAGATTCAGTTCAGGGCCTAAGAGGTTGGAATCTATGAACATACATTAATACACAACACAGTACCTCTAGGACCATAAATTATTCATGCTCGTGAATTCTAATTTTATCCACGGCAAGTTCAATCAATGAACAAAAAACTTTCAGGTTTTTTACATTTAAGGTAGGTACACAACTACTCAATCATTTTTTCAATAATGGACAACGCAGAGCTTACTTTTCTCTTAGTTTTTTCTATTTATCTTATATGTTTGTTTTCATAAATGCAAATGTCCTTCAATTACATGGCAAAACATAATTAAATTACTTTTTTTGCTATGTTTGTACATCCGATCTTAATGCAACGAAAAACTTGGCCATTTGCAAAGTATTATAAAACACAATCAAACACAAGTGCATCTCATATATACAGTGAATAACACATTTAAGCGTATTAGGTCATAATCCTATGTTTTCTGTCCACCAGGGTACAACTAAGTAGTACTCCTTGGTCAATTTTACTAAGTGGTCATTAAAAAAGTATAGGCTCAGAGAGTCGTTACGGAAATGTTCAAAGTTTGGACCATTTAACTTTTTTATGGCTAAACTTTTCGAGTACTTTTTAGTACTTCTATTTATTATTGATGCTCTGAGTCTTGTGCAAGTGAAAAGGTGAGTTGTGTGGGTGTGCCGACGCGTTTCGACCTTTGTGATGGGGACAAGGAGGATTTCAAAGAATGTCTTCCTCAGGGCTGGGACTTTGTGATAGGATTATCGTGATCTAGAGTGATTGAAATGCAGTGGTTCAATGTTCTCCGTCTCGTCATGTACAGTTTACATCTTGGGACGATTAGGATCTTTATTTCTTAAATTCTTTTATTTGTCGTGGTTTCTACGACACGGGGATACGTGGATTGAATCTCCCTGCTTAATCTTCTGGCGTCTCGGCTGCCTCGTCAGTTTCTGACGAGGCAGCCCGTCCTAGAGGTACTGTGTTGTGTATTAATGTATGTACATAGGAATATAGGGCATCCTTTTCCCTGCTCCTATTTTTATTCTCGAATTTACACGGCATAGTCCTGACGAAGCGTACTAGGATCCATTAGAGACCTTTTTCCCAGCGCGAAACATGTTGACCAGATTTTACATTCACAAACACACACAGGCACTGAGGGCAGCAGAGTAATACCTTGACCTCTACTATATTTGTTACTAGAGGTGCTCCATCTCCCCTGTATAATTCTTTTACGTTTACCTTTCGGACCTACGAATAAAAATGTACTTCAGGGTACCGGTGGGGTAATTTTAATACACTTGCACTAATCCCTTTTAGGCCCACACACCCACATGCACAACTGCAGCATCTCCTAAAAAGATCTCTGACAAAGAGCCCTCTTGCGGGGCCTGTGGAGGACAGCAGTGCCACCCCCATGAGGAGCAACGCCCGATGATGAAGCATGAACCTCGCAAGAGTGTGTGAGGGCACTCATTTCTAAAGGAGTAATTCCCCCACCTTCAACAGGTTAGAACCACACAGAGACGACAATTTTTCTTCCCTTTCTATGTAACAAAGTTGGTTATGTCTTTTTGTTTAGGAACAGTTACCAGACAGTGAGTACATGCTAGTTCTTGGGAGCAATGGTACTAGACCTACCCTTTTTTTCCTTAACACTCCCTGTCCCCCCCTCTTGCATTGTTTTTTGGTGCAGTATCTCAGCATATGTGCCCCTCTGGAGCTCAAGACGTGTGCAGCTGTTGTGAGCCCTGGGCAGTGTGGTGACTCCCAGGAGATGCAAGGGACAATAATGTGGGTCTGGGACCCATGGGTCCTTTGGGCACCACCCCAAGGTGCACCTCCCCCCTTCATGTCACCCTGACAGGCAGGCCAGTACAGTGCTGCAGCGCCTCTGCCCCCAGAGCTCAGGTCATGTGGGTAGTCAGTGTCAGGTCAAGGCTGTGCAGCGGCACCTTGGGGGTGTTATGGGCCATCATCAAAGTCTGTGTCTGGTAAGCCTTTGTAGGCAGCCCAACTGCTGCTCACGTACCGGGTCTGCTTCTTCCTCTTCTGCAACTGCTCTTCTTATATTAGCCCTTTGTGGGGCAGCATAGTGTCGCGGGTGTGGCATCTTTGCAGGGCGCAGGCCTGGCAAGCGGCCCAGAGGGAGAAAATCATCAACCCCCGCAGTGCACAGGTCAATGACCTGGAAGCGGCTGTCCCACACAGCTAGGCCACTGTTCATACATTCACCCATGGTGCACCCTGCACCTCAGAGGAGGCCACTCTATATGCTGCAGGCAGTGGAAGGATGATGGGGTTGGGTCCGCCATGACTCCTACCTCATGCAGGTTAGTTCTCACAAGGCACTGCACCAATCCAGCCCCAGTGGCCACCACCAGAATAGCGCTATCCACCTCTCAGCCGCAGCTCCCCTCTACTGCCGTCTTGCTGAGCACAGTCAGCAGGCCACGATAATCGGTAGGGTACTCAAGCGGAATCACTGTACCCAGCCAGTACCTGGTGAGTTTCGGGGTCACGGTTTGGTGTTTCTGCTCTGTGGGCTCAGGCAGCAGGATTGTGTAAAAGGTACTGGGGTGGCGAGGCCCATAGTTGCTACTCACGCCATGGTGGTTACCTCCACCCCCTACTCTTGCTTCCTTTATAGCTTCTTTCAGATTGACTTGCACTCTATTTTTTATTTTATTTTTTTATTTTTTTATTTTTCAAAATGCAACACACGAAAAAAACCAATCCATATATTCAAGAAGTTCATTACTGCACCCAGTCCACCCCCCACCCTGACACCAATCTGTACACTCAAAGTATAATCACAAGAAACAGTAGTATATCAATTGCTGTTATACATAATTCATAAAACAGAAAAAAAAGAAAAGAAAAACTTAATCGCCACAGGTAAGAAGAAGAAAGTAAAGCGATAAAATTAAAAGAGAGAGAAAAAAAACAGTAAAAAGGAGAATCACTTTTTACTGAAAGTTTCCCAATATTTAAGCTTTCTACAAAGAAAAAAAAGAGAACAATCCTGTACAATCTATACATTTACCCCATCTAACCATCTCATTAAAGGTTCCCAGATATCCAGCCCTCTTTTTTGTGCACGTCTACCTTTTTTGGCGTAAATGGCACTCTCTAGTTTACAAGTTGCCAGTAATCTGGCCTGCCATTGTTCGAACGAAGGAGGGTTCGGATATTTACAATATAAAGCCAGACAATTTCTGTAAATGGTCATAGCGACAAATATCAAAGCGCCACCTGCCCTACTACCGATGGTATCAGCTAGGCCTAGCATTATAACTATTGGATTAAGTTGGAAGTCTAGTGCCAGAACTACTCCTAGAAATTGTTGAACGCCCTTTAATAAAGGCTTTAGATTTGGACATGTTGCAAACATGTGTATCTGATCTGCCGAGTACTTGGTACATCTGGGACACAGAGTTCCTTTTCCAGTTCCCCACTTTGCTATTTTATTCGGGGTAATGTAGAGAAAAAAATCCAGACTTATAAAATTGGGCCTGTAGCTTAGATGACAGCAGGTATTTGTGAGCAAGATTCAATGCTAGAGGAAAAGTATCTTGACAAGTATTCAACTTCAGTTGCCATTTTACATCAATTTTCTCCAGATCATCTGGCATTTTGGCATTTATTACTGAATAAATTCCTCCAATCCGGGGCGTTTTACGTTCCTGAATTTTATCTATGAAATCTAGCCTTATGAAACCTGCTAGCCCACCGGTTTTATGTGCTAAGAAATTTTTCACGGCACAATAGAAGAAAATCTGATTCTCATTTAGGTTAAATTGAGCCTTTAGCTCTTCAAAGGACCGTACCCCCGCCAGAGTTACCAGGTCCCCCAGCTTAGTTATTCCTGCTCTAAGCCATTTCTGTAGATATGAATTCCCAAAAATTGATGGCAGACTTGGGTTACTTTTAATGGGGGTGTAATGGTTTAGTCTAGCCAGTCCAAAAGTTCTGCGAATATTGATAAAGACCCGGTATGCATTTATTAGAGTCTTAAACCGGACTCGTTTATAATATCCAAAGTCAAGCTGTCTCCATAGACATCCAATAGCACTTTCCCCCAGTAATAATGTATATGGAGATGATAGTCCTGTAGGGTCCAGGACAGAAACTTCATGCAGTAGGAACGTGCTATACTGTAAAACTGTTGCCCAGTAGTATAGCTTTAAATTTGGCAATGCCCAACCCCCTCTTTCCTTAGGTAGAGAAAGTAGTTTATACGCTCTCCTTGGCTGTGAGTAGGCCCAAATAAATTGACAAAAAATGTGTTCAAATAAGTGCAAAAAGTTATTATTAAACTCAAGGGGAATAGTTCTAAAAAATAAAGTAGCTTGGGGGAAAAATTCATTTTTAACGGTGCATCAACCAATTATTGTTAGGTGCAAATTATCAATTTTCTTAAGAGAAAAAAAAAAGTGTGGCTTGGTAGCTGGGACCCACACATGCTAACCATCATACAGGGTCATCTTGACTGCTCAATTAAGAGGGTGGGAGGGGGGTGGGGCAGGGGACACCAAAGGTTTACAGTGGGGTGGGAATAGTGGTTTCGAGCAGATTGTTATTTAAAATTCAGGGGATGTTTTGTTGGGGTGAGATGGTTTGGGGAAGAAACATGGAAGAAAGAAATAAGTTAAAATAGGCTATAGTCGCAAAAGAGCGTGATAAAAAAAAATAGAATAATCTCTGTAAATATCTGCGGTCTTGATGACCCTGTAAAAAGACAGAAAGTACCACAGGGTCTGCGCTCATTGGGTCCTGATGTGATCTGTCTCCAGGAGACACACGTTGAAGGAGCTCAAAAACATCTGTTAAACACACTGGGGTATAAGGTTGTAGGGGCGATAACTCAAGGAGCAAGGGTCAAAGGAGTAGGGATCCTAGTTAGCCAAAGGTTGCCCTTAAAGGTAAATGGAGTTGTCAGATGGTCTTGAGAGATGGGTAATTACGGACTGCTCACTCTCGCCAGACCTCGCATTTACGATCTGTTCCACATACGAGAGTAACTTAGATGATCCAGGCATAATCAGCAGGGTAAACGAAGGGCTGGTGCATTGGCAACTTCCCATAATACTATGTGGAGATATGAATTTAAATCTACCAAGCAATTGGCAATCTGAAACAAATTGGAAATATAGAGGCAGAAAGCCAAAGGTGTTTCAAGCCATGCTAAATCTAATTAATACACATGGTTTGGTGGATGTTTGGGCAGAACAGAGATCAAAACAAGATGGCTCTACCTTCTTTTCAGCTCCCCATTTGTCACTAGCAAGATTAGATTATTTTTTAGCTTCTTCCTCCTTGGTAAGCTCATGCCATATTGACATCTCACCTAGGTTTATGTCAGATCATAACCCTCTTATTCTAAGTTTAGAGGGTCCGGGCTCTGAAGGGTTGAAGTCAAACTGGAGTTTTGAAAAGGCGCTTCTGTATGACTGTAAATATAGGGAATATATGCAGGGTTGCATCCGGGAGTTTTTGAGGATTAATATGGGATCGGCCCCCATTATGATTGTGTGGGACACTTTTAAAGCTGGGGTTAGGGGGTAGACACTCCACTTTTCAATTAGGAGAAACAAAATAGAGAAAGAGCAGGTGAAACGGTTACAAGATAAATTGACAGTCAAAGAAAGGAAGTTAACTTCAGCAGTTAAGACAGGAGTTGGAATAGAGGAAGCACAACATACTGTAGCCGCAGTAAAAGCCAAGATTGGATCTATTTTTGCGGAAAGAACAGCAGCTAGATGCGCCTCTGCCCGAGGGAAACTGTATGAATGTGGGGAACCTATAGAACATCAATTGGCATTATCAATTAGGCAACAGTCAACTGCCAATTCAATAACGTCTATTCGGACGTTTACTGAGGGGGTAACGAACGATCCCGAAAAGATCCATGAGGCCTTTAGGGGGTTTTACAGAGAGTTATATACTGAAGAGGACATTAGACCTTCTGGGATCCGGGAAATTGAGATTGCACAGTACTTACAGTCCGTCCCTATGGCTAAACTCAACATAGAGGATCAAGAACTAATGGAGCTCCCTCCTACTTGGGAAGAAATAGCTACTGCCCTGGCGAGCCTACCGGACGGCAAGGCAACTGGTATGGATAGTATCCCTGCGGAATTTTATAAGCATTTTTTACCGCAAATCAAGGAAATCCTTACTTTAGTGATTGTTGCAATTTTTTAACGTTGCCTCTCCACACCCCTCTTGGTCTCTAGCGAAAATTTTAATCTTTCCCTAAAAAGATAAGTCTCCTCTTGAAATGGCCTCCTATAGACCAATAACATTGATAATTACAGATTCAAAAATATTCTCAAAAATGTTAGCAATTAGAATTTCCAAAAACATGTAGGGCGTGGTATCTAGATGGCAACATGGGTTTATCCCTAAAAAGGGAACTACAGAGCATGTCCGTAGGACAATCACACTGTTCGATGCCGCCAGGATATCAGGAGACCCGATCGCATTAATTTTACTCGATGCTGAAAAAGCTTTCGATCAGGTCTCCTGGTTATTCCTCTGGGATATTTTGAGGAGGATTGGCTTTGGACCTAAGATGGTACAGGCCATTCAAGCTTTATATAAAAACCCCAAAGCTAGAATTATGATTAACAGGCATCCTACAGAACTGATTGAGATTTCACGTGGGACTAGGCAGGGGTGCCCCTGCTCTCCACTCCTTTTCGCCCTGGTTATCAACCCATTTGTCAGTAAAATTGAATCTAATCCAGAAATAGTGGTGGTCAGCAGGCACGGCATAGATCAGAAGATCATGGCCAATGCAGATGATCTGCCGATAGTCACTCCTGACCCCAAAGCTGCCATCAAAGCTTTAGAACGTGAAGCTCTGGAGTTTGGGAAATTATCAGGGTACGCCCTCAATAGAACAAAAACTCAGATAATCCTGAACGAGAAAATTAATTGGGCTGATAGTTTAGTAGTTCCAAAAGCTAAGTATCTTGGAGTCAACATAGTGGCTGATACAGATTTAATAGTAGAAGAAAATCTGATTCCGTTAGCGATTGACTTGCACTCTTATGCAGAAAATTCCCCAATCATCCATCCTTTGTTTTCCTCTACTACCTCTTTAGAAACTCTTAGAACCTTGTTTTCTAGTTGCCTACCGTCTGCCCAATCCTGGATGTCCTCTCCTTTGCCCCATCCTAACCCATATAAAGGTGATTTTCTTTTTGAGCATCAGGCATGTCCTCCTACTCCTTCTATATTATTTCCTCCTGCCTCCTCCCGACAGTCATCATTGGTTCATGACCTCATTACGACCTTCAACTGTCTTCCCTTCTTCTTCAGTCTCATTTCCTCTTTTGCCTCCTTAAGATGTTCTCAAATCTACAACTACTGTAAAATCTTTATTGGATTTTAACAAGTGTTCTAAACGTTTTCCTACCAGTCCGAGAAACTCACAATCAAGTCCTAACTGTCCAGGAGTTGTTATTGCCATTAGAACTTATTGTTTTTTCTTGGCCAAAAAGGTTTTCTACTTAGATAAGTGTTGTGTTCTGTATTGATATTTAGGGTATCATCAAAGAAATTTCACAGAGTTGGTGTTCCTGATCAAGAATGAAAAATCAAATTACCAGTTTCGAAAAGACATTTCAGGAAGTGAAATTATTATAACCTTTGATCCTGAATATTCCCAATTAAGTGATAGGTCAAATGGTGCATTTTAAAGCAAAATTATGACCTTAATTGGCTAAAAAGGCATTTTCTCTGAAAGTGCTCTCATTAAATATTCAAATCCCCTTATTGTGTGGAACACATCCTCAACCTGTGACACCACAACAAAAACTGCCACTGCGCTGACCCATGCTCCACGTAGTACCTTTCACCTGCACCCACACCCACTTTGCCTACCACTGCACACACCAGCCTACCGACCAACCCCACCCCAAACACCCCGCAGACACAACCTGAACAAAAACACCAACTTGCATGCGCCTTCTTAGCACACGTTCCACTGAATTATGGGACCTCCTTGCCACCCTCGCATCTGACATCGTCCCCCCACATTCGCCCCAGATATTGCCACCGAGATCCCCTACAGATAAAAATCACTCACCAGGACTGCACCAACAAGCCGGTAGGAGGAACAACCATTATGCTTAAAGAGACTATACAGTGTACCACCACCAAGGACCACACCACCAACACCCCCATGGAACATCTGAACTTTAAGCTCCACATGGATGACAATACAACCATCATGGGCACCCTTGCATACCAACTCCCAGGCCCGTGTTCCAGCTTCTGCAAAACCATCACAGGCTTCATTGTTCCCCAAGCCTTAGACTGTAAGGACTCCATTTTCCTCCGTGACATTTCCAAAACGACAACACCAATAACAAAAAACACCACACACCTCCTCGACAGAATGAGCCGCCTGGGATTGACGCAGATCATCCATGACCCTTCACACTGCAGGATACACGCTGGACCCAAATTTCACCTCCAGCAACCGCATCAAATAAAGCCATGTCACAGTACTCACATGGACCGATCACTCCATTGTCCACTTCAGCATCGCATGCCCTGCACTGCTACCTCCAAGATGACCAACACACCCCACCCGAGGTGGAACAAAATCTCAGAGACCAGCAGGGCAAACGCCCTCAACACCTTCAACCCTGCTGCCACCACTAACGTTGTGTAGGAATTGGAAAACATCAACGTCTGGATCACCAATTGCGCAGACAGCATCGTCTCCATCAAGAGAAACATCCAGAGAAAATCCTCCAAAAAGGTCAGCCTGTACACCCAAGAACTCAGAACTGTGAAAAGAGGCAGCAAACAGTTTAACCTCTGACAGGGCATCGTTCGAGACCTCCCTCAACCTCTACCACCGCTTGCTGGGGGCAACAAAGAAGACAGTCCTTGCTGCACACATTGAAACGAGCACCAGCAACACCAAGGAACATTTCAACATAGTTAAGGAGTTCTCCAACCCGCCTGCCAGTGAAAAGAACATCACACCCTCAGAGGAGTTGTGTAACAACCTCACCCACTTCTTCCATGATAAGATCGCTACCATATACAGAAACTTTGAACCCAAACCCACACCTACGGACTACCTTGACACATACGCACCGCTGTAACCAATACGAACCACACACTGACCCCCTGGAATATCCTCTCCACCCATGACACCACC
Organism: Lissotriton helveticus; assembly: GCF_964261635.1. Lineage (NCBI taxonomy): Eukaryota > Metazoa > Chordata > Amphibia > Caudata > Salamandridae > Lissotriton > Lissotriton helveticus. The sequence continues at coordinate 36,977,522 of NC_136062.1, read as the reverse complement.
TCTACTATGAAACCCATCAACTCAGGAGCTCCCACAGACCCATGCCCGCACCACATCTTCAACATTGGAAAACAAAGGATCGACCAGGAACTCACCACCCTACTCAACACCTCTATCACCACTGCAAAAGTTTCTGACACCTGGAAACACGCCAAAGTCAGACCACTACTCGAAAACCCCTTTGCTGATCCCCGGGGAACCCAAAAACTACCAGCCATTCTCCCAGCTCCCATTCCCAGTGAAGGTACCGGATAATATCATCAACAATCAACTCATGACACACCTGGAGCAGAACCAGGGATTTGACACCTCCCAATCTAGCTTCCGCAGCAATCACAGCACAAAACCATCCTGATCACAGCCACTGACGACATACGAACCCTACTCGACCAAGAAGAAACAGCATCTTTGATCCTCCTCGACCACCACACACTGATTGAAAGACTCCGCCACATTGGTGTCCAAGGGGCCACACTCAGGTGGATCACCTCTTTCTGCACTGGAGGAACCCAGAGGATCCACCTCTCACCTCCAAACCCAAGGAGATCGCCTGCAATTTGCCCTCAGCCCCACGCTGTTCAATGCATATATGACCCCGTTAGCCAACATCGTCAGGTCCTGCTGTCTCAACATAATTTCCTACACAGACAATACCCAACTCATCATCATCTCACTCACCAACAACCCCACCACCACCACCAGAACCAACTTCTACATATGCATGACAGACAACGCTGACTGGATGAAGAACAACTGCCTGCAGCTGGACACATAAAAGATAGATGTTCTGATTTTTGGCAACAGCAGCAACACATGGAACAATTCCTGGTGGCCATCAGACCTTGGACCCGCACCCACTGCCTCCAACCACGTCAGAAACCTTTGAATCATTGACAACAAGTTCACCATGAAATCAAAGAGCAAAGCTTTCTCCTCTGGCTGCTTCCTCACTCTACGGATGCTACATAAGATCTTCAAGTGGCCACCCCTACACACGAGATGCACTGCGTCAGAAGCCCTCATCACCAACCGACTAGACTACTGCAATGTCTTCTACATAGGAATCGCTGCACACCTCCTACAGAGATATCTAACCATACAAAATGCCACAGCCAGACCTATCCTCTGCCTTCCCTGACAAACTCACATTACACCCCACCTCAGGAAACTCAACTGGATCCCCGTACAGAAGAGATGCCAATTCAAGCTGCTGACTCACACACACATAAGGCTCTAAACAATGAAGGACCTGCCTGAACTTCTACCAACTGTCGAGAAGACTACGCTTCCCCTCCCTTTCACTTGCCCATACCAAAGCAGAAGTGGTGGGCGCTCCTGCTCCCATATCACAGTAAAGACCTGGAACAGCCTCTTTATGCACCCCTGGACCTTCACCTCACATCCAGACTTCCGAATGGCCCTAAAGACCTGGCTGTTCGAAAAAACCTCGGGGACATACATGCGCCGGTATAGCCACGCTTTCTTAATCCTCATTGATTGATTGATTGATTGAGAGTAAGCATGGGCGGATTTTGCGGATCCACGATTCACGAATTTGCGGATTCACGGATCGTGGATCCGCAAAATCCGCGGATTTAGCGGATCTGCGGATTTGGGGGCGGGGCTTCCTCGAGTGTGTGGGCGGGGCCAAACGGACAGGGCTTCCATGCGAGCGCACATGCCTCTTGTGTGTATAAAAGGTCAGAGACCGATCAGAGCAGCAGATTAAGAGACAGAAGCCCCTGGTCACAGGAACAGCACGGGGATTGCGCTCGTAAAAGTCAAAGATGCAAATGCCTCTGGCCAGCATCACAGCGGATTTTCGATGGTATATTTGGGAAGAAGGCACATCTGCCCAGCCTCCCAACGCTCACGATTTTTTTTGGGCTGATGAATGAGTCACTGCATTTGCGCTTCAACTAGTTCCAGCGACCAAGTGTGTGTTACTATGCAATCGCGCCGAAGTGCACAGGGGTCCCTTGAGTGAAATGTCCATCATAGTGGGTAAATGGCGGGAAGATGGTGCACACCTCGAGTGTGTGGGCGGGGCCAAACGGACGGGGCTTCCATGCGAGCGCACATGCCTCTTGTGTGTATAAAAGGTCAGAGACCGATCAGAGCAGCAGATTAAGAGACAGAAGCCCCTGGTCACAGGAACAGCACGGGGATTGCGCTCGTAAAAGTCAAAGATGCAAATGCCTCTGGCCAGCATCACAGCGGATTTTCGATGGTATATTTGGGAAAAAGGCACATCTGCCCAGCCTCCCAACGCTCACGATTTTTTTTGGGCTGATGAATGAGTCACTGCATTTGCGCTTCAACTAGTTCCAGCGACCAAGTGTGTGTTACTATGCAATCGCGCCGAAGTGCGCAGGGGTCCCTTGAGTGAAATGTCCATCATAGTGGGTAAATGGCGGGAAGACGGTGCACACCTCGAGTGTGTGGGCGGGGCCAAACGGACGGGGCTTCCATGCGAGCGCACATGCCTCTTGTGTGTATAAAAGGTCAGAGACCAGCATCACAGCGGATTTTCGATGGTATATTTGGAAACAAGGCACACCTGCCCAGCCTCCACAACGCTCACGATTATTTTTGGGCTGATGAATGAGTCACTGAATTTAAGCTTCAACTAGGGCACATGCGTTATTGATATCTGCAAGTGTTTCCTGTTGAGGTTTATTTTTTGTGCCAGGACCGTCGTGCCAGAATGAACCCTGCCCTTCATATTTATTCAAGAAGACACCATGTAAATAATTTACGATGGCGCCGGCAAGCTGCCAGCGCCATCCTGCAAAAGTTACTTAATTAGCTTCAACAGGAAGCTCCAACTGATAAAATAAAGCAGGCGCTCGAGCCCCTGCTTTATCTTATCTGTTAGAGCTTCCTGTCGAAGCTAATTAAGTAACCATTTGAGGATGGCGCTGGCAGCTTGCCGGCGCCATCGTAAATTATGCATTAGGCTTGAACTTTTGACCGCAAAATCCGCTCCGATCGCGGATTGCGGATTCTCGGTAAATTCGCGAGAGTTCGCGGATCGCGGATTTACCGAAAATCCGCAAAATCCGCGATCGGAGCGGATTTTGCGCTCATGCTTAATTGAGAGCCAACAGAGACTAATGCTCTCCAAGAGTTGACTCAGTTTTTCCCAAAATGCACTTTGGATGCCCCCATATGTCAAACATTACCTCCATTATGCTAATGCCAGCATTTTGCCTTTACCCCCATGTGCCATGGGTACCTCCTCAGGCCAAAATGTACATACAATATACCAGTGCCTGCATTTTGTCATTAGTGCTGTCTATAAACCATGGGAGAACCTTATGTCAGTAATTGCCTCTAGTATGTCAGGGCCAGAATTTTGTCATGATTGTGCTTCCCACAATATACCACGATTGTCTTATCCTTACGCCAGGTATTCCTATTGGCAAGTGCTACCATTTTACTATGAATGTGCCCTGTATGTCAAGAATTTTCTCCAGCATGTCAGCAACAACATTTTCTCTCTGTGTCCCCATATGTCAGGTATTACTCTAGTATGTGTAGCGCTAAGATTTATCTCTAGAGTGCTAGCAAACGTATTTCACCATGGGTGCTTCTATAAACCAAGATTTACCTTCAGTACGCCAGAGCCAACTGCAGACTTATAAGCATAACACTAAATTCTCTCTCATACACACTTATATTCACCCACTCCCACTCATTCAGTCTCACTTGCAGTCAGCTACTCTCACTCAATCTTACTTTCACTCACTCATTCGCACTCACTCTCACTCAAATTATGACTCTCATTCACTTGCACTCACTCCATCTTTCTCACGCAGTCTCACTTAATGTCACTCTGACTCGCTCATTCTTGTTCTACTGTATTCACTGTCATTCACTCATACCTAATCACACTCACTTGCACTCAGTTTTTCTCTCATTCCTTATCTCTTATTGTCACTCACTCTGAAGCATTTATTCTCACTCAGGTACACTGTTTCACTAATACTCTCATTCATTCGCACCAACATTAATTCCCCATTCATACCTCCTCACACTCTTTAACACTCTTCACTCATTCCTATTCATTCTCACACACTCACCCTCACTTCCAGCACTTACTCCAACTCACTCAGACTCACTTATTGACACCTAGTCTCACTTGTTCTCATTCATTACCTGTCATTAACTCTTTTTAACTCACTTTTGCAGTAACCCATACATATACACATTCTCTATTTCATACTCTGGCACTTGGACAAAATATACACTCAAAAGCATTTTTTTATTATTAGAACTGTTCTGAAAAATGGGCATAAAACAAGAAGGGTAGGGCTCAGACGTCCATAATGGTGATTGCATCGTTGTTCTTGGCACTGATGTTGCCACTTCAGAGTCTAGGGTGTGCAAAAGCAGTGACTAAATGATGTCCGTTTCCCAGCTCTCAGCTCTTCTTTATAATCCGTTTGTTTCATTACCCGTCTCTCACATGTATTACTCTCACTATCACTCACTGCCTCATTCTGATTTATGTCACACGAGTACTTTCCTCTAACCTGACAATTCCAAGGGACAGAGAGAGACATTTAGATGCCTTCTTTGCCGAGCACTCCAAACTAGCAAAACTAAATAAATATGTTGCAATTGTTAATATAGAGTTGAACCCATCGCCTTCCCAAAAGCTGCAGCGGCAGCTCAGTGCAGAGCCCCTGGTTCACGGACAGTGAATGTTGTTTCATTACAGTGTGAGTTTCACTGCTGAATATATTTATGTCAGGGATTGTAGCATACATTTTATAAAATGAAACCTAAGATTATTGTTTACCCGAAACTGTATTAATTAATAATATATGAATTAACTCAGTTTGTTTACGCTTTATCTGATGTTTTATAATCAGTGAAGTCAGACATTTTGGGAACTTTTTCGGGAGTCCCAGGTCAGGCAGGGGATACTGGGCATAGACTTTGTTATCTGGAGTCTTTTACCATTGTTGTCCTTGGGCTTAACCTTACTACTGAGCCCAAAACTAAGCATCAGATACATCCATGCAGCATGTGAACTTTAGTCCAGTGCAGTTCTGCATTCAAAGGTTTACTCAGGTAGGTGGAGTGAGGTTAGATCCCTAGAAATCAACAAATAAATTAAGAGTAAAGAAATCAATGTCCAGTCAGTGCTTGTTGTACTTTAGCACATCACCTACAGAAAAGTACTGTACAAAGCATTTCAAGAGGCATCAAAATATTTTGGGGTTTGTTTTTATACTCAATGGTTACTGGAGATACAACCTCGGCTATTCCAGCAACATAACCTCTAGCGGTACCCTTCACCCAAACAGTCCCAAACAATCTATGTGTTTCGTATGCGGGAACAGGAACAGTGTGTGTTCTTGGGGAGGGAACCCTGGCTGGACCAGCATGTACAATTACCTCCCCCTTCTGACTATGTGCTTCGTTCTTTCCACAAAGTATTTTCCTGAGGTTGCAGAGTGCCTAGTTGCCTGTTATTGATCATCAAGCAGCTCTTGCACTATTTGTTGATGTGGTGCGCTGCATAGCCACGGAGTATGAAAGGCAGTGTATTTGCCTTCGCTCATCCTACTTGTGTGTGGTCAGCATCTACAGGCACAGTGAACTGAGTGGAGGCAGCACCAGCACCAGTACCAGCTGAGGATGCTGACCTGAGTTGTGTTGTTTTCAGCTCAGTGGACTTCTAAGTTTGGATTCTTCTTCCTCCCCAATGACAAAACCAGCCATGTAAATAATCTAGATACTCCCCCCCCCCCCCTCACTGGTTGTAACTGAGAGTAGTCTTGGCGCCAGCCTCAGTGTTGATGTAGTAATTTCTCCAGCATTCTGATTCTTCATTTAGAGAGACCATGGGTTGTGGTCCTGACTCTTCCAGAACTACGAAATTCATTGCAGTGGCTGTCACAACAGAACTCGAGTAGAGTCGTGTTTCACAACACAGATCATGAAGCACATAGTTCCATCAATGCAATGAGGCATCTCGAGGCTCCCAGACCTCACCTCCACAACGTGGAGCATCATATGACTTTGGCTTGTCTTGCCTAGGCCCCTTCAGTACCCCTCTTCTTATATGCGCTGTCTCCCTCATGCAAGGACAAGGGTACGCCCCCCTACAGCAGTCCTTCAGACCTCCTTTGCAGCAGGGTCGTTGCAGGCCCCCCAGGTGTCTTGGTCAAAGTGTCCAGTTTTCTAGTCTTGAACCTGGCAAGGGGAGTTGGCAGATGTTTCCTCCTTCCTGAAGTATAGAGTTACTTGTTTTTGACTGATGCGGGGAACGTACTTATATATTGAGGAAGAAGTCTTGGCATTGTGGCCGGACTTGTAAAATCGAATTTGCAGATAATAGTTGTGTATTGTAACAGGCAGCTCTGAGTCCGGTTCAGGGCAGATGCTGCTGGTACATACATATTTTTTGTTTAAGGTGTTAGCAGGAAGATGGGGTGGAGCTGGAAGGCTCCTATTAGGAGATACAAAAAAAGGGGCACAAAAGAAAGGACGTCTACCCCACCTGACTACACGTTAATCTCTGGGGTGGCCATTGCAAAGAACAATGGACAATGAAAGGTCAGTATTCGGCCTAAATATTGATGAAAAATATTGCCTGACCATTATATTGTGGTCAAATTATCGTGACTACAAAAAAAATACTGTGGTCCAAAATATTGAAGGTAAGTATTCACAAAAAACTATAGAGCAAAGAAAAACAATTCTACTAAACCCTGTTATGAAATAATTCCTGAGCCCTGTAAAGGTGTAGCGTAGGGCATCTTGTAAGTGATAGCCTTAGTAGCTTTCTGTGTCAAACTTACTCCATGAGGTGCTCCCAGACTGGATCCCTATAGCAGAGGCCCCTGCTTTCTAAGTGCTAGAATTCTTTGCATGCACTGCCACTTACATACATCTTGCAGCTTAGGTCTACGAAGGTAGGCATAAGCCCTTCAATTGACACTTTCTTCAGGCACATCGGATGGCCAGGGACATGATGGTTAATAGCTAACCTTGTTGTCCTTGTTGTCTATATACATTTGATTTTAACCTTGTCATAGGGAACAACAATAATTGACATCATTTACCTGTAGGTACTGTTTAGATATCCTGGGGACCGCTCAGTAACTGTGCATACAAAAAAGGATTTAGAAAAAGATCTCCACCAAGGGCTCCATTGACTGGAGCCTGCTGGGCAAAGATGACCCATCTCCTGCCCAGCAAGGAGTGTTAAAATCTAGATCGTGGCGTAAACATTATCGGCGCCATCTTGTCTCCTTTCGGATCCATGCGTGCGCGTAAACAGCAGCCATTTTTGAATGCCATGATCCCTCTGCCTACTGCCGATAGCCAGCGCGTCTCACCCCCTCACACCCCGGCTTCGCAAGCACACACCCCCCCTTCGACAGCCCCCGGTCTCTCCTGCTTGGCCCTAAACGCACCTCCAGCGCGACCCTGCCTCCGAGCCACATCCCGCGCTGAACCCCCCACACCCTTTCATCTCATTCATAAAACAGGCCCTTTGATAACCTCTTCCTCCTTGCCCGATTGTTCGGCCCGACCCCAGGCCATCACTTAGCCCAACAGATGCGGTTTATTGCCTCTACAGTAGGACCTCGCCTCACTTCAAAGGAGCGAGGATTAATCAATGCCCTCACACCCCTAGATCCGATCGATTACCCGCATTTCTGTTCCCAGTGGAATACCCAGCTGCGCGATAGCCATCATGCTGAGATTAGGGGTGGGGACTCCTACTGTAGATATGTGTGGGAGCGGACCTGAACCGGGGATTCCAAAGACGCCTTTCTCCGTACTTCAAAGCATTACTAAGAATGTGTTGCATGTAATAAAGTAATAAACCAGTGTATAAGAGGCCAGGCCTCAGAGATGTTGAGAGAGCACCTCGAGAAGATACCCTGTTGTCTGATTTGACGTGTTCCGTTCCGTCGGAAATAAACTCCTGTTTCCTGCCTTCCAATCTCCAGCGCCTGCCTCTTTATTTGGTAAATCGTGAGTTGGGTGAGAAGCGGCTAACGCCGGGCAAACCTAGAAAAGGGGTAAAACGACCTGATCTGCCTGAACCCTTTTTCATCAATTGGCGCCCAACCTTGGGCCCATCAGCGACACGTGGATCCAGTGGGAGAGGTCCCGACGACGGAGTGAACGACTGCAACGATCGGGAAGAGCTCCTGCCCGATAGACCCTCGTCTGGCAGCCGATCATCCGAACTTCACTGGTTCCGAGCAGACCTCTCTCTCGAGTGATCTACGGTCCTGACTGGGAACCATCAGGAGTGCCACAGCAATTACGGAGAATAGAGGACGATCGGGCGCTGGAAGCGGAAGACGAGAAACTGTCCATACGGTCCGGGTAAGGTCGTGTAACACGACAAACTAGGAAATATTTGATTGTTTGATTGGAAAATACTAGTATTGCTCTCCGAATTGTTGGTTCTCTTGGAGATTCTCTGTCTGCAAACTGAGAGGGATAAAAGTATTCTCTCTTCCTTTGCAGGCAGTGAAGGGTAGGTAACGCAGGCTTTTGCCCCCGTTGTAATCCGTCGTGCCTATCTTTTCTCCCCCACTGATTGATTGTTTGCCCGAACATTGTTTGTTCGAGGATTGTTTTTCTCGAGAATTCCCTGTCTACAAACGGGGAAGGGTAAAAGTATTCTGTCCTCCTTTGCAGATAGTGAAGAATAGGTAACGCAGGCTTTTGCCCCCGTTGTAACCCGTCATGCCTATTTCTTTCTCGCCACTGATTGTTTGATTGAACGGACATTAATTGTTCGATATTGGTTCTCTCTTTGGGTATTCCCTATTTGCGAATACTGCAGAATAGAAATATTCTGTCCAGTCTTCACAAAGTAGTGAAGGATAGGTAGTGCAGACTTTTGTCCCCGTTGTAACCCGTCATGCCTATCTTCTCCCCATTGGTCAGTAGTTGGTTCAGCCCGGACCGCTTATTAGAGGTGGATCATCCGGCTCCTCTGGAGGGCACCCCTAATAAGGATATGTTTTTAAAATATGGACTAGTCGCCGTAGCTTATAGTAAGTTATGGAATAAATATACTAAAAAGGATCAGGAAAGTCAGTGGCCACTGATAGGATCCTTCGATGACACAAAAATAAACGTGCTGGAAACAGCCCTTTGTAACAATAAAACCACGCCCACTATGCTTGATAGTTTCGGCATGTGGCGCAAAGAAGCAGAACAACGAAAGAAAAGAGAAGAAGCGAGAATAGGAAAAGAGTTACGAAAGGCAGCCCACCTGGCCGCTAAGAAACTAGAAGAAGATATAAAAGAAAGGGAGAAAGCCAGACAAAAACAGGAATCTGAATCGACAGGCCAGTGTCCTGTTAGGACCACTTCTACGCTCTACCCTGAGCTGACATCCAAACAACGGGCGAACGATGAGCTGCTGCTAAGTCCTCCGATCATCTATATGCCCCCCCCTTATGCCCCCTCCCAACCCCTAGTACAGCACTTGCCAGCTCCGAGTGTAAATGAGAATAACCTTGAAGCTAGTGCCCCAGCCCTCACGGCCTCCGCTCCTGCCGCATTAGAAATAACATCAGACGAACACAAGACTAGCAAGCAGCCACCGGGTAGACTGAATAGATTGAGCAAAGATGAGCGAGAGGGAATTGACAAGATAGCAAAGGCACTGGTAGAACGGAAGGAGAGCGAAGAATATACGATGGATATGCACAATTCGCATGCCGGTAGCCACAGACGGCATTTCATTTTACGGTTTAGTTACCACACCCTGAACGCATATGAGGATAGGTATCAGAATCGGGGTCCTACTAAACTGACAGCGTTATATAGAAAAGTCGATATTGGGGACGAGGCCGAGCGTGACGCGGCGGACCTCTTCATGCAAACGCTTGAGGTTTTCCGCCACCTCACGGAACAAAAACCGGAAGTTAAGATTACAGTTCCCGAAACGACTGGGTCCTCATCAGAAGTAGGCAACACTATGATGCCTATCAGAGAAGCCGCCCCTTACTGGGTTCCCCCACGAGGTCAGGGAACGAACGACGATATCAACCATGCAGATGCAAAGGGGAGGGTTGTGTACAACTGGGTTTATCAACCATGGGACCGGCAAGATATTTTAACTTTTAGGCAAACCCTACCCGATTTAAGAAAGAACCCGACAGCATTTTATACCGAGCTAGGTACAGCCTTAGGCTCAACCATAATGACTCTAGCGGACATTGACTTGTTTTTCGGGTTATGTCTGCCGGCTGATGTGTGGAAGCAAATCCGAAAAGCCGACCACACAGATCTGTTCGGACATACCTGGAATCAACTCAGTGAACTAGATAGGCAACGGGAGCCCGGAAAGAAACCTGTAAAAGACATACTGGAACTCCCGGACAAAATAGTTCAGAAGCTAAAGACATTGATCCCAGAGTAGAAAGTAGACTGGTCGGTAGTCACGGCTTGCCGTCAGAAACCCCAGGAAGACGTATCAGAATACTTCTCCCGATTTGAGACGGTGTTCTCCGACTACAGTGGCCAAGACATGACCACTGCAACCGGACAACACCTATTCGTGCAAAACTACGTGAAGGGTCTATCGCAAGAGGTCTCCCAAAAGTTACAGACGAGCGAGAGTAGTTGGGGGGCCTCCAAACCTGCAGCTATCCTTCAGATGGCTCAGTATTACGAACACCAAAAGAACGAGAACGAGAGGGCGACTGAGAAAAAGAAAAAGGACTTGAAAGAGCGAGTGATGATTGCTCAATTACAGGGAGTGACGACAGGAAGGGAACGGTATAGAGGAAACTACCAACCAAATGCACCCCCTAGAGACCACACACCCACACCCGGCGCTCCACGCACAGACCTCGATGAGAACCAGTGTGCGTTTTGCAAAGGATTTGGTCATTGGAAGTCTCAATGCCCGGTCCTCCTGGAAATGCTTAAAAATAAAGAGACAAGAGACATGGCAAATGGCCCCAAAACTAGAGGGCAGGGACGAGGGCACACCCACGACACCAACAATGACAGACCTGGCAGACCGAACACATTTGACCGCCCCCGACAGAACCAGTGCCAACAGTCTGACTGCGACAACACTCACGACTTTGCATAGGACTGCCAAGGGCAAGGAAGGGATCCAGTCGAGCTCTATGTTGACCAGCAAGGTCCTTACGTCACCGCTAAGGTCCTAGGTACGAAGTCTCCATTTCTGGTAGACACTGGCACGACACGTAGTGCGTTATCTAAACGACTGATTCCAAGGGCACCCTTGTCTGGCTCACACATAACATCAATAGGCTTTGATGGAACGCCCTCCACTAACCCTTTATCCGCACCGGTTTCCTTCGACTTGGACAGTAACCCCACTGACACGACGTTTCTGCTTTCCTCCAACACCCCCGATGCCATTATGGGACTTGATTTACTAAAGCATTTCCGAGCTACTATCAGGTGTTCACAGGACGGGGTTCGGGTCATCCTGTACGATAACTCGACCCTGCTCAGACATCATCATGCACTACACATGCCTTCCATCTCAGATGCTGACGCATCCTGACTTGACTCTCTACCTCTGTATCTGCTGGCTAAAACGGACGCTGATGTAGGACGAATGATGATCGACCCCGTGCGCATAACTGTCCGCCAAGATGCGATACTTCCAAAACTCCCACAATATCGGATATCGCCCGAAGGTGAGAAGGCATTGGTAATGATTATTCAGTCCCTGGTAGAGGCAGGAGTGGTAGAGGAAGTAGTCAGTAATATTTGCAACAGCCTCATCCTACCCATTGTGAAGAAGCAGGGCGAGGGAGATGAGAAAGCGTACCGTAGTTCCTATCATCCCAATAGGCTCTGCGCATTGGAATAATACCTACAGCAGTAAAGGCCTAGACCAGATGTTAACTAGGTCTACTACTGTCGATACTAGACTTAAAGTTTTGGGTTTGCCAGCTTAGCTCAGAGTTCACTAGAAACTTTCTCGAATGTTCAAGGAGGAATTAACTTCCCTGATTAGACAAGAAGGGATATAGTTTCTGACAACCATAGAACATGACAACTTTGCTCTCCCCTAATCAAGAGTAAATCTCGAGAGTCGTGTGAACAAAAGGCAAATTATTTTACTCAGTCAGTACGTGCATTCTTAGTCTCATCAGATTTTAGAGAAAAGGAAGAGACGGGCGTGTTCAATAAAAAGGTGTTATTTATTGATCAGTCTCTTTTCTCATACAAGAGAAATGGATCGATATTATTGCAATACTTATAGTTAAGTAAAGTGCATACATTAAAAGCAATAGTATAAAATAATACTGTAAAAACATTGATATGGTTTCTAAGCCATAAGATGTTTTAAAATGAATAAAATATATTACATACACATATACATTTGACTAAACGTACTCAACTGGTGTTTCTAAATACGCCTACCCCGTGTACCTGACCTAAGCCTAATACGTGGGCGGGAATAGAAAGTTACAGTTTAAGTTAAGTTTGTTTTTGCCAAGTGAATAACTAAAGAATTCTCTGTGAGGGGTTATTCAGTTCTGTACCTGGAAGTTGGGATGAATGAGGAATGGTATCTCTCTCTCTGGTCTCGATATTCCAGGCTGCCTGCGAGGGCTGCCCAGAAACGCCGGTGCTGGATTCTCGGCAGGAGAAAGCAGCGCGTCTCTCAGCGCATCAGGAAGGCGGGGCTGCTGCCAGCGGGGTCTGCTCTGCTCTTGGCTTCGGCAAGTATGGCTGCTCCGTCTCGTCACCACGCGTGTGTTTTGCATAGGGCAAGATCGGTAATATTTATACCTTTAAGGTGCCGAGATTGACGTAAGGATGGACATAGATACGTCAATAAGGATGTCATACGACTTGCTCGTTAGCACATTCTTTTACTGAAGTTCTCGGTGAAATCAAAACAATGGCCGCAGGGTTTTGCCCAGGTTGTCATAGGTTTGATTTGTTATGAGAACTCCGTATGCCTTATCAGGGGCTGGAGGAATATCGCTTGTCTAATTAGATCGCAAGCGTTATGACCTAATCAGATAACACGTTCCTGTGCCGTAGTGTGACTGCGTCAGATAACGGTATCTGCATCATGGGGGTTTTCTGCCTCATGGGCTGACTGCTAGTTAACTTGTTGGTTTGTTTAACTAGAATAGGGTCAGGAATAGGGGGATCGATTCAGAACCTATAGGAATACATCACACCCACTCCACGCTAACTATGTACATATTTACTAATCTATGCATAGTATAACATAGTACAACATACTATAGAGTATAGTGTATACCTTACCACCCCAAAATACATGAAAGCATTTTGAAATTTTCAAATATACGGAAAAATTGCAGACATATGTATTGTATGCACTCAAGCTGTAGAAAAATGCCAAAGTAATCGCATTTGTATACATTATTGCTTAATTGGTATATGAGAATTACACATGGAATGGCTTCTTAATACAGAAAAAGGTTCGAGACCATTCCATCACACAATAAAATATTTGTAAACGTATCAGCGGGCAGCTAATGTCTATAAGCTATCTAAAATTTAGAAACCTTAGTTCTCTAAGAATAGTTCTTACTTTAAGCAGAAGATAGTGTCCCGAAAAATATGCAAAAATATTTGGGGCTGCTGAAAAATTGCTGTCCGTGAACTGGAGGGAAAATTGTTCATGTGACTTTATTTTTAAAGTTGAAGGCCGAATTCAGGGAACGCCGTGTGCGAGCTTGCTCAAAAGTCTCTATTTCTGTTCTGGAGAGAACATCATATCATTCAGGCTTTCGAAAAAACTGTCAACAGCTTCCTGGGAAAGTTCCACTAACTCGGAAATAAGTGTAATCATGCATTCTTGCGCATGATTGTCTCCATTGACATTCTGATTTGCATTACTGACAGAAGGTCGTACCTGTTCGATGCTGCTTTAATCTTGAACTTCACTACCCATCAATCGTAGTGGTGAAGCTTCCACGAATGCCGTCATCAGGATTGGTAGCCTTTGAGGGCAGCACAAAGCATGAACCTTGATCGGGCTCAACAATGTTTCTGCATCCATCGGCGCATCCGATTGTAGCGTCAGACAGGTGTCTAACACGCATTCTTCTCCGCATAGCAGACACCTCAATACAGGTAAAACACATCTTTGCCACATTGGTCGAAATGATAGAAACCAAGTCATGTTCAGGTCTCTAAGCCGGGAGAGTCCCAGGATTTTTGATATCCGGTCCCGGTATCCAATGGCTAGGATTGTTTCTTCTCTTGTCGCCAGAGTTTTGTCTGTGACATGGGTTGCCATAACGAAAAATAAGGACTAGGAATAGGATCCCTGCAATTAGTCCCAGGATCAGGGGAAGTCCGCCAAAAATCGAATGGACGAAATCTGGAAAAATACCCAGTATGGCTTTGAATGGTGTTAATGCCATCGAAAATACTGTCTTAAATACCTTTGAGACCCCATTGGTATCAGAAATATTTAAGATTTCATTCAGGATTTCCGCGAAATGCACGGGGGAATTAGTTGATAATAATGTATGTATCTCTGCAGTCGTCCTTGCGACTTGTAGATCATACGTTTCTTTTGATGACGAAAGCCTGGTAGGCGTCTGAAGAAGCACTGTTTTCATTCTGCTTAAAGTATCTATTCGAATAGAAGTAATTTTCAAATCGGGCCATGCCCTTGCCTCCTTGTCTGGGAAGGAGCTGGGGAACAATGAGCGTCCACAGCACTTGACCTTCGCAGTCGTAGTTACTAGATAAGGAGTCCCGGGCATAAGACTACAACATCTGCGGTCTACAATAAGAATGTAACTCCCATTATAGAGTCTTTGAAAGAATGGTTCTATTTCTGTTGCAGGTGCGCCTTGTTGGTGACATGAAAGGTTGTATGAATTCCCTTCACAGGCTCCATGCAAACTAATTCCGTTACACAGAAGTGTGCCACTTAGTGACATCGCACAATTGTTGCCACTAAGAAACACTTTCTGTCCTTTATTACTGACACATGCATGTGAATAGGGCAGGTTCCATGTTGTTTTAAGGTACCCCTTTCCCAATTTCTCGTACATGCCAGCCTGTATATATTTTTGGCAGTATTGAAACCTGAAGGTTGAGATTGGAATATTTATTATCCCATGTATTATCCATTCACTGACAGGTCGTTCTGACATTGTCACTGGTAATCTTTCGAGTTTTTCAATGCTCAAGATTGTATAATCAGCACCCTTTTGTGCCATACTGATTTGTCTATCAGTAAGGGTAAAGATTTGGAATAGTGACGTTGTGTTGATTAAACGCCAAGGCACATAGCCTGAACGCAGATTTTGTAACGTCCAGCCAAGCTGTACAATAGAACGCAATTGAGACTGACCGTGTTGTAATAACAGTAAGTCCTGCGATAATATGTTGATTGCTGAAGACACAATGCTGTCCAAAGAAAAAATTCTGGAGGACAGAGTCATTAACCCATTGTCCACTACAGAAAGTGATTTTTCCAAATTAATACGGTCAATTTCCCGTATTCTCTCTGCTGTTTCAATTTGAGTAACCTTCCAGGCCTCATTGTATGCTGCATATACAGAGGCTGCTATGAAACGCTTTTGACGCTGTTTGCCTGGTCCCAAAGTGAAATCACGCAAGTCAGCACCATCAGTAAGTAAAGTTAGGTGTTGCTTAATTTCTGCCAGTGTGGAAGTTTGTAGCCACTGAAGGCATAGTTTGCCCACACTGTAGGTGGTTATTATCCCTGGGTGATGTCTTTGAGGATATCTAGGGTCTGGCCTGGTCATTTTGAACCCCTGTGTTTTGTTCAGGAATCTGTCTTGACAGTTATTAGTATCTGTGGGCCAGATCAACCACTGTTTCCAATCAGGATGTGTTCTGTTTTGGTTTAATATATGGTTTACGTCTATCTCTTCATCTGTAGAAGTGTTGCTAAACATTGTTGGCTTTGGAATAGACGGTTTATTTAAATCTTTGATTTTGGCTAGGCCAAGACAGGTGGTTTGTTGAACAGTGTCATTTAAAAATATCATTTGTTCTGGGATCATGCAGGCTCTAAACAAAGCTTCTATACCCTGTACTTGCCATTCTTTTGTACCCCAAACACTTTTCAATTCAACATTTTTGTCCCAATAATCAAAACCAAAAGTATTCATTTTTTCAAAGAATGAGTCTGAATATAACAATTTTGTGTTGGTTATCATGGTCTTGGTCCCTGTTTTGTTTGACAATTTAAAATAAAATGTTTCAGCATTACTTGTGTAAAAACCTGAAAAATATGAATATTTGTCATAAACGGTTCTTGAGCTCCCTTTTGGAGGTGTTGCACAATGTTCCCATTGATTATAATTTAAAACATTTCTAGGTTGTGCAGATCTATGTAAAAAATGGTTACCATAGTGGTTATAACAGTACATACTATCATAATTTGTAGAACCCTGCAAATAATCATGTTTGGTAAATTTAGCAGACATTACTAAGTCAGACATCATATTATTAATGCTTTCGAAGTCCCAATCATCAGCAAATGAGTTTGGTTTTACAAAGTCACTCAAGGAGATCTTAATTTGGTGTGGATATTTCAGGATCTCGACCGGACCATAAATTTCATAGTCAGTGTTGTCCCATGCTACCCCACCAGGTATCGGATTGGCTGTGAAGTTGGCTGAAGAAAGTTCTCTTTTCTCGACGTGTGAAGATGTGTGTGGTTTGAGGATCAAGTTGATTTTCTGACTTGCTGTGTCCATTTTTGCATATTTTCCCTCAATGAAGCGTCCCAATGTTAGTATCATGATGAGCCAAAGTATGAGGATAAATGCACCAAAACCCACCCAAAATTCAATCCATGGGGAAATCAGATATGTTTCTTTCAGTTGTTTCAAAAGTTCCTTAGCTTTATCTTTAAAGGTTTTTGATGATGGCTGTGTCTTTGATTCACTGAAGCCTTCAGAGGAATCATCGAAGTTTATGAAGTAGCCGGATGCAGTTCTGTCAATTGTTCCAATTGCTTCAGGATTTCTGTTACTTGCATTTTCACTTGTTACTTCATTATAGATTGGTGTGTCTCTGCTAAATGTTTTTATTTGGGTTTTCAGAGGTCTTAGTTCTATTGCATTGTTGCATAGTCCATGTTGTTCTTCTGTAGGCGTTTCGAATGTGATGAGCCTCTTTGTTAGGACCTCTGTACTGGTAGCAAACCTTGGTGTTCTGCTACTTATTGGGAGTCCATTTGGCCTACTGTTTGTTATCGGCCACATGTTGTGGTTTTACCAGGTCGATGGATACAACTCGGTTCTGCTTTTTACCAGCAAGTGGCGGTAGTACAACTGATCTTGTCCCGTTGACAGACAAGACAGGAACTGCTTTTCTGTAAGAAGGCCCAAATTCCTTCTTTACCGCGATCTTTTCCCTGACTAGATCCCCGACTTTTGGAATCCAGACAGGTCTTGCTGGGACAGGTGGTGGTTCTTCAGTGGTTGTTGGCTGTTGTTTCAACTTTATGTTGCTCAGGTCTTTTCTTGTTTTGGTTAAGTCCTGCAAAATAGCCAAACGGTCTTTGATATCAAAGCTTTTTTTCTTTCACCACTGAAGTCTGACTATCAATGTCAGAGATCATCATCCTAGTTCCAAATAATAATTCGTACGCACTGGATCCCTTCAGAGAATTTCTTGGCAAGTTATTGAGACTACGTTGGACACTTATTAGATGTTTGACCCACCCAGCTCCCGAACCTAATACCTTCGCCGTTATAGATTGCTTTATGTCACGGTTTTTTCTTTCAACAATTCCGTTCCCCTCAGGGTGAAATGGACAAGAGTACCGCAATTGCACGCCCATGCTGACCATGGCCTCCTTATAAGCCCGAGAGCTAAAAGCAGGACCGTGGTCTGAATGCAGCATGCCAATTGCGTATGTGCCGATAAAGACTCGCAAATCTTTTATAACAGTTCTGGCGTCAGCCGTTCGCTGGGGCCACATCCATATGAATCTCGTGCATGAATCCACTGCGACCAGGATATATTTATAGTTACCATCCCTTTGTAAGGGACCACAGTGGTCTAGGTAAACACAGGCTAATGGTTTATCCGAGATTAGAAGGGGCGTCTGAGCTGGACGTCTCACAGTTGATACTTTCATTTTTTGACATATCTCGCATTCTAGAACATAGTTCCTTGTTTGTCTTCTCATTTGTGGCTACCAGTATCTCTGTTTTAATAATGATACTGTGGCTGAGACGCCAGCATGGATAGAAGCAAGCCCTTCGTGTGCCGCTATTATTAGTCCTAACCTATGTTCCATGTTTGGAATTGCCCTATCCCCCACTCCAGGGATTCGAGCAAAAGGAACATTGTTTGCATCAGTTATGCATGAGTATTTTACTGGAAAGCCTTTCGGGAGTGTTTCTATCGAATCCTTTTCTGAAGCGCTGACAGCTTGTAATATTTCGCTGTCTATTTTTGTTTTTGACCGGGTGATGGCAGCTACGGAAGCCGTTTGCACAGCTGCCTTCGCGGCCTCATCAGCCAATGAATTCCCTGCAACGTGAACGCCATCACGTTGATGACTCAGTGTATGTATCACGTGAGTCTTTGGTAGTTCTTTTTGTAAAAGAACTACTTGTTCCCAGAGCATTTTATGCTTGATTGTGCCACCTTTCGCATCCTTGAAACCATTCTGAAGCCAGATCTGCAAGTATTCATTGTAAGACTGAACGCAATAATACGAATCGCACACTATGAGTGTGGGGAATTCTCGATCGGTATTTTCAAGCGCCATCTTGAACGCCAGTAGTTCAGCTCGCTGAGCTGTACAATCTCCTAAAGATTGTGTTTTAGTAATTGCTGGTTTAAATTTTCCTTCGTGCCAGCGACCTTTAACGATCGCGCACGCAGCATTGTAAGCTTGCTTACCCCCCACTGCGGGTTGTGCTGATCCGTCTGTATATATTATACAGGCGTAATGTCGTAAAGGCAGATTGTCGATTGGCAGAGGATATGTTTCTTCATATTCTAGATTTTTTAATTCTTCTAGTTCTGGATCAAAGTAGTAGTATACTTTGTCCGTTGTGATTGAATTCACCCATTGTATCCATTCTGGATTTAATGTTGTTGTTGGTAAATTACACGGTGTTGTTAGTGCCTCGAAGGCTGATATTGCTGTTCTGACTGTGATATGTCTACCGTCAGCTTGATCTTTTTCTCTAGCTATTGCGGTTTGAACTGCATGAACAATTTTTTCTTTGTTGCTGAATTTCTGTTCAGCTTCTGTGTACAAGTGTGATTTGAATGCAATTGGTACCTTTTCTCCCTCATTAGAGGTCAGGTATGTGAATCCGCATCTCCCTGGGATGACTCGAATCACAAGATTGCGTGTGTTATCACGTGTTTCTAATTTTGTTTTAATTAGCATGTCTGTTTGTAGGGATCTCAAAATTGAGTGCCATTTATTGAGAATGCAGTTAAATATCTGCTCTCTGGTGCTATGTTTGACAAAAGAATCCATTAGAGATGTCTAATGTTGTTTTGTATTTTTTGCGCACTATGTTATTCATTAGTGCAGCACTGTGTGAGTTTTGCACTGCAAAAGTTTTGCAACATGTGTTAAGGTGTCGGTAATCCAAAACTAGACGATATGAATTGTCTGGTTTGGAGACCGGAAACAAAGGGTTGTTCATTTGTGAGGTGCAAGTTTCAATCACCCCCTGGTATTCTAGCTGATCTAGTATTTCATTTACCTGTTTTTTAGCTTCTTGCTTAATTGGGTACTGCCTTTGTGCAGTTGGTTGTGATTTTAACTGGATTTTGTGAGGAGGAGAATCCTCATCCCATCCCACGTGATTTTTATATAAAGCAGGAGCTAGAGCCACTGCCCACTTTCTAGCAAGTGTGTATTTTTTATGAATTGGAATTTGATTTGAGAAGGCAGGCATAATTACTTCTTCGCCATGAGGGCACTCCCTGACAAACTCTGGTGGCCAGTCTTTTTCAGCTAGAAGGATATCATAGCCCTTGGAGAGATTATCCCAAAATAGTCCCCTTATTTTCCTAGTCTTATCCCCCTCTATACGCAATGTTATTTCGTATATTTTGTGAGGTTTGCTAACTCTGGTGTCCGCAGTTTCCACTTGAAGATATTCATTCGTGTCCACTGTCTCCAAATGATTCATAAGGACTTTGCGAGCTATGCTCACTTCTGCTGCGCTGTCTAGCATTGTCTGAGCCCACTCTCCGTTTTTCAGTTGTGTCCTCAGTATTCTCGGCATTGTTAACTACCTTGATACTGGCTACCTTCGTTTTTGGAAATTGTAATTTCTTTTTTAGTTGAGCAGGTTCCTTGTCTTTGGACTTGGTGTGCTCTTCTCTTTGTTCTGATCGTCCTCTTCTTTCTGATTTCTGCGAGGAAGTCTGAAAAGATTGAGAGGGACGTGTATCAATGTCTTGATATCTATCAGGTTTTTTAATATTATCCCTATTTCTAAGGTTATATCTTTTCCCAGAGGGGTCACTCTGAGGTGACCTGTGTCTTTGGTTCGGAGATTTTTCTCTTCGCCTAGGAGACCTTCCTCGGGACTGGAATTTCTTTTCTTTAGGATTGGATTGTTTGTTTCCATCCCAGTTCTTTTTTGGTGATGTAGAATTATTATTAAAAAATATTTTTTCAGGACTTTCAATTAGTTGCGGTTTTACTGGTATTCCACCTAAACTATCTCTACCTAGTTCCTCATAGGATTTTTCTATGATTCTGGCAATTTCAGCTGGTTGGTCTGCTATATCTGTCTCTTTTAACCTCTGGCGGATCGCCACGTTTGCTGCTTCACCTTTTATGTTGGCTAATAATATAGCCGAGACCTGCTTGAAGTCTTTCAGTAATTTCATACCAAGAGTTAAAGCGGGTTCTGGACCATATTCATCTTGAATTTGTTTTAGCACATCTGGTATTACCGAAATGGATGGAACACCGTGCGTTTTTGTGTAGATGGAAGCAAAGACTGTACCCCAAGTGTCACAGTCCTCAATGTGTGGTGCGATTCCCATTGGAAGGCAGATAGTCAGAATCCTGTGCTTTTCTAGCGGGGTGGTGTCAGGAAACACCGCCTCTATTTGGGTGATTTTTTGCGCTAGCCAGAATGGTATTTGTTCCCGTTTAGCCGGTACTTTACCTAGGCAGGACTGGATGTTCTGTGGTGTAATTTTATTTGTGTTCCCCGGGTGAGGGGTCAGCTGTGGGAGTTTAATCGCTGGCTGAATTGTTGAAGTCCGCATCACATACTGGACTAATTGTCTATGTATTTTTATTAATTGTTTTAGCTTGTTAACAGCTCTGCTGCTGGCATCTCATTGATGTCTGGATGTGGTGTGTATCCGGCTAGGACCGGCCACGTTGCTCCTGGTCTACCTAAAGGACCGAGCCTGGTGATGTGATTATTATGTTTTAGGGCGCCATCAAATAAGAGCAAATGCTCTTGAAATTTGAGTGGTACTTCCACCTCCTCGAAAGGAGTGTACTCATTAGGAGGTTCCTCTATTTTGTAATAGTGGAAGTACTTTGTTACAGCATTTGCTGCTGGAAAATGTATCCATGAATAGTATACCTCTGTCTGCCGATATTCGTGTGCCTCAATTACGAATATGACTGTGCCACCTCTAGGTGTCAGTCCATTTTCTATAAGTTTTAGGGTTATAGATCTCCTTTTGATGACCGGGATGAGTATTATATCCTGGTCTGCTGCCTGCATGGTAGCATCAGCTGCTGCGAGTTCAGTTGTTAATCTAACTGCCTCTCTTTCATCCTCATTCTCTGACATTTTACTGACAGGATGGTTATTTCTTTTGTTTGCAGATCAGGTTTCTTATGGAAACAAAGGTTTGATGCACAATATTTTGGAACTGTTTATCCTTCAACGTTGACTATACCAAGAACCATACATAGGAGTTCCCTCCTGCGAGGTCTGGCGGATATAACCTTTCACCCACTCCAGACGTCTTTGGAGTATTATGGGAAAAGGGGTCTGAGTGAGAAAGCACGACTGAGTTACTCTAAATGTCTTACGTTAGTTTTATCGCCCTTTCCAAACGCGTTGGGCGCCATGTAGTGTAGTTCCTATCATCCCAATAGGCTCTGCGCATTGGAATAATACCTACAGCAGTAAAGGCCTAGACCAGACGTCAACTAGGTCTACTACTGTCGATACTAGACTTAAAGTTTTGGGTTTGCCAGCTTAGCTCAGAGTTCACTAGAAACTTTCTCGAATGTTCAAGGAGGAATTAACTTCCCTGATTAGACAAGAAGGGATTTAGTTTCTGACAACCATAGAACATGACAACTTTGCTCTCCCCTAATCAAGAGTAAATCTCGAGAGTCGTGTGAACAAAAGGCAAATTATTTTACTCAGTCAGTACGTGCATTCTTAGTCTCATCAGATTGTAGAGAAAAGGAAGAGACGGGCGTGTTCAATAAAAAGGTGTTATTTATTGATCAGTCTCTTTTCTCATACAAGAGAAATGGATCGATATTATTGCAATACTTATAGTTAAGTAAAGTGCATACATTAAAAGCAATAGTATAAAATAATACTGTAAAAACATTGATATGGTTTCTAAGCCATAAGATGTTTTAAAATGAATAAAATATATTACATACACATATACATTTGACTAAACGTACTCAACTGGTGTTTCTAAATACGCCTACCCCGTGTACCTGACCTAAGCCTAATACGTGGGCGGGAATAGAAAGTTACAGTTTAAGTTAAGTTTGTTTTTGCCAAGTGAATAACTAAAGAATTCTCTGTGAGGGGTTATTCAGTTCTGTACCTGGAAGTTAGGATGAATGAGGAATGGTATCTCTCTCTCTGGTCTCGATATTCCAGGCTGCCTGCGAGGGCTGCCCAGAAACGCCGGTGCTGGATTCTCGGCAGGAGAAAGCAGCGCGTCTCTCAGCGCGTCAGGAAGGCGGGGCTGCTGCCAGCGGGGTCTGCTCTGCTCTTGGCTTCGGCAAGTATGGCTGCTCCGTCTCGTCACCACGCGTGTGTTTTGCATAGGGCAAGATCGGTAATATTTATACCTTTAAGGTGCCGAGATTGACGTAAGGATGGCCATAGATACGTCAATAAGGATGTCATACGACTTGCTCGTTAGCACATTCTTTTACTGAAGTTCTCGGTGAAATCAAAACAATGGCCGCAGGGTTTTGCCCAGGTTGTCATAGGTTTGATTTGTTATGAGAACTCCGTATGCCTTATCAGGGGCTGGAGGAATATCGCTTGTCTAATTAGATCGCAAGCGTTATGACCTAATCAGATAACACGTTCCTGTGCCGTAGTGTGACTGCGTCAGATAACGGTATCTGCATCATTGGGGTTTTCTGCCTCATGGGCTGACTGCTAGTTAACTTGTTGGTTTGTTTAACTAGAATAGGGTCAGGAATAGGGGGATCGATTCAGAACCTATAGGAATACATCACAATACTGGAACTCCCGGACAAAATAGTTCAGAAGCTAAAGACATTGATCCCAGAGAAGAAAGTAGACTGGTCGGTAGTCACGGCTTGCCGTCAGAAAACCCAGGAAGACGTATTAGAATACTTCTCCCGATTTAAGACGGTGTTCTCCGACTACAGTGGCCAAGACATGACCACTGCAACCGGACAACACCTATTCGTGCAAAACTACGTGAAGGGTCTATCGCAAGATGTCTCCCAAAAGTTACAGACGAGCGAGAGTAGTTGGGGGGCCTCCAAACCTGCAGCTATCCTTCAGATGGCTCAGTATTACGAACACCAAAAGAACGAGAACGAGAGGGCGACTGAGAAAAAGAAAAAGGACTTGAAAGAGCGAGTGATGATTGCTCAATTACAGGGAGTGACGACAGGAAGGGAACGGTATAGAGGAAACTACCAACCAAATGCACCCCCTAGAGACCGCACACCCACACCCGGCGCTCCACGCACAGACCTCGATGAGAACCAGTGTGCGTTTTGCAAAGGATTTGGTCATCGGAAGTCTCAATGCCCGGTCCTCCTGGAAATGCTTACAAATAAAGAGACAAGAGACATGGCAAATGGCCCCAAAACTAGAGGGCAGGGACGAGGGCACACCCACGACACCAACAATGACAGACCTGGCAGACCGAACACATTTGACCGCCCCCGACAGAACCAGTGCCAACAGTCTGACTGCGACAACACTCACGACTTTGCATAGGACTGCCAAGGGCAAGGAAGGGATCCAGTCGAGCTCTATGTTGACCAGCAAGGTCCTTACGTCACCGCTAAGGTCCTAGGTACGAAGTCTCCATTTCTGGTAGACACTGGCACGACACGTAGTGCGTTATCTAAACGACTGATTCCAAGGGCACCCTTGTCTGGCTCACACATAACATCAATAGGCTTTGATGGAACGCCCTCCACTAACCCTTTATCCGCACCGGTTTCCTTCGACTTGGACAGTAACCCCACTGACACGACGTTTCTGCTTTCCTCCAACACCCCCGATGCCATTATGGGACTTGATTTACTAAAGCATTTCCGAGCTACTATCAGGTGTTCACAGGACGGGGTTCGGGTCATCCTGTACGATAACTCGACCCTGCTCAGACATCATCATGCACTACACATGTCTTCCATCTCAGATGCTGACGCATCCTGACTTGACTCTCTACCTCTGTATCTGTGGGCTAAAACGGACGCTGATGTAGGACGAATGATGATCGACCCCGTGCGCATAACTGTCCGCCAAGATGCGATACTTCCAAAACTCGCACAATATCGGATATCGCCCGAAGGTGAGAAGGCATTGGTAATGATTATTCAGTCCCTGGTAGAGGCAGGAGTGGTAGAGGAAGTAGTCAGCAATATTTGCAACAGCCTCATCCTACCCATTGTGAAGAAGCAGGGCGAGGGAGATGAGAAAGCGTACCGCTTCATCATCGACCTTCGAGAGGTCAACAAGGTAGTTGTACCCCAGTACCCTGTAGTCTCAGATATCGCCACCATTCTGACCCTGATTCCTTCCACAGCCACCTCCTTCACTGTAATTGACCTCAAAAACGCTTTCTTCTCCATCCCCATCCACCCGGACAGCCGCTACCTTTTCGGCTTCACGTTAAAATCCCGCTCATATAGATTTTGTAGAGCTCCCCAAGGCTATACAGAAAGTCCCAGTATCTATAGCCAGGCCCTCAAGAGACAGCTGGACGCCGTTCAGCTACCGGAGGGAGTGGTGTTGATACAGTACGTCGATGACATCCTTTTGCCGACACCACTCCACTTGCTGTCACAGCCACTCTCCAACTCCTGCACTTCCTCGCGGAAAATGGCCACAAGGTCTCCAAAAAGAAGTTGCAATTCTGCCAACCCCAGGTCACCTACCTAGGCCACCTCTTGTCCAAAGACGGGAGAAAGCTTACACCCGATCGGATTCAGGCCATTCTGGAAACCCCCGTCCCAAAGACCCAGAAACAAGTCCGCTCCCTGGTAGGCCTCACCTCTTTCTGCCGGCAGTGGTTGCCAAATTTCAGCCTCATTGTAAAGCCGCTACTTTCCCTACTAGCCAAAGATGTCCCCTTCCCACTCCCTTGGACCCCCGAATGCCAATCGTCCTTCAAAGAACTTCGAGACGCCCTTTGTTCTGCACCGGTCCTAGGAACCCCCGATTACACAAAGCCCTTCTCTCTCTACACTCACGAAAGGGAGGGGTGCGCTTTGTCTGTCCTGACTCAAACCATTGGCCCCAAGCAACGACCATGTGCCTATTTCTCTGCCACCCTTGACCCCGTAGCGAGAGCCTTGCCTGCCTGCCTTCGAGCCGTAGCTGCCGCTGCTGTCTCTATCCGACAAAGTGAGGGGATCGTACTCTCGAATTCCCTCACGGTATTAGTGCCCCATGCTGTTGACACCCTCTTGAACCAGACTAAGACGCAACACCTGACTAGCGCCCGACTGACTGGATATGAACTGACTCTGCTTGCACCCCACATCACGCTGCAAAGATGCACCACACTGAACCCAGCCACCTTGTTGCCCCTGCCCGAAAACGACCCGAACGTCCCCCCTATACATGACTGTGTGACCCTCACAGACGAACAGACTAGGAGTAGAGTTGACCTCCGAGACACCGCCTTCACGGACCCTGACGGAGAGCTATGGGTAGACGGTTCTTGCATAAAACTCCCCGACGGCACCACCTCAGCTGCCTATGCAGTTACCACAGCCCAAAACGTAGTTGAAACTGCCCGCATCCCGCAGCGATCCGCACAGGCGGCAGAGCTGATTGCCCTCACACGAGCATGTATTATAGCGACAGGGACTACTGCAAACATTTACACGGACAGCCAGTACGCCTTCGGAGTGGTTCACCATTTTGGACTCTTATGGAGGGAGAGGGGATTCCTGACGTCCCACGGCACGCCCATCCTCCACGGAGATTTAGTCTCCGCCCTGATTGAAGCAGTTCTCCTTCCCAAACGATTAGCGGTAATCAAATGTCAGGCACACAAGAAGGTGACAGACTTAGTCGGACAGGGAAACGCGCTGGCCGACATCACTGCCCGAACCACAGCTGAGAATAGGACAACGACACGTATGTATGTGACCAGGTCACAAGCAGAAAAATGGACTGACGTTAGGGAAATGATTAGGGACATCCAGATGGCCAGCTCACCACACGAATTGACTGAATGGGCACGGGTGGGATTGAAAGACGAGGAAGGCTGCTGGCGGACAAAGGACACCAACAAATGGTTGCTACCCAATTCATACTTGATCCCCATAATGACTATGGCACACTCCCCCGCACACATAGGATCTGCCCCCATGATCGAACTCATCTCCAGGGTTTGGCACAACGACAAGATTCCCGACTCAGCCAGACGCCTGGTCCAGCAATGCCTTATCTGTTTGCAACACAACCCTGGGAAAGGAACTGTGGTACCCCGGGGAGGGTTTGGGGTCCCCGACCATCCTTTTGAGGTCCTCCAGATGGACTACATCCAACTGGAAAGATGTCAAAGCCTGAAGTATGTATTAGTCATTGTGTGTGCTTTCAGCAAATGGGTAGAAGCCTATCCAACCCGTGATAACACTGCCATGACCACTGCCAAGGTACTGCTGAAAGAGTTTTTCCCTCGCTACGGTCTTTGTCGAATTCTATGGAGCGACAACGGCCCCCACTTCATAGCTGAAGTTATCCAACTAATCTTGAAAGGGTTGGGCGTAAAACAGAGGTTTCATGCAGTTTTTTACCCCCAATCTGCTGGCTTAGTTGAGCGACACAACGCCACACTGAAACTAAAACTGTCAAAGATAGTGGCCACCACAGGACTTAAATGGCCAGATGCCCTCCCACTGGCGTTGCTATCGATGCGCTCCACTCCCACTAAGCACCATTTGACCCCCTACGAGGTTGTATTTGGGCGACCGATGAACCTCTGGACTGCCCCTAAACCGATCTCCATTCACGACGTCCCGGACGTCCTACTGTCGGATTACTTGTGCAAATTGACTAAAACATTGTCTATCATTCATCAGCAGGTGCAGCAGGCCATCCCCGATGCTTCCAGGGGTCCGGGTCACGATATCCAACCGGGAGATTATGTGCTGATCCGGAATTTCCAACGGACAAAGAGTCTGGAACCCCGGTGGACGGGCCCCTGGCAAGTACTGATTACCACCCGAACGGCTCTTCGAGTGGAGGGGAAGTGACACTGGCTGCACGCACACCACTGTAAGAAGGTCTCCTCGACCCTGACCACAACAGAAAGCGTCAGCACCCAAGAAGAACTGCTGAACAAAGACCGGCCATCATTGAACTGTTATCCTGATACCGAGGCACTCGAACTTGCAAAATTCTCTGATCCCACTGTACCATCCAGGGAAGGGTATTTCCTGCGTCGAAAGGAGGGAGCTTCGGCTAAGTAGACCACAGACTAAGTTGAATCTCAGAACGGTAGCCTAAACACAACCAAGGGTTACCCGAAGAGAGGCTAAACGAAGTCAGCGGTTCTGCCCACTACCGAGCACCTTGAAGATGATGGAAGCGCCAGATAAGAAGACGACGGAATCAACAGGAAATACCCGTTATCGAAATCCAAAGACTGACAGTATACACAAATCGAAGACAATTGTTCTTTTCATTGTCCTCCTCTTTTGCCTCCTCCTCATGACTTCCTTCTGGATCATGGAAGAGAGCGCACCCGCTCACCAGATATTGCTGACCACTGCACAGCCAACTACTACGAAGGAACATCACCTGATCTCCCTTTCGCCTCAGCTCCGAGAAAGGCGTAAGGAGTTCTGGAACAATTCCTTCGTGCAACTGTTGCACCAACACAACCTTGCCGCCAACGCCACAAACTGCTGGATCTGCGGGTTGCTCCCGCATGCCACCGGACACTCCATCCCTTTCATCCCTTCCCCTTTCTCAGTTCACGGTTCTTGCCTTGCCTGGTTGACCCTCTTGCAAGAGAGGTACAGGGACAACGCCACTTCTGGTCAAACAGTGTCGCACTTCTACCACGGGTTCTGGCTGAACAAAACCGGAAGGACCTCTGCTCCCTTTTGTCCTTTGACCTCTGGCTCCTCCTTCCAGATGGACATCCCTGCCAAGGAGCGAGTCGAAATGCAGGTGTTCCATAATCCAGCCAGACCCACCTTCTCCTACTTACGGAAACGAACTGCTGCCACTCTGACGGTGGCTCTGTCTGTTATCAATGTCACGGGCCTCGTGTGCCTCGAAGGCTTGGGAACACAGCCGGTGGGTCACAGTTCCTGCCACATCACCAGAACATTGGACGCCATCGATCCCCCCTCCTTTGTTGCTTCTCCGAATATGTACTTTGTTTGCGGCACCAAAGCTTACACTTGGCTTCCAAAAAGTTGGGGGGGTACCTGCTACGTCGCCTTCGTTCTCCCTCCAACGTACGTGGCCCCAGCAAACCACCACAGACAGAAGCGCGCAAAAGACATTGAACAAGCCAACTCCACTGGAGCACAGTTCCTGGATGCAGTGAAGGGACTGGTTCCTCTGTGGGGCCCAATGGCAAACAGCCGCACCATCCGCCACCTGATCCAGGCAGTAGAAACAACCATGAACATCACGGCTGGCATCCTCACTAACAATACAGCCGAACTTCAGGCAGTCCGCCTGGTGGCTCTTCAGAACCGCCTTGTTCTAGATGTGGTTCTAGCTGACCGAGGAGGAGCATGCCGCATCATTGGGTCCAGCTGTTGCACCTACGTGCCAGATAACTCGCCCTCAGTCTACAAAGCAATCGAACACCTCCACAGACTTTCCTCAGAGGTTCACCAGGAACAGGAAGGATGGTCGCTTGGAAGCTGGTTTTGGGGCACTTTGAAGGACTGGGGATGGAGGTTATTCACATTTATATTGATACCGGTTGTGATACTGTGTGGGTGTTGCCTAGGTATTCAATGTTTGCCACCTCTGTGTTCGCTCATTGCTAACTGCATGTGCCCTAAGACTTCGGACTTCAAAACTGAACACATGAAAGCATTGTATGACCTCGAAATAAGAAATATAATGGGGATTGGCGTAAATTGACAAGCTGGCTAGATATGTTGAAAAGGGAGGACTGTTAAAATCTAGATCGTGGCGTAAACATTATCGGCGCCATCTTGTCTCCTTTCGGATCCATGCGTGCGCGTAAACAGCAGCCATTTTTGAATGCCATGATCCCTCTGCCTACTGCCGATAGCCAGCGCGTCTCACCCCCTCACACCCCGGCTTCGCAAGCACACACCCCCCCTTCGACAGCCCCCGGTCTCTCCTGCTTGGCCCTAAACGCACCTCCAGCACGACCCTGCCTCCGAGCCACATCCCGCGCTGAACCCCCACACCCTTTCATCTCATTCATAAAACAGGCCCTTTGATAACCTCTTCCTCCTTGCCCGATTGTTCGGCCCGACCCCAGGCCATCACTTAGCCCAACAGATGCGGTTTATTGCCTCTACAGTAGGACCTCGCCTCACTTCAAAGGAGCGGGGATTAATCAATGCCCTCACACCCCTAGATCCGATCGATTACCCGCATTTCTGTTCCCAGCGGAATACCCAGCTGCGCGATAGCCATCATGCTGAGATTAGGGGTGGGGACTCCTACTGTAGATATGTGTGGGAGCGGACCTGAACCGGGGATTCCAAAGACGCCTTTCTCCGTACTTCAAAGCATTACTAAGAATGTGTTGCATGTAATAAAGTAATAAACCAGTGTATAAGAGGCCAGGCCTCAGAGATGTTGAGAGAGCACCTCGAGAAGATACCCTGTTGTCTGATTTGACGTGTTCCGTTCCGTCGGAAATAAACTCCTGTTTCCTGCCTTCCAATCTCCAGCGCCTGCCTCTTTATTTGGTAAATCGTGAGTTGGGTGAGAAGCGGCTAACGCCGGGCAAACCTAGAAAAGGGGTAAAACGACCTGATCTGCCTGAACCCTTTTTCATCAGGAGCAGACCCAGTGGTGAAGCATGCAACCTTGGTGGGTGAGGGTCTTGCAGCCTTGTAAGGCAAAATCCCTGTGAACTAGTCACTCGCCCGACTTTAACACTAAATGCACATTCTTCTATGTTGCTGTTGGGTATGTTATACCCCTTGATTTATTTATTATATTTGGGAGGACTTTTTATGCACCCATTAAAATTCCTTTCAAACACACTTCTTCTTTGGTTTGGATATTGATGGGCTGTCTGTCACATTTTGGATCAGTCCTATGCATTTTGCAGATGTTTGCTTTTTAGGCCTGGCTCGACAGCTCAACTGCCTGCATGACATATTCTTACCATTTCTTCACAAATATACGGAAAACAGGTTTGTGAGAGACCTTTTTGCATTGGGACAGGACATACCGGGGACTCCATCATTAAAGATTTAGGGAGACCAAGTCTATTCTCTGATCCCGAAGCCCCGACAGCCTTCCCTGTGCCATTGTGCTTCGGAGATAGTTTTTGATTCATTTTAACTTTGAAAATAACCTTTCTGCACTTGCTCCAGTAACTGGAATTGTTAGAAAAAGTTTCAGTGCTGTTGCAACATCCAAAACACTGGGCAGAATTGCATAGTTTCTCAAAAATCAAAGGTCAGCCAGATCCTTTATTGTGCCACCTGAGATAAGTTGTATTTGTTCTTTCAATACTGCTATGAAAGCGATGAGTTGTTGTGGAAACTCTAGGCACCAGTCTTTTTCGTAATGAGCTGCCACGGTCATGGCTGCTTCAAACAACTCCTCCTCACTAGCTCTGAGGATTTCTGAAGGCATCATTAAATGAAAGCATTGGATTATGATGTTCATGCCAGTAAATCAAACTTTTTATCTGATTTACAACAATATCTATGCTAGCTTAAAACACAGACACCTTAAAAGTGTCTTCAGGATTGCACACCCTTTGGTTTTCAGAGAGTTCATCAAAGTGTTTTTTTTGCGTCGTGGTCGTTTTTGTGTAAAATGCAATTGAACTTCCCATGCAGCTGCAAGTAAAGATGCTGAGCTTTTAACATCTTCAAACTGTTCTCTGAAACTGGCAAACGTATTCGCTGCGCTACTTAACATATTTGATGCTTGTAAAAGGTCCAGATCTTTATTTAGACTGAAGCAGTTTGGACACAATATTTATTGTCTCCAGCACTTTGGACTGGATTACAACCGTTACCACAAACTCAAACGTCTCCATGCCCCTCCTAGGACCCTGAGCTTCTCAACCTTTTTTGACTGCAGTAAAATGGTAGTGAGTGCTTTCATAATGACCATAAAACAATAGCGTAGAGCATGGAGAGCATCATGTCTGGATGCCCAACGTGTTGGACAGAGTCTCTTTGGTGTTGGCTTTGAATGAGTTGTGCCCTCTTTTGTAATGGTAAGAAGTTCCCACCATTCGATGCTTTAGCTGAAAAGTAAATATACTTTATGTATAATGTCATACAATTCTGCAATTTCAGGAATGTGCATGCAGTCATCATTCAACACTAAATTTAGATTATGAGCAGCACAGTGTACATAGACTGCATTGGGTTTTTCTGTCGTATTCTGGTTTGCACTCCGCTATATATACTACTCATTGTGCTGGTACGATCATATCCCTGACCTCTACATTTATTAAGCACAAGGCCTTTGGCCTCTCTAAGGTTTACAAGTTTTGTTGCTAAGCTCCCAGCACTTTGATCTGTAATTTTTATAGAAACCAACAAAGCTTTCATTTATTTTGATTTCAGTTGGAATTTCATCAGTATTAAGGCACACTGTTACTTTTCGGATAACCGGGCTTAGTTGGTCGTCTTTTTTTAATGTCCTGCGTTATGCCCATAATAACAGAGTAAAAGAGTGCAATTGTTATTTAACTTACTATCTCATTTTGCACTTCATTTGAAAGCATTTCAATCAGCTCATTTTGAATAGCAGGACTCAAGTATTTAACTCTACTCTCTGTTGTAATCAGATGGTTTAAAACATGAACATATTTGACTGCCAGAAAGTTTCCACCATCTTTTTATTTCAGTTTTTCTCTATGTCCTCTGAAAGGTAAATTGCAAGTTGACAACAGAAGTGTAACATCGATGATCCTACTCCGAATTTGTGTCCAATAGTTCACCTGCTCTTTGTAGTCGGATTCCAGTTGTGTATCGATCGTCTCATCCTGCCTCCATATTCCATGTGCAGCACAAGCCACGGAATGTGAGCGAGTCATTTCATGTTCTTAAATTTTTCGAGACATGCTTTGCTAATCTTTTATACCATTATCCCATGCTTGCTGATAGGATGAAAGTTTTCTATCTCCAAAAAGCCAACAAGGTTCACTGTATGCACTGTCCATTTTTAAAGAGTAGCACAACCACAGTCTTGGAGTCTTATCTCCAGTCCAATTTACTTGTATTAGTACTTTGTGGAAAAGCACCTGTTTTTATTATCTTGTGGGAAGGATCCTCTAGGCTTGCCTTGGCCACTGCTAAAGACAAACCTTCGTAACATCGGTATCATGCCAAGGTTTGTCTAAAAAGTTCCCTCTATCACTCGGGTACAAATCCTGGCAAAACTGGGTATTGCTTGATTCTAGTTCTTCTAAGAGTAATTCCACATCCTTACTCATAATGTCTTCAGTTGTTTCTTCAATGTTTGGCAATATTGCAGAAACAATTAGCACATTTGTAGGTTCTTCACTTTCTTTAGCCACTGATAGCAGCAGTGATACATCTGGTGCACTTACAATTTCAGCACTTCCTTCACTTGTTTATAATATTAGATTCAGAGATTCATCTCCTGATAGTGTATTCTCAGTTTCTGAGCTTTCTTCAGTCACTGGTAGCGGTGTAGGCCTAGCTGGTGTACCTGCAATTTCTCTGACTCCTTCTGTAATAGATGGAGGCACTGCTGACACAACTTATTTACTTTTGCTTTCTATGTTTCCTATAGTTGTTGTTGTTGCCTGCAGTGCTGCCACAATTGGTGCTTCAATGCTAAAAGGTACATCTGTGGTTTGATCAGAGCAATGGAATTTTTTGTCATGTGGTGGGACCAATTGGGATTGTGGCAATGCTGCTTTGTCTCCTGTTGATGATGCAGCTGCATCGCCTTCTGGTAATGATGCATGAGGTGATGATGCACCATGATCATCTGGAAACTTAAAAAATTGAGCAATTTTTCATAATCTTTTGAGCACCGCTTAAATACTTTCTTTGATTAAAATGTAATTGTAGAAAGTCAATGTTGTAGTAGAGTGCACAAATATGAAGGCAGAAGTAAGAATATTTTCTGTACACCACAAAGATTGTAATTGTGGGTTTTGTTCCACCAATACTGCCTAAAAGGAAGAAAAATACAAAGCATTATTATTAAACATTACAGTAGCGTAACCATACCAACTATTGATGTAGAGAGTTGGAGTAAGGGATACTTGAAGGCAGGCACTGGAGGAATGGATGCAAGAAGGTGTGTACTCAAGGGAGAGATACAAGAGAGGAGAGGAGAGGAAAAGAGTTGGCCTAACGGCTAGGGTGGTTGACCTCGAATCTGGGGAACTGGGTTCAAGTCTCGGCAATGATGCTGAACATTCTGTGATTCTGGCCAGGATTTTTTTAGGCACGGGGCTTAATCTCCCCGTGCCTAACAAAAATGAATGTGTCCTCATGTAACGCACCTGGTGCTGTGTAAAGCGCTCTGATACCCGATACCTTTGGGTCAAGTTTGTGCTATATAAAACTCCGTAAAAAATACAAGAAGGAAATAGTAGAAGAGATAGGATTGGGGAGGTAATCACTCAATAGTTGGATGAGGATGGTGAGAGCGAAGAATGCAGGAGTTGAAGGCAGATGCAAGAAGGCATGAACTGAATGGACGGCTGCAAGGAGGCAGGAGCTAAAGGACAGAGCCAAGAAGACAGGGAATGGAGCGGTCTTGGATGTATTGTATTGTTATATTTATAGAGGGCCTACTACCCCTACGTGGAGCACTGAAGCGCTTGCCTACATGAGTAGCAAGCTACAATATGCGTAGGGTGTGTGGTTGGAAGGGAGTTGTATTTGTTTTGAATTTGATGCTATATTAGAAGTGCTCCCATTCCATTTTGTGCATGAGGACCACTGACCATGCAGCTTATTGTGCAATAGGATGCAGGGCTTAGCAATGGCTTAAGAGGTGAGAGATGTGCACATTATTTTGTTTTTTATCTCTGCAGGTCCCTTTATGGTATATATTTTGTTCATAATCCCACTTTGGTGATTACTGCACGGAGTCGTCCAGTTTGAAAATACTATGCCTTGTTTTTAAAGGTAATGGTCCTGAGTAGGCATAGATTAAAGAGTACACGGTGAGTGATGCAACAGTGTGAGAGTAGGATAATAAGAGTGACTGCAGGGTGAGTGAGGTGACCTTATGTAAGTGCAGAGTTGGACGAAAGAATGCATGGTTAGTAATGGGCTTATTTGAGTGAGATTACAGATTGAGCAGTGAGGGGGACAGGTGAGTGAAGTGTGACATGAGTGCAGGGTGAGTAGTGTGCTTGTATGACTGCAGGGTGAGGTACAGGGTGAACAGTGCAAGTGCATTGCGGGTGCAGAGTAATGACTGAGTGCAGGGTGAGTGGGTGAATGGTGTGAGTGCATGGTGGTCAGTGTGAGTACATTGTGATTGCTCTGAGTGCAGGGTGAGCGTAAAAGTGAAGGGCGAGAATGAGGAGTGAGTTGTCTGAATGTAGGGTGCATTCCCAGACTCTTGAAGTAACTCAGCATGTTATTGACTGCAGAGTAGGGTTTCAGGTATAAGTTAAATTAATGGTATACTGGCATTAATCGGGATTGAGAGTGTAGGAAATAATGTGTTGATCCTGCAACAAACTTCCAGTCTTATGATTAGGGTTGCCAGCTCACTATTTTGATGCCCCATACATGACAAAAATAAGCAGTCACCTAAAGCCGTATTTTCAGCACTTATATGTGCATACTTCGAACAGTAAATATAAATAGAAAACACTTTTAATTGTGTTCTAGAGCTGCCTGAATGATCCATGACTGATAATTAAAGGGAAAATGACAAATTAATACATACATTTTTATTTATAACCCTATTTAGTGTCAAGACAAGGTCTTTGAGTGTCTTTAAACAACACATGGCTGGCATTTTTCTTTTGGCAACCCTACTTTATATTCGTTTTCATGAAACGCATCACACTACAGCAGTAAATGTAAATTTCAAATGTAAGGAATAGGCAGAGTGGGGGCCCTCTTTTTTTGGTCACAGCATGCCTAGGCTTTCGGGTGTCAATCTGCCTCAGGCCCATGGTTTGTGCTGCTTGTGTTCTCTACTCATGCCTTGCCTATGCTCTCCTATTCCCACCTACTTGCACTCGTTGGGGCTACCCTGGTTGTACAGATACGGTATCTTTCATGTTCGTCCACCCTGGGCATTACCCTACATATGTCCCAGAAATTAACATTTCTATTCTCTCTCTCTAGCTCTCTCTCCCCCTCCCTCTCTCTCTCTCTCTCTCTCTCTCTCTCAGTCTCTTCCCACCCTCTCTCTCTCTCTGCTCCTCCTATCACGGTATCCCCTTGCTTGTGTTAGCCCTTTCTTACTTGCTTGCTTGCTGGCCTGAATGTCTGCATGGAGAGGCCCCCTGTTCTAACCACATTAATTGCCGTCCTTACCCATGGATTGCTGCGTCTTACAGTCTCTCAAAGCGACTTCCTGTACTTTACTACCTCCGGTTATAAAGGTACATATTGTCTCAGCAACTCCTGTTGTCATCCAGCGTGCCATTAAGTGTTCATAGATTTGGCGACATCTGCTACACACGTGCTGCTCAACTGTGCACAGCACACCCCGTTGAACTAAGTGAAAACTAACGGCGGCAAACTGCAGCAGCATGCAACGCAACGCCAGCCATCATTTTGGGCAAGGCAGCCACAGGCTCTGTCATTGTGAGGCACACACTGGTTGCAGGCTGCAGCCCACCGGCAGCCTTGAGCCTGCATCCATGCCCCGCAGCCCAGGGGAGATTTAACTAGTTCAGTAGCACTGCAGCTTACACTAAAAAGCAAATTGTTGTTAACAAGTGCTGCAGCCTCTGACTCAGCTTTCCAGGCCGTGAGGTGAGCTGCGGCGGTGGGTAATTACTGTGGAGGCAGGATGACCGCCCAGGCCTGGTCGCCCGCCTCCTCAGATTCCAGCCCTGGCCTGGCATATGTTATTCTGTCCAATACTCCCTGAAACCCATTTCTTACAGCTCTGACTTCAGTCTCAGCAGTGATAAAATGAGCGTCAAAGCTGGTGTGTTGTGACGGACACTCATTTACCACCTTCCTGGTCTCTGGAGTCGAGACCTGAATTGGTCATGGGAATGCGCATGGCACTCTTGTGTCACCGAGAGTGGCTCTCCTGTGCACACCTGCAGCTGCCGGGGATTAGTAGTCCCACTGACGAGCTTCTCTCACTCACAGAGCCACTGTCAGCCAGCACCGCCTCGCTTTCACATTCAGAGTGGAGAGCACAACATGGCAGTGTTAGGGGTAAGAGAATGAGAGGGCAGCAGGATTCCAGATATATTTTGTTTATTGAGGACTGAGGCAGGGGTATTGCTGAGCAGTGGCGACTGGCGCATTTTAAAAAGGCGTGGGGGCAGAACGCTTTGAGCTGTATATAAAGTGCGAACTTGCTTTATTTATATCACTACTACTCTATTTGCACCCACGCAGGCACACTACTGGACCTGCACTCGCTCAGACACAAAACTCAGTCTGAGGCTCGGAGTCAGTTTGAAAATCAACAGGCCTTACAAAATACTTTGTGTTCTATCTATGGATGGTTGAGAAACAACTGCCTAAAATTGAGCCCTCAGTTTTTGGGGAGCCTTCCCAATCCAACCACAACTGCAGTCATGTACACACACATAGAACAATAACAGAGACAGAAAGTCCATTATTTTCTGGGCAAACACAGCACTGCAGCGGAACGTGGCAAATAATGCATGCAGCCCTTCCCTTTCTATACTTGTCTTGGCAGGCCACCTGGAAGGAGAAGAGTGCCTCATTGTTCACTGTACAGGGTGAGTTTGGGGCAGTTCTTTCCTGTCTCATCCCTGCCACCTCAGAGGGTGCCTCGGACAGTGCTGGACTATAGCTGGCAGTGCCCTGGAAGCCTCGGGTGCACTGAAACCTGACACTTTCACTCTCCATAATGACGCTGAGCATTCATGTCTTCTTCCAGCACCCACCGCCAATCTACTGCGCACCATTTGATTTAATTATGAGAGCGAGAGCCTCAGAGGCCCGGCCGGACCTCGGGCGTGCGCGCAGCACTATTTTAAATAATTAATGAAGAGCAGTGTGGTGAGTGTGCCACCGGCTGCGACGTGTGCGCACCACGCAGTCGCGCCCCATTTAATTTATGGGGACTGGAGTCTGAGACCCTGCACAACTGTGCCATTTAAATTGATTCATGATGACTAGTCCACTGAGTGATGGGGCCCCTAGAGCGCGGGTGCTCCCCTGACCGCGTGGGCTGCGGTGGCCTGTGGTACGCCCCTGCATAATTGTAAAATCGGTCAGCGGGATTGAGGCCTACCTCCTTCTGGAAATGAGCAGTCATCATTGGCGTCTTTTGACTAATTTTAGATTGCGCTTATTCCATCAGATAATGTTCCCATAGGAGTCTGGTATAAACTATCCAATTTTCTTCCTTGTATCAATGTATCAGTCTGTGTTATCTTGCACTTAGTGCTAATTCACCCCAGATTTACTTCCCCTTCGCCATAAGTACATAAGACCCCTTTTGCTGCCCATGGATTTTAGACAGATCAGACCTGCATTTTTATATTTGCAACTTTTATTAACATCCAAACTGTGTTTTTATGTATAATGGTCCCTGGCTGATGTTTTTAGTGCAAGTTTTTAGTCCTTTTGTCTACAGGCATTCATTTTAATCGGTGTTCTGGTTGATATTTCTCTTTCGAATTTTGTTTATGGATGACCGTGGCTATTGATTCTCCCATATTTGATATCTTTTGATGATATATATGTTTTTACAATATGTACTGGTTTTACATATTGTTGATGTTTGTGTTATGTTAATGAAATTTATACTTGTATGATTATTGCTTCAAAAATAGAATAAAAGTTAAGAAATGAACTGAACATAAACTTGGGCTTCGGTCCAGACATCATATGCTAATTACTGTTTTGCATATCATTCCACTTTCTACACAAAACAGTCAGAAGCTTATGATGTCTGAACCGAAGCCCAAGTTTATGTTCAGTTCAGTTCATAAACTTTATTCAATTTTTGAAGCAAAATTATACAAATATACATAAGTATACATAAACGTATGAGATAAAGAATTGAATGTGTGATTGAGTGTATTTTGTAGATGGGCCCTTGTGCTCGCCCGGGCGTTGGGCCAATAGGGGGTTAATCAGTTCTTCTAACGTGATTGGCATGTCGATTTGTTCTCGTATGTGATCAGGAACCGATTTTGGAGGTATGTCTCTCATAAAATTACCAATATGATCCTGGGATAAGACTTCACGTTTCACATATAAGCTCGAATAGTAAGTTGCGAACGCCTGAGCAACTGAGCGAGGATTAGTACGTAGGCCCGTCCGCGTGCGTAACGCTAGCACCGGGGTTTGTGACTGCACCATGTGACACAAACGGTGTAGCATAGTGCTCGATTTATCGCTCCACTTATATATTCTGGATTGGGTCGATTGCCATGCCTGTCGGGCCTCGTTTGTGAGCATTTGGTGCAATTGCTGTTGCATGAGAAGAAGGCGTTTGGCCTGGGCTCCCCCACCCTCTCTCACTGAAGCCTCAAAGGCACATTGACGGGTCTCCAGATCCACGACTTGTGTAAAGCAGCGACGTTTCTCCCAAGCGCATTAGCTGATGTCAACCCCCCCGCAGAATGGGCTTCAGGGCTTCCCACAATATCATGCCCGATGGGGCGGTATCGACAATGGCCACCAAGTATTCCGTGACTGCCTGATTTAGGGCAGTTTAGTAGGCTGGCTCTCTCAGTAGCCAGGGTGGCTACAGGTGCTATGATGTCCTTCTGGTCACCCCCATCAGAGATAAGCTGTCTGGGGGTTCCCCCAAATGTACAAGACCCTGTTAACAAAGGTTTGCCTGAGGGGGCTGGGGGCGTAAAAGCTACCTAGCTTCAGAGGATCCCCATATAGTGTACCCACCACAAGGGTGTGCTTCCCACCCGGGCCTGTCCATACCTTAGTGTAACTATAAGTATCTATAAGGGACTCTGAGATGGATCAAGATTGCTGTGCCAGATGACCTGAGGGGAAACCCTGTATGGAAGACCTGATCAAACCCATAGCGTGCTAGACATGGTGCCTTAGTTCCCATCATGTGGGTTTCTTGCATTAAGGGTATGTCTACCTCAAGCCTTATGGCTGGTTTTAGGAATCACCCCAGCTTGCTTTTGTTGAGGACCCCCTGAAAGTTCCATGTCATGATGCAAATCCCTCCGAGCCGATTACTAGATACGTCTGTAGCCATCTATATTCAGGGGGGGTTTCCATGTGTGGACAGGGTGTTCAAGGACTGTGGTGTCTCTGTGTCTGTACCTTAACTGTAGTAAACTTTTAAAAACTGGATGCAACGCCCCGCCCCCTCCCCCACCCCACCATAATACCTCAGCAAACATGAAGTATCGACCCCCAAATCCCAATAGGAGTCTGGGATGCCCCCCGCCAATAGTTTTCTACCCTCCCAATACCCTCAACCATAGTTCTATAGGGCGTGCAGGTAAATCTCATTAGGGTCCACCAATGCTGGTGGCCCCCAGAGAGCGGACAAGGCAGAGAACATCCAAAGGTAACTAGACCAGGGTCCTCTGGCTGGTTCGGAAGCGGCTCGCCGTTTTAATTATGAGTCTTCACCCTGCATCTAGGAGTGCCAACTGGAACGAGATCTATGTCACCATTTAGATGTGGATTTCTTTGGACGGTTCCCCCTGTTTACTTAGAGGAATCAGTCTCCAGGGGAGGCAGCGTATGCGGCCTGAGGTGAACAGTCTCATCGATCCAGGTGAAGATCACCTCTGGGGTGTCGAAAAACAGGGATTCTGACTCTGACGTACCGGATAAAGCAGCATATATTGAATGTTAAGATTCCCAAGTCTGCGCTTGGCAGCCGCAAATGATTGGCATGTTGCTGAACAAGGCTGGTATAATAGAGGGAAAATCATGATATTCTGAGAGTTGTAGAAGAGCTTGTCTCTGTGGCCCCTAGGAAATTGGTGGATGATGTCTCTATCCATATATTTCAACAATTTAGCGATGACGGGTCCAGGCCTTACTCCGAGTGGTGGTTCTCCTCGTGAGGACCCTATGGGCTCGCTGCACAAAAAACAAGGGAAGACCAAGTCCTCCGGTAGGAAAGATTGCAGCAAATGTGTTAAGAACCCCTCCATCGAGGCACCTTCGCATCCCTCCAGGAATTTCTACAAGGTCTTCTGCTTCTTCCACCCGGGCGGCTAGCTCCTGCGTCACTACTGTGAGTTTGCTGACTTTTTGTTGGAGCGACGTTACTGTGTCCTCCACAGATGACACCCTGGTTTCGGCCTCATTGATGCGGTCCACAGCCTTTCTAAGATCTTGTCTGAGGAATGAGTCCTCCGAGCCTACCTCGACATTTTTTGCGTCTAGCATGTCGCGTGATTGTGTGATTGTGGCAAGCCGGGCTGCGATGTCCAGGACAGGGCCCCATTGTTTTTACCATTCGCCACCCTAGCGTTGGCAGTGG
Organism: Lissotriton helveticus; assembly: GCF_964261635.1. Classification (NCBI taxonomy): domain Eukaryota; kingdom Metazoa; phylum Chordata; class Amphibia; order Caudata; family Salamandridae; genus Lissotriton; species Lissotriton helveticus. Next base: position 36,936,297 of record NC_136062.1, on the reverse strand, counting down.
TGTACTCATCCAGCGTGCTCTGCTTCGTGGGGGAGACTGAGAATTTGTCTTTGATCATATTGATTGGAGGGGGCCACACAGGCTAGGTACAGCTTCCGCCCGATTTCGCTCCGTAATTGTGGCTTCTACCCTGCAGCCTCTGGCCACTTCGCCTGCCCCTCAGCAAGGTTCAGGGCAAGATCTCCACCACCCAGGGATCAAACTGCAGAGTGGACCCCTTAAGGGGATCGTGCCTGCTGTATCCCCAGCCCATAGCGCCACACTGTCTCGTAGCCCAGCCTCAGCAGTGTATGTAAGAGGCCGGAGCCACCCCAGACCAGGGCACCCCCTGCTCAGCCATGCACCACGCACTTAGGCTCCAACCTTGCACAGCAGGGGCTCTGATCAATTCCCCAGCAAGAAGATGGGGGAGGTTTAGGGGGCCCTCACACCCCAATCGTCACAGCACTATGGTCCGGCACTGCAGACCTATCTCGCCTGGGCTCATCTGGTTGCTTCCCTTGTAGGTGGTGTGGCTGACGGGAGGGTCTCCGAAGAGGCTGCAACCTTGCGGCCGCTCCACAGCACTAGGCCGGCTCACCCAGGTCCTACTTACACCACGCTGCAGCTCTGGTATAGTGCACTTTCCGGGGGCCTCCGGCCAGCTGCTGCGTTGGAGCCCCCACCAAATCATGAAAATTGGGTCTGTCACTGGGTCTCCTCCCCTGGTCATGTCTGAACACCTGCCTGCTGGTCCACGCCGCTCATCAACCACCAGAGCGCCCTCCAAGTGAGCCCTTTCCAGTCCAGGTATCGCCTGACCAGCTCACATGAGGAAGTTGTTGGATGATGTCGGATTTAGATGCTTGGTGGGCCGGAGCATGCCTAGAAAGCATACGCCAAGATGACTCACCAAGCCACGCCCCTCCTAGGTATGTTTATTAACCGGTGTACAGTGGAGCAATTTCCCATATGCAGCCTAAAACTTCCGGCCATTTTTATTTAGGTCTACTGCTTGTTTTGCTAAAACCTTGAACTAGTGATGTAACTAGAAGGCTATTCAGACACTCCCCATGCACATGGTGATGAGATAGAAGGAACAGTGTAACTTGGGTGTTTCCCTCACAAGACTTTTTCCCAAAGATAAAAGTCATCTAAACCTTGAACACATACCTGTGGCATTTCTTCTTCATTTTGAGGGACATGTATACCTCCACAGTGGTCCATATTGCCAACCCTGAAAGAAGAAGAAAAGAAGAACTTGGAAATGACATACATGCAAGATAATACAAGCATTGACATAGCCAATAGGTCTCGCCTTTGGGACTATGTAAGTGTTTAGCCAAGCAGCACATTCTGTGTAACTGTACTAAATTGATGTAATGGACTCCCAGTTTTAGAAGTTGCACCACAATTTATACTAACAAGCCTGCTTTCACTCACGTTTGCCTTCGGAATTTACTTAAAAAAAAAAACGAGAAGAACTTTATTAGGGTGCGCTCTTCTCAGCAGTGCTGCCAGGATGTAATGTGTAGTCCCAACCCTTTACAGCAGGGCTAATGTAGTTTATATTCGCCATTCCCATCACATATTTGCAAGAGAAGTAAAAAGTCTCGTCCTAGAAGGGATTTATGTAAACTCTTTTAAGATATTTTAAACCTGTGCTTGCAAGTTACCTTTTCGTCGTAGTTTGATGCTGGGGTGCATCTTCTTTCTAGAGGTGACAGGCATGAGGATGTCCAATCAGAGAAGAGCAGGGTCATTTTACAGGTCATCCAAGGCTCCGTGCTGGAAAAGGAGCTAACAGCCCCCACCCACCTTCCCTGCTCCCCATGTGATTACCATAACATTCACTTAAATTACAGATAACTTCTTCCCAAGCTGAAGTCTGGAATGTAAGACTAAAAACAAAAGGGGGTGGGAATGGAGGAAGTGGTGAGGGACAGGGAGTTAGCACAAACAGCATAGACAGAGGGGGGTAAAAGAGGCAGAGCTAAGAGACAGCAATACGCAGAGGGGTGTTTGAGAAGGTAAGAATGAGGGGGTAAGAGAGAGCAGAGAAAGAGGGAGAGGAGGTAAGAGATGTGGGAGGTAAAAGTGACAGAAAAAAGGAGTAAGGCGTGAAAAATTAGGTAAAACACAAAAGACCATGAGTATCAAGGAGAGGCAGCCAAGACAGGGAACAGGAATTGGAGCAGGGGCTAAAGGAGATATCAGCGAATGGAGGCGGAAGGGGTAGGAGAAAGGGACAGGTGAGAAGGATAAGAGACAGGGTCAGAGACCGGGTAGCTCGAGGGGCAGCAGGCAGAGAGGAAGGGGAGGGAACAAGGAGGTGGGGCACCAGCCTGCACATGACCCCGCCGGACATTGGCCTGCCCTCGTGAAACTTTACTGTATTATGTGTGCTAAGAAAGGAGTGGTGGGAGGAGGCGCATGGACAGGGGGAACCAGCAAGACACTACAAGGAGCTGATGGGAGAGATGGGGGTTGGGAGTGTAGAATCTATGGAGAGAGAACTTGTTGTAAAGTAGTAACGTCCCCTTCGCCTCCACATCTCCCCTCTGCTTCCCTACAGCTGCACTGACCTCATCCTCACATTGGCCATGACTACCTGGGAAGTCAATTAAGCCCCTCCATTCCCTGTTTTTTTTTTCCCCCACAGCACAGAATAGAAGATAAAAGACAGTCTAAACCTGGGTCTCTGGAGTAACCCCCTGGGGCTGCAGGTCTGAGAGGCTAAGTGCAATCTCAGATGCACCGCAAACATACCCATCATTCCTCCAGGGACAGTCGGATGGATTAAAGGGGTGGAGGGGGCCGAGGGGGCTCCTTGGTTGAGAGAGGAGGGGAGTAGGGCGATCAGTAGCAACAATATCATCCACATAGCACTTGGCTCCATATAGCACTTTCTGTATAAGTCAGGTGTGTGTGTGTGCGCACATGTTATATATGCATATGTGCAGCGTGCCTTATGCTATCTATTAAAAATTGGTGTGTTGAGTCAGTCCAGGTGCCCCTCCACACCCAGAACAATTTTAATACATTTTCTATGATACTCTGTGCATCTGCATATGAGGTTTATGCCATGGCATTTTTCATGCACATCAGTTTTAAGAAACGTAATCAAAAACATGAATGCACGGGATTACATTTGCGTGACAAGTTAAAATCACACCGAGGCCTTCTGCCCAACAGGAGAGGTAATAACACATGGGAAGTAATTGTAATGTGCACTCTTTGGGGTGTTAAACAGTGTCGTTTTTATGTCCATTTCATTCTACTAGTAAAAAGCTGGAATTTGACCTTTGCACTGCGGCATGCAGCTCTTTCGTGATTTATTTACAGCCCATGGTGTTGCAGGGGTTAAGGCATTCCAGTCTAGCGGGATGGATGACATTTAGGTTAAAGGCCCATTAATGGTATGGTGTGGTATGGTAGTTCAGTGAGATAAATCGCCTGCTCTGCCAACTGCGCATACCTCAATAAAAGAGAAAATACAAATGTTGTAAGTCACAAAGTTACATAATATACAATACGCTAAAACAATATAAAATCTCTAACATTTCAACATTGAAAGAAACTTAATGGGCTCATGCGCAAAGAGATGTGACAGACAGCACAAAACAAGAGCGGCCACTAAAGTGAAAGCGACCACTTTGTGTTTAATTATCCATGACGACAGAGGAAAGCAGCTGCCACACTGCGTGCCACTTTTTGCCCCTGAGACCCAAACGCCCTGGGAGTAAACCTTTAGAGAAAAGGTGGGACCTGCACCCGTCTTTGGCCAATTGCGTGCTTTCATTATTGAAAGCCACACCCAAAGGCCAATGGAATGTGTGGGAGTTTCCAGACCCACATGGAGAAGTCTAGTCTATTGTTATAAACAAAGCTTTGACTAAGGACAAAAAAGCTTCCCTTCACTGGGTCCTTCATCCCATTTCCCCTTTATTCTCAGAACTTCTGGGTCAAACACACTTATCAGAACATACTATTCCAACCAAAAAAGAGGTTGTAATGAAACAGAAACCATACAGATTTCTAGTGGCACCTTGAGAGGCCATTCAAAAATAAATTGAAAATATGTTACAAATGGGGGGAGGGTCATAAAAGCATCTCAGAGTAATTGGTCATCACCTATATTCCTTGTATCCAAACCAGAAGGGGCAATCAGATTTTGTATTGATTTTAGGGCAGAGAAAATTATTTCTAAATTTGATTTAATAGATGAATTGATTGACAAGCTTGGTGAAGCCAGATACATCACCACACTAGACCTCACCACAGGATACCGGCAGGTACCCCTTCGAAAAGAAGACCAGGAAAAAACGCTTTTTCTACCGCTGCTCAATTATTTGAATTTACTGGCTTACCCTTTGGGCTCCATGGAGCCCTGGCCACCTTCCAAAGGTTATTGAATAAGGTACTACAAAAAACACTCATCTTATTCTTCTGTCTACCGTGATGATATAGTCATCTGTAGCCCCACATGGCAACAACATCTTGTTCATTGTCACAACGTTCTACAAAAATCATGTGGAGCAAACTTACAAATCAATGGCAAAAAATCCAGAATTGGATATAACAAGGTACAATATCTAGATTATGTCCTAGGGAATGGGATGGTAGAACCTTAGGAAGAAAAAGTGAGAGCCATCCTGGATACACCATTACCAGAAACCAAAAGAGAGGTACAAGCGTTCTTGGGTATTATAGACCATTCATACCCCAATACCCCAGGACCATTAACAGGCCTACTAAAAAAGTGGACGAATAAGAATGATGTTCAAAATCCTACCCCAGGGGTCAAAGAAGCTTTTCAGCTCATTAGAACAGACCTCACACAAGTCCAATTTTGACCTGTCCAGATTTTGAGAAGCCCTTCATTTTGCAAGCTGATGCTTCTGAAGTTGGGGCAGTCCGGTCCCAGATCAATAAAGAAGCCATGAAAGTACCTATTCTATTCATTTGCTGCAAGCACAGTCCCAGAGAACAGAAGTACCGTGTAATAGAAAAAGAATACTTGGCAATTAGATGGGCAGTGGGAAAATAAAGATACTATCTAGAAGGGGAACCCTTTTTCCTATACACCGACCATGACCCTTTAATTTGATGAGCTGCAACAAAGGTAATAATACCAGGGCTCTGAGATGATTTCTGTAATTACAACCCTTCATGTTTGTAGTATGACATCGAAAGGGGTTGACAACTGTACTGCTGATTTGCTGTCCAGACTTCCTCTTTTCCCTGAATTGGAAAATCCTAAGAGGGGTGTTGTTTCAAACAGACAACTCTCCTGAACAAAGTGGAGGACAGGAATGACATTCCTTGGTATCCCTATGCTGGCTTTGCTGATATTGAATCCAACCTTCTCTGTTTACAGACAGGCAGAAGCAGTCAAGACAGAGAGTCTGTTTTCCCTTTCAAAATCGGGAAACCTGTATGTAGAACAGGTCTCGATAGGCTGGCAAGGCGAAGGGCTCTTTAGCAACTTTGAATGGGAGTGTCATCTGATGGAGATTGGGACGAACATAGAAAGCCCTCAAGACATAATAGGGGAAGGAAACCTATGAGCAGACGGATAGCATGGAGTTGGAGACAGAGAAGAAGATGCTGAGTGGTAAGACAGTCTTCATTGAAAGTGAAGTTTCCAGTCCGGAGGAGAAAGCGGAAGACCACCGTAATAGGCTAAAGCCTCGACCTAGTGATATAACTAAGTGAGTTTTGAGTCACTCCCCATGGACATGGTGATGGGATAGAAGGAACAGTGTAACTTGGGTGTTTCCCTCACAAGGCTTTTTCCCAAAGATAAAAGTCATCTAAACCTGAACACTTACCTGTGGCATTTCTTCTTCATTTTGAGGGACATGTATTCCTCCACAGTGGTCCAGATTGCCAACCCTGAAAGAAGAAGAAAAGAAGAACTTGGAAATGCCATACATGCAAGATAATACAAGCATTGGCATAGCCAATAGGTCTCGCCTTTGGGACTTTGTGATCTAAACTTGAACACTTACCTGTTGCATTTCTCCTTCATTTCAAGGGGCATGCTTTCCTCCATGGTGGTCCTGCATTTCTAACCCTGAAAGATGAAGAAAAGAAGAACTTTGAAATGACATACTCACATGATAATAACCACTAATTAGATTCTTAGAATGACAAAGTGGTCTAGCCTCATATATCCTGCACATTACAATAAGCTTCCATGGTCATAATAGCACGGAGACCACACTCCTAGCTATAGTCGATGGCCTAGGATTCATTCTGGAACATGGCAGCTCTACCACCTTGATTCTTCTTAGCCTGTATGCAGCTTTCGACATAGTCATCTTACTGATCTTGGCATGGGGAATTCAGCGCCTGAATAGCTTATATCGTTCATGTAGGACCAATCGCAAAGGATCTCTATTTCCCCTACCAATTCTCTACTTCTATGGTGCGCTATGATGTCCCGCAAGGCGCTTCTCTTAATCCTATACTTTACAAAATCAATATCATGCTATGCCCTAAGACAATCAAGTCCTTCGGCTTCCACATAATATGAACTTGCAAATTGTATTGATCATCTCTGGCAATTTATCTGTGACCCAAGTCAGATTTCATACAGGGTTGTACTGGCCAATAGGCTATCCTGACAGGGCAATGTGTGGGCCGGTTTGTGGCTATTTGTGCGCTTGTTTTATGGTCTGGTGGGCCAGTTTTTACTGTTTATTTCCCTGTTATTGAAATAAACATAGCATGAAGCAAGCTCAAATGCATCCAATCTTTCATACCTAGCAAAACATGTATACAGTGTGTCTTTACAAGTTCAAAACAGCCTCAATGTGTAAACATGCTATGGGAGCCACTTTTATTCTGGTGTCCGGGACTGTTTTCAGTCGCAGTCAGACCTTGATGTCATGCATGTATGTCAGCTGTCACCTCTTGGATGCATAACAACTAATTGAAACTTAGCCATCAAACCAAAATCCTAATGCTTGACTGTTAACATTCTACATAGGCTTCAGCCTGGTGGCCTCCTGAGGTGGGTCCCATATCCAAGCCTACCCCCTGCATCAGAAATGTAGGTTTCTTCAAATCTGATCTTATTTTGGCTTACACATTTCTTTAGAGGCTTCCTCATCGTTGACTGTGCAAAGAATGGTTAGATGAATGTTTTGACCCCACTTTTGCTCAGAAAACTGTTACGCAGACCCTCATAACATTATGGCTGGAGTACAGTAACTTGTTATATTTGGGTTTACCAATCTGCTTTATGCAACTTCCGCAAACTATTCAGAATGTGGCTGCTCGTCTAATTATTAATTTGCAGAATAAGGGATCTAGTAGCCCTTTTTTTGTCCATCTTCCCTTGCTCCCTCAAGTGATGTAATTTCTAGGCCGTCTGCCTAGTTCACATGATCTTATTTACCTTAGGACCCAGTTAAATACAATTCAGGGTTCATTCCTATATTCCCACAATGGATTTACACTCCTTGACTTCCAATTTTTCTTTGGTGCCTCAAAGCAAGTGTTGGGGAATACATGATTATGTATTTTTCTTTTGGGATCCCAAAATGTGGAATTCACTTCCTCTAGATCTCAGGAACACTTAATTGGGATTTTTTTTAAAAAGATACTTTGGTACTCACAACACCCACGGCCTCCCACTTGGTATCGAAATTATACACAAGCATACAACTAGACATTGGAGGGAACACTGAGGGGGTGAGAGACAAATGGAGCGCAGTGTTAGAGGAGCCACTCTCAGAAGACGAATGGGCAACTACTTGCCTGCTCACTAGCATGCTGACGCCGAATGGAAACTTGAGGATCATTCACTATAAATATCTGCACCAAATGTACTATACACCCCAGAGACTACACAGATACGGGTTGAGGGATGACTCCAACTGTGTTAGATGTAGACAGGAGAATGCGGACTTCATGCATTTAGCGTGGCACTGTCGCCGGGTGGCGGGTTTCTGGGAGCAGGTGATACAAGCTCTAAACGAAATGCTTGGGGCAGCACTTGAATGTACGGCCAAGGTTTGTTTGTTGGGTATTGTTCCGCAACTGAGAGCGCACAGGCGCAAATTTTGTGTGGTGGCACTGCTACTGGCCAAACGGAGGGTGTCTTTGCATTGGAATAGCAGAATGGGACCGAAGGTTAAAAACTGGCTGGAAGATTTAACATATTGCCGAGACACACTGGCCACTTATGAGGAGGAGTTGCCGATCAGATCACGTCCAAGAGACTATTGGATGTATTTACGTACCTATTTACTAGAACATGAAACGGCGCAGAATGTCGATAATTAATAGCAAGGACTATGACACGGTACGTGAAATGGAGTAATGGATTGTCAGTTTGAAGTGGGGGGAGGATGCTGTGACACAGTGATCTTAATTCTAGGAGTTCTTAGTTTTTTTTTTTTTACCTGTTTTGCTATTTTTCCAGCAAAAAATATACAAAAAGTAAGAAAACAAACATGATTGAATGCATATATAGCACTGTTCTACATTGCAAATGCTTCTTCCAGCAGCGCCGCCGGTCCTACGGATGTCGGCTGATGGGCCGTGTATAACAAGAACGTAACTTACGGAATGTACAACTGTGTGGCCGGCCTGTTACGGTTGTAGGCGCAAACATGTATATTGTTAATGTGAAAAGTGCAATAAACTTCTTACACTAATAAAAAAAAGAGAAAAAAAAAAGATACCTAAAACTTAGCAACTATCGACCAACCGCATTGTTCTCCTTTTCCCCAGCGCCTGAATGCCCTGTTGGTGGGCATTACCACAGTAAATATTAAGATAATTACCATCACCACCATTGATAACAACTATCACCACTTGCAGAGCTTGGTACGAACATATGTTATTTGCATGTAATAGCTCATTAAAGCCAGACCCATTGGCTTTGCCAACGCTTGTTTCCATTTGACAAACATGACTTAGCACAAAGTAGTCCCCCACTGTATCTCACTCAGAAGGTGACTGCAGCTTGCTCTCATTTTCTGATACTCCGTCAGGTGCTCATTACATTAAGAGAACCCAATGCCAGCCTCTGATGCTCCTGCTGAGAACTCATTCACATTTAGACTTCCCCTGTTCCCTAATGGCTCCACTTGGTGCACATTACATTCAGCGTGCCCATCTTCCCTGATGCTCCCACTGGCCACTTGTTCACATGCACATAACCTGACTCCCTCATGTTCCCACCCTGCGCTCATTGACATTAAAAGCGCCTGGCTCCCATGATGCACCCACCGGGCACCTGGATACCCTCGCAGGTGACAAGCAGCGTTCAACAAATCCACATTACATTACATTTACATTACATTACCAAGTGCTCATTACCTTCAGACTGCTCTGCTTCCTTGATGCTCCTGCTGTGAATGTTATAAAATGTTTGTCGAGGAGTAGGCAGTGGCCTCCATCCCTGTGATGGCATGCATAGTGTGCCACAATGTGCAACCTTTTTCATTAATATTCATGAGGTAGGTTGGACTCTAACCCACTACATTTCAAATTTTGAAGGTGGACATATTATTACATCGGTCTTTTCTTTAAAATAGTTTCTGGGGGGCGTGGCCAAGATGGCGACAGAGACAGACGCGAGTCTGTGAGGCTCCCGGCCCGGGCCCCGTTTTTGAGCCATCCACAGCAGCAAAACCCCCGAGCAGGGGTTCTCGCGCCCCAACAGAGAGTGCGACTTTGGTCCCGGTCGAGTGGGGCGAAGCGAGGAGCGCAGTTAAGCCGGCGCGGCGCCCTGCCGCCCCCCTGAGCGAGTCCCGACCAGGGGCGACAGAGCCACAACGGCCGGTACCATGGAGTGTACGGCTTGATCCCACTGAAGCAAGTGGTCGGAGGACACAGAAGACTGACCGGGGCTGCCCTGGAGAACCTGACAGGGTATCAGCGGCGGCGGACCCGGGGGAACTCTGGGAGAAGCGGGAAGCTTGTCTGCGAGCGACAACAAAGCCGCCCCTGGGGTCGCGAAACTCGACCCCTCGGCTTTTGGGGCCAGCATATGGGAGACGCTCGCCGGCCCGGCCCACAGAAGCCGCCCCTAGTGCAGTAAAGGTGAGAGTGGTGAGATAACGTGAGGTGCCCACACCCGCAACGTCCAGCCGGGGCCAGCGGGAGGCAAGAAGCTTCGGAAGGCTCCTGGTGGCGAGAGAGGTGAGAGGTCGGCCGGAGCGGGCGGAGTGGCGCGAAAATCGAGCCCCAGGCTCTGGGGCCTAGCGGAAGGAGCCCGCCTCCCGCGCAGTCATCGGCCGGGCCCTGGTTGGTCACGGCCAGGAAAGTGCAGCAGCAGCCCTCCTGGGGTGCACCCGGCTCAGCAAAGCCACTGCCCTGGATCTAAGGACTTTTTGCAATGTGGGAGGTGAGAGGCCAGCCGGAGGGAACAGGGACAGTGCGCAAATCAAACCCTAGGCCCTGAGGCCTTGCAGAAAGAGCCCGCCTCCCACCTAAACATCGGCCTGTTTGGGCCTGCCCAGGGGATCGCTGCGCCGGCCCTCCTGGGGAGTACCTGGCAAAAATGTTGGCAGCCTGGGATCAGGGGCTGCAACGGGGAGTTGGGTGGTGCGGCCCGGCATGCATGGACACCTCAGGTGAGGCGGCTGGGATAGCGCGCGGATCTGATGCCGCTCACTGACCTATCTCAGGGATATGATCTCTCTTCGCCACAGCTCTTCCAATATTTTCAACTGAGACACTGGCTTCTACACCCCGACGTACACCCTTCAGTTAGCAGACGCCTAACCGCATTTGAGAAGTGGCTGGCAACAAAAGACTCTGATTGAGGTCTTATTACCGACCTCTACAAGATGCTTGCCCCTGATCCTGAGCTACAACACTCTGCAGGGCAAAGGAGGTGGGAGCAGTAATTACGGAGGACCTTGACTGCACAAGAATGGCAATCGATCTACTACAGGGCCAACCATACAGCGAAGCATAAAAAGTATACTACAGTATAAACATTAAGGATTAAAAAAAGACATCTATTATCTGTCCTTTCTTCCTATGCTGGTGCTGTCTTAGCAGTCTAGCACCAACGTAGGCACCCAGCCTCGGTTGCAGGCAGGATTGTTTTTGTGACGGAAGTAAAGCAATCCTACAAAGTGTTTTCCTCTTTCTATGTGTGCTGCAGAATGCAGCACACATGGAAAAAGGAAAAACGAGGAGTGATTAAAATATTTCTTCTTGTTACGCCTCATCTCGGGAGGCGTACAGATTTGACACTTACCCCCTGTTTTCCATCACTTTCTCCAAATGGGGCAACGTCAAATCCCATTGGTGTTGCATGGAAAAACCCACTGCATCGCCAATGGAACGCCTCCCGGATGCAGAGTAAGGCTTTGCATTGATTTGTGCAGTGTCATTTTACTCATGAATTATGAGGCCACTCAAAGCCACGCATGGTGGCTGTGCTTGGCTACACGAACCTTTATGAGAGCTCTGCGTCATGCATATACCACTTTACGTGGTGCAGACGTGATGGAGGGCTCTCATAAATAAGCCATGGGAGTCTTATTAAGAAGACAATAAGAGTAGTGGTAGATGAAATTAAGAAGTATTGGATTTGCAACATTGCAGAATAAGTTTGTTTCTTAAACACAGATCTATGTGAATCCTCAAACTTATGAAGTTTAACATCAGAACTAAGGTAATTAGTGCTCTCTGTGTTTTGAGGTCTTCTGTCTGGAGTGCATGCAGTAACTCGGAGATTTTTCAAATTAATAATTGTCCTGCAGATAAGAAAAAAAATGCACATATCTCTTCTGTGTCAATACAGTACACAGAATCGTGTCATAATACGTCCAATTGTTTCTTTTTCCCAGGATTTTGTTTGAAACCACTTCTCCAAAATCTTTTTGGGTTATGTTGCTAAGATCTTGAAAACTATTGCTTTTCTACACACAGTGCAGTTCAATAGTTACATTATTACATAAAATATATAAGGCTTTAAAAATAGGACTCAGTATACACAACATTACTGTCAATACTGTTTTGCTTTTCAACATAAAATATTTAAAAAACAAAACAAAACTAAGGGGCTTCTTCACAAGCCCCTTTTTGCCACTGGTGCGTCACTTTTTTTTTTTTAAAGTGTCGTACCTGCGGTGCCAGGGGCTTGTAATTAAGCCCCTAATTATCCAACTGAAGAGGCGATCTTCTGATGCAAATCTGAATTATTCACATTTTCATTTAATCACAGTTTGCCACATGAATTTAGATTCTCAGCACAGTCTGGGAAACACATCAGAGGGAAAGAGGGGAGAACAGAAGTATTTCTCTGTGGTGATAAAAGAGGAATGATGAAGACAGTGGTTAATTTGACCCGGTAGTTTCCGGTGCTCCATACAAGCACTTAATTTCCAGCACTGGCACTTATGACAGTTGCCACTTGGTGGTGCTGTTTGTGTAATATAAAGATGAGCGCAGCAACAGTTGCTTATGATCAATTAGACAATAAAGCAACTAATACCTGCCTCCCAAGTTGGGGGGGCCTCCAACAGTCTGAATTGTCACAATTGTAGCAGTGTGATGGCTAGTAATTGTGTATGTGCTGTCATTGGCAGCACTGACAGTGGCAATGGGTGTTGCAAGCTGGAGTGGCCTCCTCATGAAGTCCCTGACACTTATTATTTTACAAATTAAGCACTAGGTGAAGTTAAGACATTCAAGACATCTTGGGCCTCATTTATGGCATTTTGGCATAGGGCAGCACAGCAAGACACCTTGCTGTGCTGCCCTACGCCAAGTGAAAGGGCATAGAGGCACTGTTTTTAAGCAATTCAGTGCATTCCTGTCCTTTCTGCCAGAGCTGACGCGGTTTCAGCAGCCTACCACCAATGTAGGCACTGTTGCATCATGGTGCAAGGGTGCCTACGTTGCAGACAGGATTTTTTATGTGCAGGAAGGGGCACCTTCCTGCACAACAACACTCCCAGGAGGCATTTTCCTCTTTCTATGTGTGCTGCAGGACGCAGCAGACATGGAAAGGGGTCAAAATGAGGAGAAATTTAGTTATTTCTCCTTGTTAAGACTTACCTTGAGAGACATCACTTTGTAAATCTGGGGCAGCGTCAAATTCCATCGGTGTTGCATGGTAAAGCCCACTGCAATGCCTGTGGAAAACATCCCGGGTGCAGATAAGGTGACGCAGCGATTTGTGCTGCATCGCTTTACTCATGATTTATGAGGCTACTCAAAGCCACACTGGGTGACTTTGCGTGGCTTCATAAATCTTTATGAGAGCCCTGTGTGACTCATATACCACTTGGTGCAAAAGTGTGGCAGGGCTCTCATAAACAAACCCCACAGTGTTTAGAAGATTCATAGGTTATTTGTGTTATGAAGCTGCTTGGCAGAATTAGAACTGGCTGCAATTGGACTGTGACTGAACTTTGTTTTACATTGATTGTGTGTTCAGATCAGGTTCCTGGTCTATGTGTTTTGGGTATTCACATTTGGACTGAGGCCTAGCTGTGTGTGTTTTGATTGAGGGAATATTCTAGGACTAGCCAGGATATTCATAGTATCTTTGAAGGAATTGCAAGGCAGTGTGTTTGAAGAGCTGTCAATGCAGTTGGTGCTGCATAGTGTTTTTATTTCAGAAACCTCTCTCAACTCACTATGTGCAGGGGTGAGCAAATTTGAGAAATATTTCGATCTTGAAATGTGTGTATTTTTTTTTTAAATGACCCCAAATTATCTGCATTATTTGAAATGCACTAAACAGTTTTTTCACGTGAGATATGAATGCTAGATCATACCTGATATTTTAGGAGGATAAAGTGTCTCTCAACACACATCAGGTTCACACTTTACGCAAAGATTTCCTGCCCAGAACAGTCTACTGCTGTATAAAAATGATGCAAAAAATATAATTGCTTGAAGGAAAAAAGGAAAAGCACCAAGCTCTATGTATAGGAATCATGCGAGATTATGCTGGTGTCTCACCTTGAGAGATAGACCTTTAAATCGGTGGATAACTAGTGAACTAACAGCATCCTGAGTTAAGCAACATTAGTGAAGGATTTATTCCCTTATACTAAAGCTTTTGACCCGCAGGTAGGCCTAAATGTAGGGGTTAAGACATTAAGGGGCCGATTAGGATGGCGGACGGACTTTGTCCGTCCGCCATCCCGTCGTAAGAAGGGACCGTCCGCCACAGGGGCGGAGGTCCCGTGCAGCGAATTAGGATGCACCCGCCACAGTGGCGGGTGCATCCCACATTTTTAACATTGCGGTGGGCGGACGCCGCAATGCTAAAAATGCATGTTGTGCGTTTCATAGCACAACATGACAGGCACTGCGCGGTGCCTGCCATGTTGTGCTTTGAAACGCAGGGGGGTACCATAGGTACCCCCCATGTGCACCCCCACCCCCCCTTCACCCTGGGGGCCCACAACGGGCCCCCAAAGCAAAGACCGTATGCCTTTCCACGGCGGCAATGCCGCCGTGGAAAGGCATGAGACTGCCGGCATCGTAATATGGTTGGCGGTGTCTCGCAGACACCGCCACCATATGTAGGTGGATGGTCTTGCCGTCCGCCGTGGACTCCCCCGCCATCCTAATGTGGCAGGGGGTCATTTATGTCAGGATGGCAGACGGATTTCCCCCGCCGGGCCGGCGGTGGCTACCGCCAGCCTGGCGGGGGCAATCCGTCCGCCATCCTAATGGGCCCCTAAGTTGGGATGTATCCTCCTTAATCATGGTTTTTGCATAGAGCCACAGCGAGAGGCTGAAGGCAGCAGTTAGTTTGTGTCTCGGCCACAGTAGCCAATAGATATAGATAGAGAAGGAAAAAAGCCTGGATTATTTATTTAGTTTGTTTAATCCTTATAGTGCAGATAACACTTAAAACCACAACAGTCAGTAATAAATAAGCACAGTGGATTAAAAATACATGTGATTAGGACCTTATAAAACAAGATGAGAATAAACAAAATACATTACAATAACATAAATAGATACATTTATAACAAGAAAGCTAAAAAAAACGAATTAAACTATAACAAGTATTCACGGTGGGAGGGTTTAAAATAATGTAAATTGCTTCTTTGTACGTAGCTATAGAGTACCCTGAAAATAAAGGATACTGTAGGAAGCTGGGTTTCTGTTGCAGTAATCCCCCCACTTTTTGCCAGACTATTGATGCACTTTGACTTGATGTGCCCTGGGTCCCTGCCAATCAGGTTCCAAGGGCCTGTGTTATTTCCCCAAAACTGTACCTTTTACCCCCAATTGGTACCTCTCTGGCCACTTGTCAGTCCCTTGTAAAAGGTACCATGGGTATCAAGGGCACTGTCCCCAGGATAGGACTCTAAGGGCTGCAGCATGTATTGTGCCACCCTTAGAGGCCCTGTACCTTTACACACACTCACACACACTGCCCTTGCAGGCTGCGTGTTTTGGTGCAGAACAAAGTAAAGAGTCGACCTGGCACACATCCCTGTGTTCAGCAATTATTCAAATGCACAGAGAATCTCCAAACCTGTTCACAGAGTACTGCAAAAGGTCCCAAAGGTTTCGATCAAAATATTAAGGTGAACTCAATTCAAAAGATGAATCACATTAACAACCAATGCTTCTTTTCAAGCAATTTTCTTATTGCATCTGTATTTTCGAGGTTTCAAAAAATTACATAGTGAACAATGTCGATGAGCAACAAATAAATGAAATATCCATTCAACCTCATGGTACAATCCTTCCGCATATACAACATAAAGTCACATAAAGTCACATGTTTCATAAAGTATAGGACTGCATTTTTACAGCAAAACCCAATGCATTTCGGGTATAAAACACCCTTGGTCAGGGGAAAAACATTTACATTTCAGTAGTATTCAATCATATCGTCATCAGTTGCCTCCTGCCGGAACAAAAATAAATTAGTGTCAAAATGTACAACAACAACTTCTAATAAAAATAGAGAAATCTGTTTGTGCGTCCACTGTGAAATCCAGTGCTCACTGTCCATCAGTATCACCCTCTTCGTGTGTAAAGACGGAGCCATTCTCAATGATATAGATACTGTTAGAACTGGAGGTCTCTAGTTGGCAGAGCTATGTAACACTGTCCAAATAGGGACCTTTGCTTCTAGTCAGGATAAGGAGGAACCATTCTTTAGATAACCTGCTCACCCCCTTGGTAGCTTGGCACGAGCAGTCAGGCTTATCAAAGGCAATGTGCTTCATATTTGTACCAACACTCACAGTAACACAGTGAAAACACCACAAACTGACTCCACAACAGTTTAGAAAAATAAAGGTATTTAATCTAAGCTGCACAAGACCAAAATGACAAAAATCCAACATACACAATTCAAGAATATGGTTTCAAATGAGTTCTTAAGGTTGCGTTAAAATAATCCACAGTTGCGTCAAGTGTTAGCCAACAGTACTTTTAGATGCGACAAAAGTTCCAAGTGAAGGTTGTAGCGGTGAAAAGCAACGATGCGCCACTCCTGAGACCCTGGGGAGGCGATGCGACAACGCCTCTGGACGCAGCGGGCGTGTTGTGGTGACTCCGGTCTGTATGGGGAGGGATGTGATACCTTGCGTGTATTCCGGTGCGCAGGTTTCGGTGGAGGCGGCTCGCAAAAGTTACGATGCGACGATCTTTGGGACAGCGACGATCTGAGGTGCGGCGGCGGTGCGGCGGCGATGCGCAGCGTCGTTCGTCTCCTCTCCCGACCCCTCGATGCGATGGCTCTGCGACGACTTTTGCAGCGACGTGATGCGGCCCGCAAGCAAGTGGTGCGACGATCTCACCCAGTGACGACAGGCTATGCGACGATACTCGCAGCGATGGTAATCTTCCCACACCGGACTGGTGCATCCCGCAAGCGAAGGATGCGACGACTCTGGCAGCGGCAACAGGCGCTGCGACAATCTCGACCTTTGCGGCGGCGGGAATTTCCTTGCTCTGACGGGGATGCGCTCCGCAAGCGAGCGATGCGTTAAAACTTGCCGAAAGTTTTTTAAATTTTGGGTTCCAGCTTTCCAACACAGGTACAACTTCCAGAGGCACCACAACTGGCCCAAGCACTGTAGGAAGGACAGAACTCTCTCAGCAGAGTTCAGGAAAGCTGGGGGTGAAGACCTTTTGTACCTGGGACTTCTTAACAGGGAGCCAGCTCTTCTTCAGGCCCTTAGAGATTCCTTCAAGCAAGGGGACACAGCACAAAGCAAAGTCCTTCCCCTCTCCCTGGCAGCAAAGCAACTGCAGGTCAGTCCAGCAAAGCAACAGCAGAAAAGTCTTCCTTCTTTGGTCTTCGAGCTTTCTCCTTGGCAGAGGTTCCTTCTTGATTCCAGGATGATCTACTCATCTGCAGTCTGTGGTCCTATACTTATACCCCTAAAAGTATTTGTTCCCTTTATGCAGGAGGGCTCTGAGCCTGGTCTGAACCAGTTCTGGGTGTTCCTTGAGCACTTTGTTTTCCTGGCTTCTCCTTTCCTATCAGAGATAGGGGCAGGGTTGTCATCCGCCCAGCAGGAGGTGGAGCCAGCATTGTGGAAGGCAGGCATAGCCCTATTCAGGCCCAGGTGCTATCCCCTCCCACCACTCAAGATGCAGATGTAGTCATTCAGCCTAGGATTGACTCAGCCAGCCTCCTGGGGGCTCCCCAGCCCCTGACACTCTCAAACCTGCCAGTCAATTCACAAACAGGCCAAGGCACACAGAAAGGTCAGACAAGAGAACAGCAACTTTCTAAAAGTGCTGTTCTCAAACACTGGATTTAAAAACCACCGTTCCTAAAAGATGTGTTATTAAATTCTGAGTTCAGGGATACTAGACTTTTATGTCCTACCTTGGTCCTATAGGAAGATATGCTGGTAGCCACTATAGCCAGCATTCCCCATGATAGCCTACGGGCAAGGTAGCCTTACAATAGTAAAAAACTAAAATGACTGTCATTCACTACCAGAGTATGTCACCTGCACTAGTACATGCTCTACCTTTCACATACACTGCACCGTGCCCAAGGGGGGTACCTTGGGCCTTCCATAGGGGTGACCAATGTGTACAGAAAGGGAAGGGTTAGGCCTGGTCAGTGGGGACACTGACCAGGAGGACGTGGTAGTTCACAGACTGCACACAGGCACTGCGGTGGCAGGCCTAATACACCATTTTAGGGCTACTCATGTGGGTGGCACAATCAGTGCTGCAGGCCCACTAGTAGCATTTGTATTACCAGCCCTGGCAAACTCAGTGCACTTTACTAGGGACATCTTGGTGATACAAATATGCCAATCATGGATAACCAATCACAATAACAATTTACACAGGGAGCACTTGCCCTTTGACACTGATCAGCAGTGGCAAAGTGCCCAAAGCATCGAAACCAGCAAAACGAAATCCAGCACAGCGTCAAAAATACAGGAGGCAGAGGCAAAAAGACAGGGGAAACCACGCCAAAGATGCCAGGTCTAACAGACACCATGCAAAAAGAAACACGGAAAGAAAGAGACAGAGCGCCATAAGTGAATCAGTGACGTGTGCGTGTACCCACTGCTCAAATGTTAAGGCATGCAAGTAAACTAAAAATAACAACCTGGTGCTGTTTCACCGACAAATCAAATGCGCATCTCACTTTATAAATGTAACTCTTACAGATGGTGAATTCGTACGAGATATTGGAACTACAAAACAAACGTGAACAGCGGCCAATTAACTCTGGTAAACAATGCAGCACGCACTTGTACTAGTCACTCTAAGTGAAGCCCCAATAGAAATTCTTACCCGAAAGATGTACGTCAAGAATCAGCCTGTGAGAAAGGCAATTGTAATAACATGCAAAATACGTTTAATACCAGAATATATTTAAAATGTGCCAAGCTCCTAATCTACACTCATCGACCTGTGACGAGTAAGCCTTCAGCATCATGTGACTCCCGTACAAACATTGTGACACGAAAGCGTCCAACGTGCTTTAAATATAGTCTACCTATGTCGGGGGAATTCAAACGTGAACCAACTTTATAGATACTTCTCAGTAATGAAGTGTACATGCGCTCGCTGAATGAGAACATGACGATAAAGTGGAACTAGACACGCGTCAAAAAATCAAAATACAAAAAGTGAAAAGTGAAAAATAATAAGTAAAAAATATTAGTAATCCCTATATGCTTGTCGGACACATAATAGACAAGTTACCGATCTATATGAAAATATGGGAGCATGGTAGTCCCGGTTTGCTGGTGGGACCTGTGATAAAAAGTAACCTATATTTATTAAGGTGATGTGAGTTTGGAAATATTAACAGTGAACACAGAGACAGATGCACACTAAATAGAACAATGTACTGGGATATCAACTTGTGTCAATGGTTTAGAGAAAACATAACTTTTCATAGTGGTCATTAAGACCTTTAGGGATGATTGTGCCAAGCTATTTAATCCAGAATGTTTCCCTACGTGCTAGTAGAGTATGAAAATCCATACCTGTGGGTGTTGGAACGTATTCTAAGATAGTGAATCTAAGTTGTTGTATGATATGGCACATGTTTATCCAATGAGCGGCTAAGCTTGAGTTACTGTTTTTTGTCCGTATCTTGCTTTTGTGTTCAACAATTCTTGTTTTGATTTTTCTGGATGTTCTGTCCACCTATGTTAAGCCGCACGGGCATTGGATTGCATATAAAACAACTTCTGTATTGCAATCTGATGTGTGCCTCAGATTCATCTTTTTCCCAGTGTGTGGGTGTGAGAATGTATTGCCCATCATTCCCATCATTCCCAACCTTTACTCATTCCTCTATGAGTCTCTTGTTTTAAAGGAATCCTTATCAGATGTTCTTTGAGATTTTTTGATCTGGTGTATGCACACAGAGGTTTTCCATGAAACACAGGTCTAAAATCCATTTCATATTCCAAAATTTTCCAACGTTTCAAGATTATCTTTTTATTTGGGAAGCCTGACTGGAGTGTTTTAACACAATCACCTCACGTTTATTGATAGTTTGAATCGTTTTTGTGAGTAATTGTTCCCGTGATTTCTTATCTACTACGTCTGTAGCTGATTTAAAAATTCCAGAAAGTTGATGGTATCAGGATGAATGTTGTAGGTGAATTGAATTCGAGCATTACACTGGTTTAATAGTTTGATGTTGGACTCAAGAGTTTCACAACTCCCTTTCCAAACTACCAATATATCGTCAATGAAGCGCATGTAAATGGCTAATTCTTTTTGCAAGCCTCATTATGTAGAATGTGCATATCTTCAAAATGTGCATTAACGTATTCGCATAGGAGGGCGCCCCAGGAAAGCCCATCGATCTTCCAGTTCATTGAAGGAAATATCTTCCATTCCAGGAAAAATAGCTATGATAAAGTGAAAAGTGGATTAGTTCTAAAAGAAAAATGCCGTTCAGATTCTCTCTTTCGTTATTGAGTAACCTCCACTCCACTGCTTCCCATTCCTCTTCATGGGGGATCGAGGTGTATAAAGCGACCATGTCAAGTGTACACAATAGGATGTCTTCATAGAAAATGTGGCGACTTGCCTCAAGTTTGTTAAGACTGTCTGTTGTTTCCTTAACGTGAGTACTTCATGCTTGTACCAATGATTGTAAGTGGAAGTCAAAATACTTGCCAATAGACTCATGTATTGAGCCACAATCAGCCACTAATGGTCTAAATGGGGGATTTACAGCGTTTTTGTGCATTTTCGGGTGCACATGTATATGCAGTGCTTTTGGAGAACTGGTTTGAAGAAATCATTTTGTCGATTCATTTATCCACCCCATCTCTTCAGTGTGTTTCAAAATAGAGGCTAATGTATTCATGAACTCTTTTGTGGGATCTAATTCTAACATAATGTATGTGTCCGTATTGTAGACATGTTCCTTAACTTTTTGGTCATAGAAGGTTTTATCCATAGCAACTAGTGCCCCACCTTTATCCGCTGATTGAAACACCAAGTCTTTATCTTGTTGTAAATATTGTAGAATCTTCCGTTCTTTAGTAGAGATTTGTTCGTTTTGGCATTTGATATTGGATTCCAAGTCTAGGACTTCGAAATTATCAAGTGTTTTATGCAAAAACGGTGCTAAGAAAGTACTTTTCGGTCTAAATTTTTCTAGGGGTTTAGGATGACCTCTGCAGTTGTTGTATAGTTCCGAGGGTGGCATTGTAAGTTCTTATTTCCTGTACTAGTGAATATATGGATTCAGCTTCTTCAGTTGAGTATACCTTTGTGCCAGCTTGGTTAGTGGTAAGATCTGCGATTTCTTTAAATGACATGTGATGGGTGCTGGTTAATGGTAGGCTGGTGATATGTATAGGAATAACTTAATCAATATTTACCTGCACACCTGAGTTTAACAATTTTACTCAACATTTAAAACTTGTACTAGTATATAAACGTTTTGCCCCTGACGAACTGTGTTTTATACCCGAAATGCATTGTGTTTTGTTGTGAAAATGCAGTTGCGGTGACGTGAAAAAACCAGTGAACCTCTGCAGTTGTTGTATAGTTCCGAGGGTGGCATTGTAGGTTCTTATTTCCTAAACTAGTGAATATATGGATTCAGTTTCTTCAGTTGATTATACCTTTGTGTCAGCTTGGTTAGCGGTAAGATCTGCGATTTCTTTAAATGACATGTGATGGGTGCTGGTTAATGGTAGGCTGGTGATATATATATAAGAATAACTTAATCAATATTTACCTGCACACCTGAGTTTAACAATTTTACTCAACAATTAAAACTTGTACTAGTATATAAACATTTTGCCCCTGACGAACTGTGTTTTATACCCGAAATGCATTGGGTTTTGTTGTGAAAATGCAGTTGCGGTGAAGTGAAAAAACCAGTGAAGCCTTAAATTGCGCATGAATTTGAAAAAGTCTATCACTGTTTCTAACAGGTTAGAAGAATAAGTGGGAACAAAGGACATGCCTTTGTTCAGAACTGCTATTTCCTCCTTGTTAAATGGTCTTTTTGAAATGTTCATCTCTAGGGCATTGTCTTCTTTAAATTCCGTTGAGGTCTGGATGACTCCACTGTTTTTTTTGTTTGGTCCCCTACGAGTTTGTTGCCTTTGCTGCTGTCGGATTTTTCTGGTGGATGGCCATGTTCCAAAAAAGACTGTTTAGTACTCGTGGTTGGTACTTCTTTTTCAAATCCCTGTCCTGTTTGCTCAGCTGTTCCAAGTGATGGTGGTATTTGAAGAGATAAATCTCGACCTGTGACTATGTTCTCATCAGATGAGGTGATATTAGATTTCCTAAAGATTTTTTTTCCGGGCATATGCCTCAGCCTATGAGTACACCTCATCAAGTTTATAGTTTATGTTTTCTCTTTTGAATTTGCGTAACTTACGGTTGTGAACTTCTTTGGCATGTGCTTCCAATTTAGTATTGATATCATTTAATGTTTTTGACCAGTCATCTCCTTCCATATGTTTTACGATATTGTCTTTCAGGGTAGATATTTCCATGGCTAATTCATTCAAGATGGAAGAGGGTTCCTCTATGATTAACAATATCAAGTCCAAGGAACATTTATTCAAAATGGCATACCATTGTGCCATAAAGGTTTTGTTGTATTTAAATAACATAAGTTTAAGAGCAATCCGGAGTCCACTGGGTATGCATTTCACTTTGTGATATTCAATTAGAGTCGTATCATGTAGTCGTTGATTAATTTGCTTGCGCATTGTGTATTCAAGTTGACGTATAAGTTGTTGTATAGTTCCGAGGGTGGCATTGTAAGTTCTTATTTCCTGTACTAGTGAATATATGGATTCAGCTTCTTCAGTTGAATATAACTTTGTGTCAGCTTGGTTAGTGGTAAGATCTGCGATTTCTTTAAATGACTTGTGATGGGTGCTGGGTAATGGTAGGCTGGTGATATGTATATGAATAACTTAATCAATATTTACCTGCACACCTGAGTTTAACAATTTTACTCAACAATTAAAACTTGTACTTGTATATAAACGTTTTGCCCCTGACGAACTGTGTTTTATACCCGAAATGCATTGGGTTTTGTTGTGAAAATGCAGTGTTATACTTTATGAAACATGTGACTTTATGTTGTATATGCACAAGGATTGTACCATGAGATTGAATGGATATTACATTAACTTGTTGCTCATTGTATTTGTTCACTATGTCATTTTTTGAAAACCTCAACAATACAGATGCAATAAGAAAATTGCTTGACAATAAGTATTGGTTGTTAATTTGCTTAATATTTTGAATTGAGTTCACCTTAATATTTTGATTGAAACCTTATTATTCATATACACCTCCCTGTGTGCCATGCCTCCAACCACTGTCCTGGCATATATCAATCACTCTAGCTGGGTGCACTATACCAGTGGTAAGGTGCATGAGCCCTGTTCTCCTACAGTGTCTAAGTCAATTCTAAGTGCAGTGCTTCCATCCATACTAATATTATAAAGAGAGAGCCCAAACCTTTGAGGCGGGTAATTTCAGTAACCACAGCACCAATCACAACACCCAATACAGCATTGGAAAGGGCAGTTGTAGCAGAAGGACATAGGCTATGCAGACGGCCACCATATATATATATTTTTTGCAGAGTTTTATATAGCACGAACTTGACCCGAACTGATTCAGGTATCAGAGCGCTTTACATAGCACCAGTTACGTTACATGAGGACACGCATTCATTTTTGTTAGGCACGGGGAGATTAAGTGATTTGCCCAGAATCACAGGATGTTTGGCGTCGTTACCAAGACTCGAACCCAGATCCCCAGGTCCGAGGTCGAGCGCCTTAGCCGTTAGGCCAACTCCTCTATACATTTAAAAGGTAAAAGAACCGTGCCAGCAAAGTAGTCCTTTGTGGGCGTGTCTGCGTTGTACTGTGGGCGTGGGCTGGGGGCGTGACTAAGGCTGGGGGCGTGTGGTACAGCCATTACATCATGGGCTGTGGGCGTGTGCAGGGGGCGTGACAAACGCTGGGGGCGTGACAAACGCTGAGGGCGTGTGTCCGCCCTTCATGCCATGTGAGTCGTGCATACAGGCGCCAATTACGTTGCTGCGCAGCATCAAGGGGCACGCTGGGGGCGTGAGAAACACTGGGGGCGTGTGTCCGGCCTTCATGCCATGTGGACGCAATTGCGCCACATCAAGGGGCACGCTGGGGGCATGAGAAACGCTGGAGGCGTGTGCTACGTTCTGCCTTTCATGCCATGTGGGTCGTACATTAATCTGAAGATCGTCTGCTGTGGCCGTGGGCTGGGGGCGTGACAAACGCGTTCACCTGGAAGCCTGGTAAGTAACGTTACTGCAGCCTCTCATGCGCTCTGTTACTGAACTGTCTCATTCAACGAAATTACACGCGCCTGCTACCATCAACCAGGGCTCTAGCCAGGCTCAGGCTGCGGATCAGTACACTAATTACACACGCCTAATAACATCAACCAGGGCTGCAGCTGAGCCTCAAGCAGGGGAACACGCGCCTGCTAACATCAAACAGGCCTGCATTTGGGCCTCAAGCGGGGGAACACGCAAATGAGCATGTCTGCGGGGACAATTACTGCAGCCTCTCCTACTCGCTGTCACTCAACTCTCATTAAACGGATTTACCCGCGCCTGATAACTCTCTCATTCAACGACATTACACGCGCTTGCTAACATCAACCAGGGCTGTAGCCGGGCTCAGGCTGCGGATCACTACACCAATTACACGCGCCTGCTAACATCAACCAGGGCTGCAGCTGGGCCTTCTCTGTCCCTATTCTAATGAAACAAAAAATGTTGTCTACCGCGAGATTTTGAAATAAATTTTCCCTTGCCAAATACACACATTACACACATTCTATTTCATACCCGGACAACGTCGGTACATGCTGCTAGTTAAGAGTATATGGAGCTGGGAGCTTGTCATTACAAACCCTACAGTACCATAATGGCTGCACTGAAAACTGAGAAGTTTGATATGAAACTTCTCAGCACATTAAACCCACACTGATGCCAGTGTTGGATTTAATGAAAAATTCCATCAGAGGGCATCTTAGAGATGCTTCCTGAAAAACGACCAGCCTCTGGTGGGTTCCCTGACTGGTACACACCAGCCTGCCACCACGAGACATGTTTCTGGACCCCTAGGGCGGGAGCCTTCGATCCCTGAGCCCAGAAACAAAGCATTTGCAGGACAAGATGTTCACACCTCCGCCAGGCCAGGAAGAGCCATCTGTGGGGTAATCAGACATAATATCGAAATTATTATATCGAACTGACATAATATCGAACATTAAATATCATAGGTCAAAAATATCGAACTAAAAAATATAGTATACAAAAATATCGTAAATAGTATGTTTATCATAATATCGAAAGTAATTATATCGGAAGACAAAATATCGAATAAAAAAAATATCGTATAATAGTAAATAATAATAAAAAATATGCATATTAAGTTAATATTTTATTGAAATCAGTTAATGTTATTGAACAAAAAATATTTTACTTTTTTTTATCTTATAACAATTATAAATACATATATATTTTTAGGAGCGGGTTATTGGGTTTATAGGGGATAAGGGTGGGGAGTGTTTTAAAAATATATGTTTAAATAAAATTATATTTCTAAAATATGATATATTTTTTAAATATTAATATAATGATTATAAAATTTAAAAAAACAAATTTAAAATTGTAAAAAATTTTCGAATTTCAAAATTCGAAATTTAAATAAAAAATTTAACAAATGTGGAAAAATTTTCGAATTTAGAAATTCGAAATTTAAATTTTTTTTTAACAAATTTGGAAAAATGTATGTATTAAAAAAAAATTCGAAATATTGTTTATATTATAATAATTATAAATACATATATATTTTTAGGAGCGGGTTATTGGGTTTATAGGGGATAAGGGTGGGGAGTGTTTTAAAAATATATGTTTAAAAAAAATTATATTTCTAAAATATGATATATTTTTATAAATATTAATATAATGATTATAAAATGTAAAAAAACAATTTTAAAAATTTCAAAATTTTTCGATTTTAGAAATTCGAAATTTAAATAAAATATTTAACTAATTTGGAAAAATATATGTATAAAAAAATATTTCGAAATATTGATTATATAATTTAAATATTTATATATTTATATAATGATTATAACATTTTAAAAAACCATATTACATTTTTTTTTAAGTTTTCGATTTTAGAAATTCGAAATTTAAATAAAATATTTAACAATTTTGGAAAATTATATGTATTTAAAAAAAATTGCGAAATATTTATTATATAATTTAAATATATATATAATTAATATAAAAAATGTATACATTTTACAAAATACAAATAAAAAATCCAAATTAGATTTTAGAAATTTAAATAAAATATGTAAAGATTTTGAAAAATATATGTATTCATAAAATTTCCAAAATATAGATAATATATTTATTAATAAATATATAATCATTAGAAATATAATACAATATATAACAAATTAAAAAATCTAAAAAAAAATTATACATATATTTTTATTAAATAAATATAACAATTTTACAAATATATGTATTAATAATTATAAATATTGTTGCATTTTATTTTTAAATTTTTAAATTTCGCATTTTGATATTTGATTTGTAAATTTTAAATTTCTACATTAAATATTTAGATTTGTATAAAAATGATAAAATATATATATATATTTTATATAATATTTTTAAAAAATCTTTTTGTTTTATAGTCTTTTAGTTTTAATTTAAAACTGTTATAATATTAGAAGTTTTTTCATATATAACAATTAAACATTTCCTATATTTATGTCCAGCACCTATTTCAATTTTATGTACACTGGAGTGGGAATAGTAAATTATATGTAATTAGTGTCCAGCACCTACTTCTATTTAATGTAGACTGGAGTGGGAATAGTAAATTATATGGTTTTGTTTTTTTAAGGGGTATTTTTAGGGTTCAGGGTCAGTTTTCAGTTTTTGGGTAAAGGGGTATTTTTAGGGTTCAGGGTCAGTTTTCAGTTTTTGGGTAAAGGGGTATTTTTAGTGTTCAGGGTCAGTTTTCAGTTTTTGGGTAAATGGGTATTTTTAGGGTTCAGGGTCAGTTTTCTGTTTTTGGGTAAAAGGGTATTTTTAGTGTTCAGGGTCAGTTTTCAGTTTTTGGGTAAAGGGCTATTTTTAGGGTTCAGGGTCAGTTTTCAGTTTTTGGGTAAAGGGGTATTTTTTGGGTTCAGGGTCAGTTTTCAGTTTTTGGATAAAGGGGTATTTTTAGTGTTCAGGGTCAGTTTTCAGTTTTTGGGTAAAGGGGTATTTTTAGGGTTCAGGGTCAGTTTTCAGTTTTTGGCTAAAGGGGTATTTTTAGGGTTCAGGGACAGTTTTCAGTTTTTGGGTAAAGGGGTATTTTTAGTGTTCAGGGTCAGTTTTCTGTTTTTGGGTAAAGGGGTATTTTTAGGGTTCAGGGTCAGTTTTCAGTTTTTGGGTAAAGGGGTATGTTTTTGTGTTCAGGGTCAGCTTTCTGTTTTTGGGTAAAGGGCTATTTTTAGGGTTCAGGGTCAGTTTTCTGTTTTTGGGTAAAGGGGTATTTTTAGGGTTCAGGGTCAGTTTTCAGTTTTTGGATAAAGGGGTATTTTTAGTGTTCAGGGTCAATTTTCAGTTTTTGGGTAAAGGGGTATGTTTAGGGTTCAGGGTCAGTTTTCAGTTTTTGGATAAAGGGGTATTTTTAGGGTTCAGGGTCAGTTTTCAGTTTTTGGGTAAAGGGGTATTTTTAGTGTTCAGGGTCAGTTTTCTGTTTTTGGGTAAAGGGGTATTTTTAGGGTTCAGGGTCAGTTTTCAGTTTTTGGGTAAAGGGGTATGTTTTTGTGTTCAGGGTCAGTTTTCAGTTTTTGGGTAAAGGGCTATTTTTAGGGTTCAGGGTCAGTATTCAGTTTTTGGGTAAAGGGCTATTTTTAGGGTTCAGGGTCAGTTTTCAGTTTTTGGGTAAAGGGCTATTTTTAGGGTTCAGGGTCAGTTTTCAGTTTTTGGGTATAGGGGTCTTTTTAGGGTTCAGGGTCAGTTTTTGGGTAAAGGGGTATTTTTAGGGTTCTGGGTCAGTTTTGAGTGGGAATAGTAAATTATATTTAATTAGTGTCCAGCACATACTTCAATTTAATGTAGACTGGAGTGGGAATAGTAAATTATATTTAATTAGTGTCCAGCAACTACTTCAATTTAATGTAGACTGGAGTGGGAATAGTAAATTATATTTAATTAGTGTCCAGCACCTACTTCAATTTAATGTAGACTGGAGTGGGAATAGTAAATTATATTTATTTAGTGTCCAGTAACTAATTGATATATATGTGGATTAATTTGGGAAGAGTTGTTGATTTATGTATAATAAAATAATATATATTATATTTTGTGTATGGGAAAAAAACATTTTTATGATATTAATAGTAAAACACACACTTAATACATTTTTTCAAACAACATAAATTTATTAGGTATTGTATCATTTGCTGAGTAAATTATTTTCAACATATATTGTTGACATTTGTGAAATATTTATATTTTTGAAACAAAAACATTATATAAATGTAAAATAAAATTTTACATGAGTAAAATAAAACATAGTATTGTTTAATGTCATATCACATTTTTATAGTGTTACATATGTTCTTAGTAAATGCAATTATTGTATTAATATTAATATTTAATATATTAATATTAATTATTTAAAAATGTATTTCGATACATTTCATTTTTAACATAGGTTTCTTTATATACATTTTGAAAATTGTCATAACAAAATTTTGTAACATTACATTAAATTGTTCAAATATTTTAAATTAATAATAAACATTTTGTTATTATATTTATTTTTACAGTTTTACTACATATTTCACAATTATTTAATATAAGGAGAAAAAAAACATTGTGTTAAATATTGTACTAATTTTGCAAATATTGAAGGTCATTTTACACAGATTAATTAATATATTTGTCATTATGGACTATTTTGTTGCTTTTGGGTCTTTTATTTTGTAACCGGGTTAGGTCGTTTTGTGTCATTTGGATGGAGAGCAGCTCGCGGTTGGGAGAAACTTAACATCGCTTAAGGTAAGGTTTGTTTTATATGTTTTATGTGTATTTAATGTTATTTTTGAGACTAGTGTGGTGATATTTATTGTTGTTAGATTTAAGTGAGTGGTATTACAGGATTTATTATTGTTTATTTACGTGTGGTAGGTACACGTAGTTTTACCGTTTTTTAGGCTTGTTTGGAGAGTTACTATATAGATGTTTAAAGTATAAGTATTAGGAATATAATGTTAATACTAATGTTAGTAGTTGTTTATGTGTAGTTTTATGTGGGTGGGAATGTATGTTTTATATGTTTCTGTTCTAGGTGTTTGCCATTTCGGAAGGAGCGTTTTTTTTTTAAGAAGTGTTTCTTAGTTTTATTAACTACTGCATTTCTAACACTTCTTCAAACTTTTCGGTTTTCCTGTAGCGTTTATTTTATTTTTGAACAATTTTCGGGATTTTTATGGTTTTCCAAAGGATCTTCGTTGGATGGATTATCGATTTTTGGTACATTTGCAATTTTGCATTTTTTTTTGGGAACATTTTACACTACCTGGATTATTTTGGGGGAGAAGGATTTCCTGGATTGTCGACATGCATGGTGAGTTATTTTTTTAAATATTTTGTGGGTGGGTAATGTATTTATAAATTTGGTTCTGTGTTATAGTAATGCATTGTAAGTAATGTGTGCATATTTATGTCAAAAAATATGAAATATATTGCATACATTTAAGAGTTTTGAAAATAAAGATTTTGATGTTGTTTTAATTGCTTAGGTTCCATTTTTATGTACTTGTTTGGTGGTAATATTTATTTAGAGTAGTGTTTTGGCAATTAAGTTTAGGTATTCAATTCCTTTAGTACTAGGGTATAACTTTACTTGTTGTTCTAGGTATTTGTGCATTTGTTTGGTTTGTTTAGATGTTTTAGGGACTAGTTCAGTAATGGATTGTTCCATTCTAAACTCCTGGTAGCTTTGTTCTTTTTGAAGGCATTTAATGAATGTTTCTAAACTTGGTTTAGTTCTGCCAGTTGATTTTATAAAGGCATTGTGCCAACCTTCCACTGCGTTATTTGTTTTAGATTCTCCGTTTAAGGTGCTTTTGTAAACGTTCCACCAGGGTATTAGGAATTTAGGATTTCTTCTGTGGCCAGATCTATGGAGTCTGCCTACCCAGGTGTCTTCAAAGTAGTCCAAAAATGGACTCAGTTTTGCTTCATTTTGTTTATAAAAGGGGCTATCTATTAGAATGTTGTAGTGTTCTGCTACGTCTGTTTCTGGGACATAAGCTAGTGCAATGAGTTTTTTTATTTGATATGCAAAAGATGAGTTTGTTGCATATTCTATACTTAAGGTTGTCTTTTGTAGATGCCTCCATATACACTGGTTTAAATGGTAGTAGCAGCCTTGAATGCAGGTATGGGGGTGTAATTTCAATATGCTTGAAAGCATTGCTTGTTCAAAATCTAGGATTATTTTTTCTGGGGAATAGTCATTAGTTTTTTGTTTGATTATATTTAATAATTCCATATATGTGGAATTAGTTTTATTTGGTAGTAGTGCATAAAGAAGAGGTATGTTGCAGTTATTATATAGGCCATGTATGGTGTATAATTGGAAAAATGGTTTGGGACAAATGTTAAAAGTCCCGTCCATCATCCAATATTGAGTTTGCTGAAGTTTTATTAAGTTAAGATTTGTTCCAAAAATTATAAGTCTTTTATCGTTGCTTTCATTGTCGTAAATGATAACTGGTTGTTTGTTTAGAGTTATGGTTTGGTTGGCATTTAAACTTATATCACTATATGTTCTTGGAGGTGTTGTGGTAGTAGTAGTACTTTTTTTTGTTCGTGCTATAGTTCTTTTTAGTGCACGAACATTTGGCATCTGTGTTGTTGCTGTTTTAGGAATTTTGGGAATTTCTTCTTTTAATATGACACTGGTTGGTTTTTGGGAACCTGTGCTTGCTTCTTTTATGTTTTCTAATGCTGTTATAACTTCTATTTCTGTTATGTTTGGTGGGTGGTTGTGTTCCCTTGTATAAAGTACAGTTGCTTCTCTAGTTGTTGCCCTTCCATAACACTTGTTAGAATAATATTTGCAACATTTCCAATTTACTTTCAACCCATATTGTTTCTCCTGGGTATAAGTGTAACCCATGTAGCAGAGTAATAGCTTTCCTTTCTGGCTGGTCACAAATTCTGCTCCCTCAGTCATTTTGTTGTTTGTAAATCTACAAGAGATATATTTATTAGTTATGTAAATGGTAATGTTTGTGTATAAAAATAATTAATTAAACAATACTTTAGTATATACTTACAATTTGTTCAAATCTGTGAAATATTTTGATATGCTTTATTCTTCGGTTGTTGACTGTGTTTTCTGTTTGTCACTGATCTGTAAGGTAAAAATAAGAGTAATTTTAATGATTTGCTTTTGTAGATTTTTAGAGTTTCAGGGCCAATTTTTCAATAAAATTGGCTGCTAATAACTTTAGGATATTAAAAAAATTTGTGAATATACTTACTTTGTTACTTTTAGATAGGACGTTGGAGTAGAGTTGTTTGTTATTTCTTAGTAGAGTATTCTGTAGTAGTATCTGGAAAAAAAAAGATTTATTAGAAATGTTAGCATGTCTTTAGGTTTTTAACATTTTATCTGTTACTTTCGTTATTATATATACACACTTATTTTGTTATATCTTTGTGAATTGGTAATTTATTTTCTTGTTTTTGACAGTAGAATTTTCTGTAGTTTTAGGAGGGAAAAAAAGTAGACATTTGTTATTAATTAGAACATGTGCTGTTTTTGGCGTTTTAACTCTTAGTTTTGTATTTGGAGGTACTTACTTTGTAAGTGTTCTTTTTGATTGTATAATGTTGTTGTTTGTTCTTTTGTAGTATAGTCTTATGTAGTCGTTTCTGAAATACAAATTTTCCTATGTTTTAGAAATGTAAACCAGTGTTTCATTTTAAACATGTTACTAGTTAATGAAGATGTTGAATATACTTACTTAGCTTTGTGTATCTTTCGTTCTCTGAGTATTTTTCTCTGTTTGTTGTCTGTCGAATTGTCTGTAGTGGTAGTAAAACATAGAAAGGAGATATGTATAATTAGTTACAAAATGTCCTCATTTATTTGGATTTTAGCTTTTAATTTAGTGAGTCATTATACTTACTTTTTTAGTTGTATCTTTATGTTTGAGTTCTGTATTCTTGTATTTGTTAGGATAGTTATCTGCAGCGTTAGAAGAGAAATAAAAAAGTATAGGATTTTAATAATATGGTTTGTATTTTATTAAAAAGATTTAAATGTGTTTTAAATATAGACAATATATTTACAAATTTTAGCGTTTTATTTAATTATAAATCAGTTGTGTGGTATATCTTAGTATACTAATCTGTAGTTAATTGAGAAATGGAAAAGTGCATATTTAGTAATTAATTTACATTTTAGTAGTAAAATATATTTATATTATTCGATTTACTTACTTGAAAGTCATGAATCAATTCTTCTAATT
The DNA here is from genome assembly GCF_964261635.1 of Lissotriton helveticus. Taxonomy (NCBI): domain Eukaryota; kingdom Metazoa; phylum Chordata; class Amphibia; order Caudata; family Salamandridae; genus Lissotriton; species Lissotriton helveticus. Next base: position 36,903,792 of record NC_136062.1, on the reverse strand, counting down.
TTGATGTTCTTGTCGTTGTAGTGCAATTCATCCATAGATGTGTCTCCTTTCGTTTTTTTTAGCATGTGGTTTGTGTTTAATGGATAATTGTTTATATAGAGTATTGTAATTAGCAATTAGTTTGCTATTGGTTAATTTAGTATTTCTGTGTGTTTATTGGTTAGTTAGTAGATTTGAATTTCGGTTAGGATTTTCATGTTGTTAGATAAGGTTAATGTAATTTATTTATGATTACAAGTAAATAAAATAAATATTTTTAAATATTTTGGAAATATAAATAATAATTATTATATGTTGAATTAAAAAAATTATTTAAAATGTATAAATAAATGAGAGGTGTTTATTTTATAGAAAATAATAATTTTTGGCGATAGCAATTATGTTTATATACATATTTAATATTATCGATATATTTTAAATTACGATATTATTGTTGGTGATATTAGTGAAATCGATATTTTAGTACTAGTGTATACATTTTAATGTGATCGATATTTATGGTCTTCGAGATGTATGTAGTCGATAATTTTGACATCGGTGTTTATGTATATCGATATTATGTTTCCGATATTTTGGTATATGTATAGTTAAGTATAGGATGTCGATATTAATGCTTCCGATATATTTGTGTCGATATTTTAGTATCTCGATAATGTGTCTTTCGATAATATGTCAGTGATCCATCTGTGGCAGGGGAGCTTCAAAGGTCTTGCAGCCTTTGTATTGTGACCGCCAGCCTCTCCTGCTATCAGGAGCAGGCCCCCTTCCTGTCACCCCTCCTTTTCAGCAGAAAGGCGGGCGGGAGAAATTAGCCAGCCCAGAAGGTGTGCCCACCTCTAACAAACCCACCCCTCAGGTGTGGAGGCGGGGTGAAGCTCATTCTTCAGTGCCAGCTATCTTGCAGATGGCAGGCACTCCCCAATCAGGATTAGGGATTGTGCTCACTCCCCCACGTGAAGTGAGCACAACAAGGGTGTAGTTACCCTAAGGTCAGTAGCCCTATGGCTACTGACCTCGAGACCCCCAAAAAACACCCCCTAAGTACAATATTTAGAGTGTAGCCCTGAACCAAGAAGTCATACAAGAAACCAGAAAAAGAAAAGAAGAAGGAGCGAACAGCTGTGCCGAAGCTATCAAGAGGAGGATGCCCACTGACTTGGCCCCACCCCTACCAGCCCAAATACACCTCGAACCTGCTCCAGCTAAATCCTGGTGTGTCCTGCAGCCAGCAAGCTCAATAAACCAGGAGGACTTGCCTGCCTTCCATCCCAAAGACTTTGTCTCACGTGACTCCCGGATTTGTTCAACAATAGACTCCAGCTCCGCAAGGATCCGCGAGTCTGCACCACTCTGCACCAGACGCCCACGGCCCGAGTTCAAGTGACCCAACACCAGAGGAGGCCTCCCCAGCGATCCTGACCCGAGATCTGGTGACCCCTGACCTGCCTCTTACCTCCAGCCGACGCCTGTAGCCTCAAACCTGGAGGTCCCCCCAACCGGAACCAGGAGCTGGTAAGAAGATCCAACCTTAAAAGGCACCCTTGTATGCGACGCCCCACGGCCTTGGGTACCCCAACCAATGGTGCCTAACCAGCCCCCAACATCCCAACTTACCTCTCCAAGTGGTGGTTGCACCCAGAAGAGCTTCATCCTCGAGCCTGCAGTGTGTTTGCAAACCAGAGACTCCCCATTGAAAGCTACAGGGTGCCCGACGCCAAAACAGCACTCTGCACCCAGCCGCCCCAGTGCCACTGAGGGTGCACCTTTTGTGCTGGCTTGAACCCCCATTTGGCCTGAGCTTAAGTCCAGGAGCTTTGCGCCCACAACCCAGTGGCCTGCTCGTGAGCAGCCACCAACCGGAGGCCCCCTATCCCCCGTTGGATAACACTGGGCCTCAGTACTCTGCACCCGGCTGCCTTAGTGCTGATGAGGGTGTAACAGGACTGCATCCTTCACCCTGGGGCATCCCTGAGTCTAACCCCAGAATACCAACACCCAAAACAAAGTACTTACCTGTTAAACGATAACACTATCTTCCTCCATAGGATAACATAGACTGTTTTTCTATGAAAAGTATGGAGTTGAAAAGCCTAGGAAATACTTTTAAAATTTTACTAAATAACAAAAACGCTTTTACTCACCAGTTTACAGGAAATGTCCCACTGCAGTAACCAGGTATACTTCACTGTGTAAACAAAATATTCTGTAAAGTAATCTACTGGTCATTTTACTAAAAAGTCTATATAAAGTATATGTACTAAATTTGCAAAGCATTATATTTTCAGTAACAGTACTGTAATCAAAACAAAGTGCATATACAACTGCAAACCAAATTGTGTTACAACTGCATTACTAGTGTAAAGTATGTAAGTAATACTTTATTGCACAGTTAATAAAAACCATTACAAAAATGATCAGCAGTAAAAAAGAAAGGGTTATAAATGTTTGTAGCAGCGTAGATGGTGGTGTTGTTCGGTTAAAACTATGTTACAAAATACAGTTTAAAAATATGTTAAAAAGAGTGTAATGTCCGTCCGCCATTAGGTGCTCATGTCTTTATTCGGAGTATGTTAATGTTTTGATTCCATTTAAGACTTTGAGCAGTCTTGGAGTTTTGGCACTCTCAGTATTAAGGGTGTGCTATCCATGTTCGCTTGTTCTTTCCTTATATTGGTTCTGATTTCTACATTCCAAGGTATTTTACCAGTCGGCAAGCCATTTGAACTTTGTCGCCTCTAAAGCAAGCCAGAGTTGCTTGTCTGCACGTCCTGATTCCTTTTTTTATAAATAGGGGTCTCAGTAGATTCCTGCGGTCTTGCTGCAGTTCTTTACAAATGGTAATGAGATGTACGATGTTTTCATCGTATGTTCCACACAGGCGGCAATTTGCTGGTTTTAGGGGCCGCAGCCAAGGGGCCATATGGTCCGCTGAGGGTAGTACTCCTAATCGTAATTTTAGGAATGATTCTTTTGTTTTCTTGGTGAAGCTGGTCAAAAGGTATGCCTGTGGTGTGAGTTTATTGTAAGTTTGTACTGTCAGCCAACCGTGTGCTCGTTCCGTTAGTGAGGCTTTGTCTTGTAGGAGAGATTCTTTCCTAACAGTGTTGTTTACAGCTTTTTTTAAACCTGCCAGGCTCCCTTGCAGATCCCATAGTTGGCTCACCCCCAGTTGTTTTATTGCATCCTCCAGAAAGAGTCTTGCTGGGCAGTAGTCTTTGCTTTGTAGATCTTTACAGAGGAGTGCGTTAAGGGTGTTTGCTTCCCCTCTGCTTATTTTGTACCAGGTACCAGGTCTGCTCCCTTGTGAGCAAGCTCTTCCTTAACCTGCCCAAATTCGAGTCGGATCTGCGCCGGAGAAGTGAATCTCGGAAGGCCAAACATCATCCGCATTGCTCTTGTAACTACTCCTTCTAAGGTTGCGGCATCCCTGCCTCTCAATGCTTCATTACCGTATGTGATGGATGGTATCAGTTTGGCTTGGATCAGTTTTAGGAGTGGGGTGAAGCTTGGACCGATGATCTTGTTTTTCAGGTTCCTTAGAGATACGGCTGTCATTAAGCCTCTCTTTTTTATCTCCTCACATTGTGGTTTGACGCTCCCCCTGTGGTCAATAGTCACTCTCAAGTAGCGATATTTTTTTGTGACTTCCAATTTGTTTTTATCCAAGTTCCAACTGAATGTTGGTTTCTTCTTGCGATAGTTGAGGTGCATGACTTTTATTTTGCAGTAAATAATGCTGAGTTTGTTTGGCTGATTAGCACCAAGTCGTCAGCATTAAATAGGTTAGACAGCTGAGTGCACCCTAGTTTTGGCGCGTGTGAATTTTTTTCATTTAGTGTTATAGATAGTTCGGCCATAAAAAGATTAAATAGAGTTGGCGCTAACACACATCCTTGCTTTACTCCTGTGCTAGTTGGAATTTTCTTGGTTAAAAAGTCTCCGGTACCTAGTTTAACCTGGACCCACGTGTCGCTGTGCAGGAGAATTAGTTGGTTCAATAGTGTTGCTGGAATTTTCATTCTCTTCAGTTTTTGCCACAGCAGATTTCTGTTTACGCGGTCAAAGGCCGAGCTGTAATCGATAAAACACAGGTATAAGGGTTGTTTTCCTTCTAGAGCTGAATCGATCAGGAGTGACAAGGCCAGGATGTTTGTAGTCGTCCCCATATTTTTCCTAAAACATGTTTGATTAAGTGGGATTGCTGAGGTTTCTTCCGCCCACAATGTCATTTCCTGAAGTAAGTGGCCCGCGTAGTATTTTGATTCGTTGTCTAATAAGGCAATTAACCGATAGCATCTTGGATCTTTTCTATCGCCTTTTTTGTATATCTGTGAAATTATTGCCCCCCTCCATGATCGTGGAATTGTCGCAGTCTGCCATATTTTTTCAAACATTAGTTTTAGAGTAAAGAGGGTTTTGGGATAGTAGTGTTCCCGAAGGAAACGTCCGCACCGTTCTTTAAGGTATACGTATGTATATGCAAATAGTACACGAAAAACATAAAAAAATTCAAAACAATCAGTATCTCTTGGGTGCTAAAGAAATTCAAGGCACCCAAAGGTGCTATAGGCAGACACAGGATGTGCATGCCAACTCTACTTTTGAAAGAAATTCTAATTACAGCACTCCAAATAAATGTATATATATCAGTTTTGGGCTCTGGTAGCCAATAACGCGTCCAAGAAGCCAATAACGAGTCCAAATCGATAGGTCGCCCGCACCAGGTGCGGGCGACCTATCGATTTGGACGCGTTATTGGCTTCTTTCGGACCGCAACTTATCATGGTTGCGAACAGAACCATTATTCAAATATCGGTCTGCTGACTTTCGACAAACCGAACATGCTTGCAAAAAGGGAGGTATACGTTTAAAGCCCGCTCCTCACCTATTGAGGTGTTCCATCACTTAGTGACTGCAGTGTGCTCCTCAACTCTGGTATACTAACAAGACATCCCTTCACCTTATTTACGCCTTGATGAAGTCTCTGTGTGAGACGAAACACGTGTTGGCGATTTACGTGCTGGGAGAACTTATTTTATGAAATTTGAATAAAGAACATATTGAAGAGAACTAATTTGGACTCTAATTGAATTCATCTTGAGAGTTGTGGACCCCCTTCTACCTATTGTGACTCTTGGTCTATCCTTTCAGTCTATTGAATAAATAACAGCCTCAAATTGTTCAGTGCTGAGGGCAACATACCAGAGCCCAAAACTGATATATATACATTTATTTGGAGTGCTGTAATTATAATTTCTTTCAAAAGATTAGTTTTAGAGTAGTTGCCCAGTATTCTGGTTCCTGCTTGAATATTATTGGAGGTATGCCATTGGGGCCAGGAGCTCCCTCTATTCTCCCTTTGGTGATCCTATTAGTTATTTGTAAGGTCGTGATTAATAGTGCTTCATTGGTTGTCAAGGATTCTTTGTATGGAGAATCCTTGACAACCAATGAAGCACTAGTGTAAAGTATGTATTGCTTACCTGTGCCAGGCTTGCTTGGTTCTAGAAAATAAAATAACTAAGGGCCCGATTCACAGAAATAATCTGAGACAAAATCCTAAACTTACTACTTTTGGTATTCACAGAATGCACTTACTACTTTTAGTTAAACTTACTACTTTTGGTTAAACTTACTACTTTTGGTATTCACAGCAGGCATTTGGTAGTAGTAAACAAACTTTACTACTACTAAATGCCTGCTGTCAATACCAAAAGTAGTAAGTTTAACCAAAAGTAGTAAGTGCATTCTGTGAATACCAAAAGTAGTAAGTGCCTTCTGTGGATACCAAAAGTAGGAAGGTTAGGATTTTGTCTCAGATTAGTTCTGTGAATCAGGCCCTCAAATATATTTTTATACAAACACATTTGGTCTGAAGTTCAGTCTTTCAGTATGTAATCATTTGCTGACTGAGTGTGTACAACAAATGCTTAACAATGTCCTCTGATAAAGCCTTACTGCTCGACCACACTACCACAAATAGAGAATGAGGTGGTATCTTCTTTAGCTCTGCTTACCTTTTGGGTTCCACTGGACTCTGTGCACACTATACCTCACTTTGGTGTAGTATATACAGAGCCAGCTTCCAACAGATGCACATTTTATTTCTACAATTAATAGAGGCTAATGCAGAATTTTTTTACAAGTCAATATTCCTGTTCATCAGCTCCACAATATTGACAGCATTGATTACTGTAAACCCCATTCTTCTTAATCCACAGTATCGCCCAACTAGATCTGATTAAATCTAAATGTCATATAAAATCTATACTCAAGAAGACATAGTACGTCTTTATGTTGGACTGCATTTTACGATTTTGCATAAACATGCAACCCAGTTGTAATCCTTTTATTTTTTAACAATGTTCTCGATCAAACTGGAAACTTCGATGTTTAGCATGCTTTTTTAAGTGATACTTTAAAGCGATATCTGATTGGCTCAATAACACCTCAGCATTATTTATGGTCAACTGCTGTAAACAATAAGAATAAAAAATCCTGCACTTTACAACTTACTGTCTAATAGTCTAGCAGGGTTTGTAATGTTGTCAACAGGACCTTGAAAGACTGAAGAGGAGGTCAGCTGATCAGTGACCAAACTTCCTGGGCGGGTCAAAGACAGGAAATAAGGAGGAAAATGACGACGAAAGAGGAGGGCGCACCTGTCTGTGGCTAGGTCTGGTATGAGTAGGCTCATTGCCTGTAAATAGAAAGGGCATGGCTTAATGAAGCAATTCTGCTAAATACTGTTGAAAAATTGCCATTCTGCAGAGTTTTGGGAGGTTTTCCCTTTTTACTGAACCCTATTTATGCTTGCTGTAGAACTATGTGCACTTTTAACCCTGCTAACCAGTAGTAACATGCTTGTGCTTTACTTTTTAGGCATGGTAACATTAGCACATTTAATGTATGTGTAAGTTCCTAGTTTATGCTACTATGTGTACCCAGGGCGGGTAAAGTAAATGCTACTGGTGGGCTGCAGCACTCATTGTGCCACCCACAAAAGTAGCCCTGTAAAATGAATATCAGACGTTAGTCTTCCAACTTTTGGTCCACCTGCCTTTACTCCGTGGACCGGTCTTAGTTTACTGAGCTAACTAGATCTAATTGAAGAAATGTAACAGTTAAGTAGAACCCAGCGTGTGTTTTCCCGGGCAGGACCAAATGGTTGGAGCCACTCTTAGAAAATGTCATCAAGGCCCACTTGCCAGAGAAGAGCCCAAATCACCACCTCATCAAATGTCTCCACTGCTGGAACATATCTGACACACCATAACTGTGACTTTCTTTGGTCCATTGCAACTAGACAAACATGTGATGGTAGAGATGGACGAATATTTGAGATTTCCCATAGCTAAGCAGTTTTCGTCCACAAATGCGAACTCCAGAGATGGCGCAGACTGATAATGAACCTCCGTTTAATGTACACAAGCTTTCCAAATTTACCACAGACCTATACACCAAGCATCGGCTTGATACCACTCTGGCTTCAAGCCAATGCAGAGCGATGTTAATGCAAACACATAAAAAGACAATTCTGCAAGCAGAAAATGAATATCGATCACTTCAACAATGTTTGAAAACTATTCTTCGAGTGTACAAAACATTCTGAACAGCACCCAGGCCCGGACTGGCCGTTGTGGGCACCGGGCAATCCCCTGGTCGGCCGCAAGTCAAACTCTAGTTAAGGTAAACAATTAAAATGTTTTTGAGATCATTGATGGTGGCATTTTGAGGCCCTACACAGCACAAATGCGTTTTCTATTTGGTATTTGGTGTACTTTTACATCTGATTATTACCTATGCACAAACAATAAGGACAATTATAGCATTATATTTAGTTGAGGTTCAACATAATTGTGATAGGATACAGAGAATAGATCGATCAGTGGGCGCGCCTAAGGCAACCCCGTCTGTGCCCGTCAGTGTCCCGGAGGCGGCCAGGGCCGGAAACGCTGCTGGTTCACCTCCAGAGCAGCCTAACTTGATAAGGTATGGTAGAGATTGCCTTCTTGACATCAGTAGACGGATGAACTGTAGGCCGCACCTCCATTTGCAGTTGAGTAAAGATCCCCTTGTGTGTGAGTTCTGCAACTGGATAGCTTCCCCCAATCCTGGAGAACGCTATGTAAAACCAAGCACCGGAATACATAGAACTCAGCAAGGTGGTGCAGGTAATTACCTGAAGGCTTTCCTTTTAAATACACGCTCAGTAAAAAAACATGAGCTTGAACTCTAGGACCTGTTAGCTGACTCTACCCCCGATTTGATGTTTGTAACTGAAACATGGCTCACTGACGCCTCCAACCCCACTATCGCAAGCCCGATTCCCCCGGGCTATCAGATCCTAAAGAAGGATCGTCCCACGGGGAGAGGAGGTAGTGTGGCCTTAATTTTTAGGAGCTCCCTCAGCTGCATTTCTTTACGGATCATGAAGGTTGAGGGGGCTGAGAGCGTAGGTTTCCTTCTGAACGTTTCAGCTCATCAGTCCATCGCAGGGGTAGTAATCTACCACCCTCAGTGGCCCCAGGGGACATTTTTGGAATCTATCAGTCAAGCTATCTCCCCCATAGATGGCAAATACAGTCACTGCCTGGTCCTTGGTGATTTTAATATCCATATGGATATCCCCCTGGAACCTGAGCCTATGAGATTGCATGAATATCTCGACATACTTAATCTAACCCTGTATGTCTGTCTTCCCACTCACGAAAAAGGGCACACGCTAGACCAGATCTTCTCCTCAAATCAGATCAAAATAGATGTCCTCCTTTCCTCAACCTGGTCGGACCACTGTTTGATAGGCTTTAAAGTATGTAGGGAGCCAGACAGGCCCCAACCGCAGGGAAAAACCTGCGCTAGCTGTTTTAGGCCCTTCTGCTTGATCTCGCCAGAGGCGATGCAGTGCGCTCTGAGTCACCTCCCTATTTCCCTTAGTGGCAATCTAGGCCCTTCTGCTTGATTTCGCCAGAGGCGATGCAGTGCGCTCTGAGTCACCTCCCTATTTCCCTTAGTGGCAATCTCGAGAGGGATGTGCACTCTCTAGAGCATTGGCTACAACTTCAGGCCCTTGAACTTGTCCCCCCACGCCCCCTCTAGGGCTGCTAAATTAAACCAAGTTTCTGCCCCTTGGTTTACGGAAGCCTTAAGGAAAAGGAAAAGTGCGTGTAAACTCCTTGAAAGAGTGTGGCGGAGGAATTACAGACCCACTGACAAATCTATTTATAATCAGGCGTTGAAAGACAACTACAGGTAAGTCCGCAAGGGAAAGAAACTCTTCTTCTCCACAAAAATAGATTAGGCGGGCAATTAAAGCAGAGAACTTTTTAATATTGTAAAAAGCTTCTCCTCTCCCATGGTAATTGTCTGCCCGTTTGTTCCCACGAGCGATTGGACTAGTCATATGGCCTGTTTTTTCTATGATAAAATTAAAATCATCCAGGATTAGAGGCAGCAATCAGCCCACCCCCTGATGCCTGTTGCAAGACAGATTTCTCCCTTATAAAGTTTCCTGCAGTCACTCTGGAGCATTCCCTGACACTCATGAAATCTCTTCTTAAGTCCGGCTCACCATCAGATCTATGTCCAGCAAAAGTTCTGGCTTCTATTGCAGAAGTGATTAACCCTGTAGTAAACTTGATTTTGAACACCAACCTGCGGGAGGGGCACATGCCACAAACCAGGAAACACGCTAAAATTCTCCCGCTCCTAAAGAAACCCACAGCAGACTCTGAGGTCGCTAGCAAATACAGGCCTATTTCCCTCCTGCCTTTCTACCCCAAAGTTGTGGAGAAATAGGTCAATACAGTTACCATGAATTATCTGGAGGACAACAATCTTCTGCACCCGAGCCAGTCGGGCTTCAGAGCGAATTTCAGCACCGAAACTGCCTTGCTAGAAGTTGCGAATCCTTAAAAGCCACGCTGGATAGAGAAGGCAATGCGGTTTTAGTGCTGTTGGACCTTTCCGCGCCCTTTGATACCGAGCCCCACAATATATTATTGCAAAGACTTAAAGAGGGCGGTATCGGAGGCACAGTATTGAGATGGTTCGCCTCCTTCTTAAATAACCATTCACAAACAATCTGGTCTCTGCCTTTCGCCGCATCAATCCCTCCCATGATGTTGGGGTCCCACAGGGCTCAATCTTGAGCCCAACATTATTCAACTTGTATAGGACTCCTCTTGCTCTCCTCGCCGAGAAATACGGTGCCAAATTAATGTCGTATGCGGACGACACTCAATTGTTGTTTACATGCGACAAGGGTGCTGAGTCCAAAGGCAATGTGATCAACACCTGCCTAGCAGAGGTATTTTCTTGGCCTAGACTATACCAACTGAAGTGTAACTCTGAAAAGTCAGAGATTATTTTCTTCGGCTCACGTCCGTGTGAAGCATGGCACACTTGGTGGCCGCTCGACATGTCTACCCCGTGTCTTCAGTTACCATCATGAAAAATGTGGGGGTCAAATTGGATTCGTCTCTCTCAATGACGGTACAAGCCCAATCGGTGGCAGGGACATGTTTTGGGGTGATGTGAATGTTGAGGAACTTTCGTCCCCTGCTCCCAATCTCTTCCAGAAAACAGTGGTCCAGGCCCTGGTGGTTTTGAGACTGTACCATGTAAACTCCCTGTACTTGGGCCTTCCTGATTACTCACTTGGCCGATTGCAGGTGATCCAGAATGTGGCGGCCAGGGCCATCTTTCTGACAAGACCTAGGACTCACACAACCCACCTTCTGTCTTCCCTACATTAGCTTCTGGTACGGAAAATAATTCATTTCAAAGCGCTACTCTTGGTCTTCAAAGCTTTTCATAACATTGGAGCCCCCTACCTTGGGGAAAGATTTCAACCCTTTATACCTCAACGTACCTTGAGGTCCTCTGCTCAGCTTCTGACCTCTACTCTGAAGGTCCTGCTCTCCCGGGTAGGAGGAAGATCCTTTCAAGTGGTGGCCTCTTGGCTCTGGAATTGCCTACCTCGTTCTCTTAGACAGGTGCCGTACCTCCTTACTTTCAGGAGAAAACTAAAAACATGGCTTTTCCAATATTAGGATCTGACCGATTTCTGCTGTGGAGTGATGTTCTGTTTGCCGTTATGTGGTCTTTTTCTCCTAGCACCGGGACACTCTTCGGAGTAGCCACGTGCTTTATAAATGCCAGATAACATAACACAACATAACACAGGTTCATCCAATAGATTTTAGTTTTGAGACTGCAGAGCACACTCTCAGTTTACAAATATCTTAATAAAGGTGCTTCATGTAGATATGCTTCAAGTTAAACAAATCTCACAGGTCTAGGAAATTATTTCTACAGAGACATTATATGCTCATGCTAAAGCACTGCCTCCCAGGTTAGTCATTGTACAAGCCCAGAATTCAGTTAGCTTATTTTTCTCTGGAATGGCAAACTGTCCTATTAGACAAAAGACCACTGGATACATTTGGAACTTGGAAGGTCTCTGGCATTTGACAGTGACCTATCCTTTATTGCCAAAATTATATTGGTCTGTAAAACTGCCTTCTATCATCTTTGTCTGCTAAAAGGAGTTCGGCCATGTATCCACTACTTTCAGAAAATGTTATTAATCCTTACATTGCTAATGTTCCATCTGGATTACTGCAACACTTCATACACAGGACTCCTCTCTGCCCCAGAGAGTTTGAAATTATACAACCCACCTGTTTGTATTGTAACAACCAAACTGCACTGTAACCCAGCTATTGGCTCTATGTCAAAGAAGTGTAACCTTTGAAACTCGAGTACGTAATGCACTCCAGGGTCAATCCCCGATCTACCTCACAAATCGATTCAGTGGTCGAACTCTTCATTTTCTTGGTTCCTTCCTATAAAACTACCTATAACCATCTGAGACTTGAATATGACTATGACTTTACCAAGGTCAGAAAATCCTCAACTATTCTCCATGGCATTCAGAGAAATCAGATCCTCTACAAGTCATGCCTCCTTGGTTGGTCCTCATTGCCCTAGCTGGTCAGATGCCTAAGACCAGTATGCCTTCATCCTCATTGTCTTTAAGGACTTTTTTAAGTCTTTTTTACCATCTGGTCATATTCGATGGGGGGCATCTCCAAAAGATCGAACATTTTTTGAATGATCTACTTGGTTGTTCATTGCTGTTCAAACTACTGTTGCATTACCTTCTTATCTTTATGTGTACCCATACCTCAAATCTCTCTGATTGCACTTGTGTGATTAGTAGCACTTTGCAAAGTAAAATAGAATAAAAAATAGCAATCATGTTACACACATTTTATCAGATTGATCTGGGGACTAAAGAGCTCAGTGGGGTAACGAAATTTGAGTGGGCCCCAACAGCAAGGTACATAAAGGGGTCCCCTCCTGATTCAAACAAGAGCTTTCCAGCCAGGGTACTGTGCTGAGGGGCCTCCTGGAGCTTAGGACCCCAGCACCTTGGGGCCTTCGAGGGCCTATGTAATACCACTGAAAGAACTATCTCTTAGGCTACCTATATCAGAAAGGGTAATTACACAACTTGTAGGTTTCAGAGTTATAGACTTATTCCATGGGTTCCAGTGATTGCCCAATCTCTTACTTCTGATGTTGGAGCTTTCCCGTGTGTTACATACATCATTCAGCTTCCTAGAGACAATCTATCATTCATGATACAACAACCTTGGAGCCTAAGGTGTGGTAGAGAGGAGCAACTGTAGTGTAGCTCCTATATTCCCAATAGGCTCTGTGCATTGGAATAATATATCTTATAGATTTTGGTGTAGGACTTAGGTTGAATAGGTCTCTATCGAGTATATTAGACTTAATTGTGAGTGCCAGCTAGCTCAGAGGTCAGTAGAAACTTTCTTGAATAAACAAGAAGGGATTAGTGTCTGACAACCGCATAAACATGACAACTTTGTTTCCCCAAGTATAAAATGTGGAAACAATAGATAGATATTTTACTCAGTCAATCGTGGATACTTCGTTTCATCAGAGGTGCAGAGAAATAGAGAGTCGGGCGTTTTCAATAAAAAGGGCTTATTGAACAGTCTTCTTTCACATGCAAGTAAAGTGAACTGCTACAATCGTAATACTGGTTGCAAAGTATAATGCGTACAGTAAGAAGAGTATTATAAAATAATACTGTAAAAGCATTGTATGGCTCCTAGACCATAGATAAGTACATACATAAATAACAAAGGCTAAAAAGTACTAACTGGTGCTTCTAAAATACACCTACCCCAATGTACCTAACCTATGTCTAGTACGAGGGAAGAAGTAAGTGAGGTGTAGCATAGATTTAGTCTGTTTTTGCCAAGAATCTAACCAAGAGTTCTCCTAGGGTCTAATCAGCTCCGTACCTTGGTTTTAGAATGAAGGAGGTCTGGTATCTCTGTCTCGGGACTCGATTTCCCAACACCCCGTGAGGGGAGCTTGGAAACACTGGAGCTGGATTCTCCGCGAGAGAAAGGCAGCCTCTCTGTCAGTGCGTCAGCTGGAGGGTTGGCTTCCTTTGGCACTTGCTGTAGCGAGCTGCGTCGGTCAAGTAGATAGTCGAGCTGCTCCAAACCACCGCGTGTTTGCTAGGGCAAGTGTAGGCATATTTATACCTTGAAGGTGCCTAGTTTGACGTAAAGTCGGACATAATAACGTCACCAAAGAACCCCAAGGGAATGGAAGTTCTTTGAAAACGCTGTGATTTCTAGTACAAATCAACATTCAAGTAAGGGGATGTCCCTGACTGCTGAAGCCGAGTTTTCCAAGAAATCATTGTATCTTTTTGGCACTAGTGGAAGTAGCTATGCCTGTATTTGGACTGGATGGGTTATGTCTAAATATGGGCAGGATTTCTATGCCTATATAAGAGCAATGTGAATTGTACCTATATCAGGGCATGAATCAGTAAATTTCGCTTGATTCTAAAATGCTTCACAACACAACCAATCAAAGTATACAGATTTTAGAGTTTCAGGCTTCGGGAAGCAAAGATATACCTTTGGTTATATATATATTACAGACTGAGGCAGCAACCCCCCAAGTTACAGAGACATGACAGGTTCACTACTCAGAGGTGTCCATTAAGTAACATAGAATGCATAAGATCTGGTTGCAGACTTTCAGTAGCAAGCATTTTAATTAGGTTTCCTGAATTGCCCAGGCTTGGGCCCTTAATAAAAGAGAACATGAACACAAAGTAATCTCTCAGCAAAGCTATACTCCATGTCTACCAGATCATATACGTTCAGGCCTTTGAAAGTAGAGCATCCTTCAGGCTATATAGCTCATACAGGATCATGCATCTTCCAGAAAACCCATACAGAACACAGATATTAAAGACTCAGGCGTAAGACGAACGGCCCATCTGCTTTTGAACTCTTGCATGCTCAAATGTCTTAGAGCAGTTATTCAGGGGACACAGTTTGTACAGGCTGAGGCCTAGGATCATAGACCTATCTTTAAGGTTGAGGACGCCCTACAGATTCAAATATATGAAATTTAAAGATATCCTTTTTGTGGCATAGATCTTACAGGCAAAGTCCTCTGACACCAGAGCTATTCTTTTGTTTACAACACTTCCAGGCCCATATCCCTGACAGAAAAGTAATCTTGTAGGTTTCACAGATCCGACTGGTTGATTTCCTGATATCACTTTATAGAGCAGGTGATCACCCAGTTACAGGGTGTACCCAATGATAAGTACGTTAAAGGATAGGGATAGGGAGTTATACTAAAGAACTAGATTGCACACCTCTTACCAGAATAGGCATCTGACAGAGATGCGGTTTTGAGGGTAGACAACATTTACAGGCAAATGCCTTGGACATCTAAGCTATCTTTCAGCTAACAAATCAGTTGTTTGGGTCATTATTCTAGGAAATTATCTTGTCTCCTGGAAAACACATGTTGTAGGGAACCATCTCAAGACTGACTTGTAGAGCACCTCTTCGGATGGTAAATAATATGCATCACAATACAACTTTCCAATTTGCAAAACAACTTATCAAATGAACAGATCCCTGTGTTTTAAATACTTGTTATGCGAGTGAGCTTATCAGGCTTAGAAAAATTTGAAGATTCAGGAAACCTTTTTACATACACTATGGTCAAAGTCAACTTTTGTAGCGGACATTTGATGCAGTGTACAAAATTGAGGTTTCAACTGTACATGCACAAATGCACACGCACACACACACACACTATGCAGAGAAGATGAAACAGCTCTGCAAGCAATGTAGAAACACTAAAAAGCACAACAGGCAGTAGTAGGATGAGTGTATTTTATATACGAGTGATGCAAGTATTACAATGTTGATATTAGCTCTGGCCCCTAAGCAGTGTCATTTGTTTCAGTTTGAGCAGAAGCATGTGTCAGGCATATGTTTACTGTAGATGGCTGAACTGGGCAGGGAGCCTTACTTCCCACCATTTCCTCCTGCTGACTGCTGCTTGTACTTTTAAAAAGGCAATTGATGTTGGGCTGTGCATACGAACTTTACAGAAGTTTTTTGTGCATGCCCTGTTGCTTTCATCTTCAGGGTCGCAACACATTTTGCAAGAGTGTATGTTCTCACAAAAATAGCAATATTAATTTAAATGCCAACTAAAAATTGGTTATTTATAGCACAATCAGGACTGACCTGATCCATTAGCTGGAGGGCCCTTTTGAAGATGGGCTGTGACCAGACAATGATGTGAGAATCACCTGGAGAAGGACTTTGGCTCCATTCACATGAAGTAGTATGCTTCCACAAAAAAGTGCTTGCCCTCCACATGACTGTGATCATTTTGATTATTTATTTAGCTGCCTGAGCTTGAACATTCAGTGGCATACAAATGATATTGTAATACTATTACAGTATCTTAAATAACTTATGGTGTTTTTCCCGACAGCAGCACAGATGGGAAGAAGGCAGTCATTAACCTACATATATTTTTATATTTTTGCTTGATTATGCAACTGGCACATGAACTGATGTGACTGATGGGGCCGGGTTCCACACTCGGGAACTCCTGGGCGAAGGACTTTTGGTTCCTGCTTAAATGTGTAGTGAGGAGAAATATCTTGTGCAATTTGATTTCCCCGTCCCAATACACCATGACTTCAAAGAATCAGTGACTCCAGGTTCTAAATTAGTTAGTTAATTACAAAGCCAAGAACAATTGTATTCTACATACAAACACCTCAGAATGAGGGTGTAGAAATACATTGGAACTAATACAAATCCAAACCTACAGGCAAAGTTTAATCTATGAATGATACAAAGGAAAACTAATTCTAGAATCAGGACACAGGCAATGACTGCCCCTACATGCAGATTATTCTTCATAGGAGGTTTGATAGATCTGGGGGTCTCTAGTTGGCAGAGGTACCAATGTCCAAATAGGGACTCTTGCTTCTAGTCAGGGTAAGGGGGATACACTCTTTGGAAAAACCCTGCTCACCCCCTTGGTAGCTTGGCACGAGCAGACAGGCTTATCAAAGGCAATGTGTAAATAATTTGTTACAACACTCACAGTAACACAGTGAAAACACCACAAATGGACTCCACACCAGTTTAGAAAAAAGAAGTATTTTAACTAGACTACAAAAGACCAACACAACAAAAATCTAAAATACACTGTTCCTAAGACTTTAAAAAGAGTTCAAGGGTATGCACCAAAATAATCCACAGTTGCCTCACTTTTAGCCCAAAGTACCTGTAGATGAAACAAAAGTTCCAAACGGCAGCTGCAGCGTCAGAAAACAAGCAATGCGTCACTCCTGAGACCCTGGGGAGGCGATGCGACAACCCCGCTGCATGCATTAGGCGGGTTGCGTCGAATTTTGTCTGTATGGGGGGCGATGCGATACCTTGTATGGATTCCGGTTTGCAGGTTTTCCGGTGGGAAGCATCTCGCACAGGCACGATGTGACGATCTCCGGGTCGGCGATGCTCTTCAGTGCAGCGGCGATGTGCAGCGCAGCGTTGATCCTCTTCTGTCACGGCACCTCGATACGTTGGTGTTGGACTCTTCAACGATGTTCGCCAGCGGCAGGAATCTTCTCTCACCGGGGCGATGAGCTCCGCAAGGAGACAACGCGACGGGTCTGGCAGCGGCAACAGGCACTGCGACGATCTTTGCGGGGACGGGAATCTTCTCGCACTGTCGACAATGTGCGGCAATTGCAGATCTTCTCCTCTTCTTCTTTTCCAGCTCCCCAAACAGCAGGGAAACAACCTCCAGACCCCCCACAACTGGATCAAGCACTCTAGGCAGATCAGAACTCACACAGCAGAGTTCAGGGAGGAAAGCTAGGGTGCAGTTCTTTTGTTCCTGGGACTTCTTAACAGGAGGCCAGCTCTCCTCAGGGCCTTGAAGATCTTTTCAAGCAGTGGACACAGCAACAGCAAAGTCCTTCCCCTGTCCTTGGCAGAATAGCAACTGCAGGTCAGCCTATACAGCAGGTCAGTCCTTCTGCTTCAGTCTTCCAACTTGTTTCCTTGGCAGAGGGTCTTTCTTGATTGCAGGGTGATCTAAAATTCAGGGGTTTGGGGTCCAAAACGTCTTTGATCCCTTTGTGCAGGAGGGCTCTGAACCAGGTCCAAACCAGTTTTGGGAAACCTTTTTACATACACTATGGTCAAAGTCAACTTTTGTAGCGGACATTTGATGCATTGTACAAAATTGAGGTTTCAACTGTACATGCACAAATGCACACGCACACACACACACACTATGCAGAGAAGATGAAACAGCTCTGCAAGCAATGTAGAAACACTAAAAAGCACAACAGGCAGTAGTAGGATGAGTGTATTTTATATACGAGTGATGCAAGTATTACAATGTTGATATTAGCTCTGGCCCTTAACCAGTGTCATTTGTTTCAGTTTGAGCAGAAGCATGTGTCAGGCTTTATGTTTACTGTAGATGGCTGAACTGGGCAGGGAGCCTTACTTCCCACCATTTCCTCCTGCTGACTGCTGCTTGTACTTTTAAAAAGGCAATTGATGTTGGGCTGTGCATACGAACTTTACAGAAGTTTTTTGTGCATGCCCTGTTGCTTTCATCTTCAGGGTCGCAACACATTTTGCAAGAGTGTATGTTCTCACAAAAATAGCAATATTAATTTAAATGCCAACTAAAAATTGGTTATTTATAGCACAATCAGGACTGACCTGATCCATTAGCTGGAGGGCCCTTTTGAAGATGGGCTGTGACCAGACAATGATGTGAGAATCACCTGGAGAAGGACTTTGGCTCCATTCACATGAAGTAGTATGCTTCCACAAAAAAGTGCTTGCCCTCCACATGACTGTGATCATTTTGATTATTTATTTAGCTGCCTGAGCTTGAACATTCAGTGGCATACAAATGATATTGTAATACTATTACAGTATCTTAAATAACTTATGGTGTTTTTCCCGACAGCAGCACAGATGGGAAGAAGGCAGTCATTAACCTACATATATTTTTATATTTTTGCTTGATTATGCAACTGGCACATGAACTGATGTGACTGATGGGGCCGGGTTCCACACTCGGGAACTCCTGGGCGAAGGACTTTTGGTTCCTGCTTAAATGTGTAGTGAGGAGAAATATCTTGTGCAATTTGATTTCCCCGTCCCAATACACCATGACTTCAAAGAATCAGTGACTCCAGGTTCTAAATTAGTTAGTTAATTACAAAGCCAAGAACAATTGTATTCTACATACAAACACCTCAGAATGAGGGTGTAGAAATACATTGGAACTAATACAAATCCAAACCTACAGGCAAAGTTTAATCTATGAATCATACAAAGGAAAACTAATTCTAGAATCAGGACACAGGCAATGACTGCCCCTACATGCAGATTATTCTTCATAGGAGGTTTGATAGATCTGGGGGTCTCTAGTTGGCAGAGGTACCAATGTCCAAATAGGGACTCTTGCTTCTAGTCAGGGTAAGGGGGATACACTCTTTGGAAAAACCCTGCTCACCCCCTTGGTAGCTTGGCACGAGCAGACAGGCTTATCAAAGGCAATGTGTAAAGAATTTGTTACAACACTCACAGTAACACAGTGAAAACACCACAAATGGACTCCACACCAGTTTAGAAAAAAGAAGTATTTTAACTAGACTACAAAAGACCAACACAACAAAAATCTAAAATACACTGTTGCTAAGACTTTAAAAAGAGTTCAAGGGTTTGCACCAAAATAATCCACAGTTGCCTCACTTTTAGCCCAAAGTACCTGTAGATGCGACAAAAGTTCCAAACGGCAGCTGCAGCGTCAGAAAACAAGCAATGCGTCACTCCTGAGACCCTGGGGAGGCGATGCGACAACCCCGCTGCATGCATTAGGCGGGTTGCGTCGAATTTTGTCTGTATGGGGGGCGATGCGATACCTTGTATGGATTCCGGTTTGCAGGTTTTCCGGTGGGAAGCATCTCGCACAGGCACGATGTGACGATCTCCAGGTCGGCGATGATCTTCAGTGCAGCGGCGATGTGCAGCGCAGCGTTGATCCTCTTCTGTCGCGGCACCTCGATACGTTGGTGTTGGACTCTTCAACGATGTTCGCAGCGGCAGGAATCTTCTCTCACCGGGGCGATGAGCTCCGCAAGGAGACAACGCGACGGGTCTGGCAGCGGCAACAGGCACTGCGACGATCTTTGCGGTGACGGGAATCTTCTCGCACTGTCGACAATGTGCGGCAATTGCAGATCTTCTCCTCTTCTTCTTTTCCAGCTCCCCAAACAGCAGGGAAACAACCTCCAGACCCCCCACAACTGGATCAAGCACTCTAGGCAGATCAGAACTCACACAGCAGAGTTCAGGGAGGAAAGCTAGGGTGCAGTTCTTTTGTTCCTGGGACTTCTTAACAGGAGGCCAGCTCTCCTCAGGGCCTTGAAGATCTTTTCAAGCAGTGGACACAGCAACAGCAAAGTCCTTCCCTTGTCCTTGGCAGAATAGCAACTGCAGGTCAGCCTATACAGCAGGTCAGTCCTTCCGCTTCAGTCTTCCAACTTGTTTCCTTGGCAGAGGGTCTTTCTTGATTGAGGGTGATCTAAAATTCAGGGGTTTGGGGTCCAAAACGTCTTTGATCCCTTTGTGCAGGAGGGCTCTGAACCAGGTCCAAACCAGTTTTGGGCATCTCCTACCAGTGGACACCTCCTTTCTTTGAGGGAGAGGGGTAGGGTCATCAGCCGCCCAGCAGGAGGTGGAGCCAGCATTGTGGAAGGCAGGCACAGCCCTATTCAGGCCCAAGTACTATCCCCTCCCACCACTCAAGTTGCAGATGAAGCTATTCAGCCTAGTGCTGACTCACCCAGCCCCCTGGAGCCACCCCAGCCCCTGTCACTCACAAAACATAAAATTTTCTGAACAGGAGCTGGAGTTCCTCATCGAGGGTGTAACCAGGGACCATGATAGGCTCTTTGGGAAGCAATCCCGGAAGGTCCCTGAAGCAGACAAGAGGGGCATTTGGCTAAGGTCAACTCCGTCGGAGTGAGCCAGCGCTCTATTGATGAGCTTAAGAAGAGGTGGCAGGACCTCAGAGGCCGTGCAAAAGAGTGCATTGCAGAGAGGCTGGGGGAGCAATATGCGACCGGAGGAGGAGACCCCACAGTTGCGCCCAACACACCACTGGAAGACCTGGTGGAGGAGACCATCAACCCTGCAGCCTGCGTGGGGGTCACCCACCTGGACACCTCCCGACCCACCCAACAATGCAAAGGTATGAGCCATGCAACTGCGACCCCATCCCCTAACAATGCCCATGCCCCCAGAGCTAGCCATCTGAAAACCCCAGAGATGCAGGCCATGCACATCAGTAACGCCATATTGCATTGTGGGACCTGTAGTGTGATAATAGTTTCCTGATAGCCACACACAGCCAGACCTGTCAAGTTAAACATGTCCCTAAAGCCAATCAGGGAATGCAAGCCTTCATGCATGTCGCAACTTCCCATGTGCAAGATTCATATCATTAATCATGCACCCATTTACATCACAGGTGCTGCTGAACCACAGAGCATGGACAGCGAGGCACTCCAAATTGAGGAGAACACAGAGGACACCGAGGGAGCGAGACATCCTGCCCCACGACCTGGACCTTCAGAAACACCTGTACCAGTACCACCACCTCCCCATGCAAACAGGGCCACCCCTGCAGGCACAGGAGGAGAGCAACAACCCCTTGCGTCACACATGGCAGTGGAACAGGCCACACCACCACCCAGGAGGCAGACCCGGCGCACAGCCACTGTGTGGTTGCAGTCAAGTGCCCGGATGAGGGAGCAGGGCAATGTGGCAACACGGGCTGACCGGGGTCAACATGATCAGGTTCTGGCATCGAGGCCTTTGACGGTTGATTGGCGGCCTTCTCTTCCACCCCTAACTATTTTCTCTACTGATGAGGGAAGTTATCCCGAAACCCGAGCCATGTCTCGGGCGATACCCAAAAACCC
The DNA here is from genome assembly GCF_964261635.1 of Lissotriton helveticus. Classification (NCBI taxonomy): domain Eukaryota; kingdom Metazoa; phylum Chordata; class Amphibia; order Caudata; family Salamandridae; genus Lissotriton; species Lissotriton helveticus. The sequence goes on along the minus strand of NC_136062.1, from coordinate 36,882,374 downwards.
GGGACATGTATCGGGTCTAGAGATCATCAGTTCTACAAGTACCGACTTGCACCCACTGGGGTGAACCACTCAAGAACTCCATGTACCAGAGCCCCTAGGAGCGATCCGGAGGAGGGGCTAGCGGTGTGCGCTCCATTGCGATTGCTTCTACAAATAGGCTCCCTTGAGCTTTGAGCCGACGGGCTCCTGGACGACGCACCTGCGTGCCGGTTCTGGCATCGAGGCCTTTGACGGTTGTTTGGCAGCCTTCTCTTCCACCCCTAACTATTTTCTCTACTGATGAGGGAAGTTATCCCGAAACCCGAGCCATGTCTCGGGCGATACCCAAAAACCCGGGACATGTATCGGATCTAGAGATCATCAGTTCTACAAGTACCGACTTGCACCCACTGGGGTGAACCACTCAAGAACTCCATGTACCAGAGCCCCTAGGGGCGATCCGGAGGAGGGGCTAGCGGTGTGCGCTCCATTGCGATTGCTTCTACAAATAGGCTCCCTTGAGCTTTGAGCCGACGGGCTCCTGGACGACGCACCTGCGTGCCGGTTCTGGAGAGAAGGCCTTTGACGGTTGTTTGGCAGCCTTCTCTTCCACCCCTAACTATTTTCTCTACTGATGAGGGAAGTTATCCCGAAACCCGAGCCATGTCTCGGGCGATACCCAAAAACCCGGGACATGTATCGGGTCTAGAGATCATCAGTTCTACAAGTACCGACTTGCACCCACTGGGGTGAACCACTCAAGAACTCCATGTACCAGAGTCCCCAGGGGCGATCCGGAGGAGGAGCTAGCGGTGTGCGCTCCATTGCGATTGCTTCTACAAATAGGCTCCCTTGAGCTTTGAGCCAGCGGGCTCCTGGACGACGCACCTGCGTGCCAGTTCTGGCATCGAGGCCTTTGACGGTTGTTTGGCGGCCTTCTCTTCCACCCCTAACTATTTTCTCTACTGATGAGGGAAGTTATCCCGAAACCCGAGCCATGTCTCCGGCGATAGCCAAAAACCCGGGACATGTATCGGGTCTAGAGATCATCAGTTCTACAAGTACCGACTTGCACCCACTGGGGTGAACCACTCAAGAACTCCATGTACCAGAGCCCCTAGGGGCGATCCGGAGGAGGGGCTAGCGGTGTGCGCTCCATTGCGATTGCTTCTACAAATAGGCTCCCTTGAGCTTTGAGCCGACGGGCTCCTGGACGACGCACCTGCGTGCCGGTTCTGGCATCGAGGCCTTTGACGGTTGTTTGGCAGCCTTCTCTTCCACCCCTAACTATTTTCTCTACTGATGAGGGAAGTTATCCCGAAACCCGAGCCATGTCTCGGGCGATACCCAAAAACCCGGGACATGTATCGGGTCTAGAAATCATCAGTTCTACAAGTACCGACTTGCACCCACTGGGGTGAACCACTCAAGAACTCCATGTACCAGAGTCCCTAGGGGCGATCCGGAGTAGGGGCTAGCGGTGTGCGCTCCATTGCGATTGCTTCTACAAATAGGCTCCCTTGAGCTTTGAGCCGACGAGCTGCTGGACGACGCACCTGCGTGCCGGTTCTGGCATCGATGCCTTTGATGGTTGTTTGGCGGCCTTCTCTTCCACCCCTAACTATTTTCTCTACTGATGAGGGAAGTTATCCCGAAACCCGAGCCATGTCTCGGGCGATACCCAAAAACCCGGGACATGTATCCGGTCTAGAGATCATCAGTTCTACAAGTACCGACTTGCACCCACTGGGGTGAACCACTCAAGAAGTCCATGTACCAGAGTCCCTAGGGGAGATCCGGAGGAGGGGCTAGCGGTGTGCGCTCCATTGCGATTGCTTCTATGATCAGGAACAAGGGCTTGGCATCGAACGCCGGATGCTAGCTGTCCACCAGAAGCAGGCACGGCACATGGCAGCCATGCAGCTGCAGCTTTACAAAACAGCGTGCAACGTGAGCCAGCTCACCGAAAGCGTGCGGGTGTGGAAAAGTAAATTTTGCCATGTTCTGTGTCCCTACGCGTCCTCCATCATATGTTATGTGTGCATGATTAATATGCATATGTATTCCCCATGTTCGATTAAAGACGCAATTATAGTTGTGTCCACCTCTAGTATGCCTGTTTCCAGTTCTCGTGAAAACTACGAATATCAGGCCTATGTAAAGCTACGTTGCCAAGTTTCTCAGTGTGCACGTTATTTCATTGTAAAGTCCCCGTTCCTAGGCCTCAAAAGGGCCCGGACGCCAGATTCAGCTCCTGTCTCCTAAGCCCTCGCTGAGGAGCGATACAGCCCCCACCTGTATCCCTGACCCTTCACTTACTTCCTGCCTCGCAGTGCCCGGTTCAGCCTGGCTCTGCCTCTGAGTCTGCCAAGAGTATGTTATGATTCTAGTTATCAGTCCAGCCCTCCTTCTCTGCATTCCTAAAGCTACTGAATCGCATCAATAGTTTCCGTCATTGTCTAGCCTTTACGTCTCCATGTAAGAGAAATACTGTATTAATGGTCATTTAATATTCTTCATCACGCACTACATGTAGAATAATGCATGCACTAGTCCTAGAGTCTGTTAGCCTTTCCCCTCCTGACTCCTAGTTTTATATCAACATGTTCTCTAAACATCAGATACTAGATACTGTTTAGGTACATGTCGCCCTGACTCTCCAGACTTCAGTCTCTGCTCCTAGCACAGAGTTCATAGCCCCCAGCTTCTCCTAGTAACACGTCATTGCCAGTTTGCGCGCACCATCAGGTCAGAGGTCCCGGCTCCTTAGGTAGCCCCCTCCATGTTTCCGCCCCATTTATGACATATTCTGCTACGTTTGCATCACATGTCTATGTATACGCCCTGTTACACCTACTTTCACCCTTATCTTTCGCGACTGCTACGCGTCACACCCTTTGCTCCACCCACCGCTCCGCCTATCATATGTACTGTAATGCAACTGTTTTACTATATATATGCCTGTGTATTGTTATTAAACGTTACGCCAGTCCTTTCCCCAGAGCGCGCTCATCCCAGATCCAGCCCCGGCAGCTGCCGGGCCCTGCCATCCTATTCTTATGCAGGTTGTCCTGTTCCTGTCCTTTATGCTGTAATAAACCTGCGAAACTCCTACTACCTCGAATCTTGACTCTTATTTATTGAGCTATCTGTTATTGCTATGCCTAGACAAAAATAGATCAGGTATTATTTATTTATATACCACATAATGGCGCCCGAACAGGCACTTGCCCTTTCCCCACGCGCCGGTGAAGCCACGCCGGCCCCCTGACCCTCTGCAGCCGTGACGGAACCATACCGTGCACCGGCAGATATTTCTGCTTCAAGTATCCCTCAGGCCCACGGAGGAGACGGAGGTGGCGGTCCAGCATCCAGACGAGGCGGTGGAGGAACGCGGCGAGTCCCGACCAGAGCCCAAGCCGAGAGTCCAAGGTCCGAGGTATCCGGAGGCCCACCCGTAACAGAAGTCCGAAGTTCGTCCGTCCGGCATCGAAGCAGTCCCGTCCAGTCTGAGGCCTTCCGTTCTTGCTGCCCGGTGAGTACCGTTGCTGGGGTAGTATCTAGACAGGGTCAATCTAAATTGTCTCTGGTCCGATGGGTCTGGGTACGCAGATCTGAAACGAAGTGTTCACCTAGGTGGATACGGGTCTTGATGCGTCCCTTTATGGGACCGGTATGTTCCGTGCTGTTTCAGCAGCGCATCCAGTAATTCTAGCCTGTTCCGTTCTCGAGAAATTCATGTGTTTCTGTTCTCAGTGTTCCAGGTAGTATTCTGTCCGAGCTGTTGCTTCATAATGTTATTCAATGTATTTTCAATGTCGTGGTATGCCTGAATTGTTTTCTCAATTGTTATTGTTCCTCGTGTATTGTATTGTGTTCAGATTCAAGTTTGCAATGTCCCTCTTTTCGAGATTACGTCAGTTAAAAACTAGAAAGGGTCTGCTAGAAGAAGCAGTTCCTGTCCCGCCTAGGGACAGTCCAGGTCATTTTATGTATCAGAAGCATGGCATAAGCGCCATATTGTATCTAGATTTATGGGTAGAGTATACCAAACAGTTAGAGGAAAAGTATAGATGGCCCGTATCAGGTACGTGGGATGCCGAGTGCATCATGAGAGTAGAAGAAGCATTATGGAAAAAGAAAGCCAGACAGTCACAGAAAGATGCCATCGAGTTATGGCGCAAAGAATCTCATAAAAGAACCGAAAAAGAAATCAGAAAGTCAGAATTAAGTAGAGAATCCTTAGAACGAGCCCAAGATAAAGAATTAATCGAGATAGGTGAACGAGTTAAAACCGAACAGTCAGACAGACAGAGGCATGCCCTTATTAAGGGTATGTATCCTCTTCTTGCCGAGGGCTTGCCAAAAGCGACCCCGGAGGCATTCAGTAATTTTCCGCCACCCTTAGTTCCGACCAAGCTACGTCACAAACCGACCGCAGCTGATATTTTCATCTCGTCCTATTTGGACGACACAGTCCCGGAATATGCAAATCCTGTTCCTGCTCCACCAGTCCCTGTAAATCAGGCACTTCCCGCTCCTCCAGACACCGGAGTACCTGTTACGGTACCCCCGGTCCAGCCCGCCATACAAGTTCAGCCCGCATTTCAATTTCCCGCCGCGCTAGTACGAAGAGCATCAGTCGATGATTCTAGTTTAGGGGCCGCAGGGGGAGGTCCTCCAGGAACCCCGCCGCCACACAAGCGTTTAACGTTAGCCGAATTACATGCACAAGCGTCACAGCGTACGCCCAGGTATCAGTCTGTTGCAGAAATAAGAAAAGCCCTTAACGAATGTGGCTATGATCCAGTCCCAGGCGAGGATAATATGGTTCTATATTCATTACGCGTGAGAAAGGTGACCGAGTATCTAGTCACCATACCAGATATGAAAGGAGATCTAGACAGAATATATCGTTTCATCCGTACAGGGAATGATCCAGAAAGTATTAGTGACGTCATGTGCCAAAGAAAAGTTGAAGTCCAGCTCATGCTATTAAAGTTTCTGATTAATTGTCTAATAAGAGAACAAGATTATCCGACCAAAGATCAAGCCGAAATGAAAGTCCTGACGAAGTGGAGTGATAATATAGCCGAGGGTAAGCACAAGACTATCAGTAGTATAGAGAGTATGTACAAGAAAATTCGTAAGGAAATAATAAGGTTACATGACCAACGTAAAGCAGCACGAGTAAGCGAGAAAGAAAGTAACTCAGATACTGAAGAGGTAGAGGACGAGAATCCCGCCAGAATAGCGTATGTAGGAAAATCTAGATTTCCAGATCGCCATTTGCGCCTAAAACACAAGTCAGTTTTACATCACCCGGCACCAGAACAAGGTTCTCTAGAACAAGTATTTCAAGCTACCGATCACATTCTGAAATCACGAATCGGTTATAGCGAGTTAAGTACTATGCATGAACAAGAACTAGTCCGATCAGCAGTCCGATGGATTACTGATTCTACCACTTTTCCAGACGAAATAGTGGCACAAATGTTTCTGAAATTGCCCCCAGCCGAGCAACGACTGGTGGGTATGTATATGATCCAGCACCTCATTACTCTGTATGAGGGTCAACATTCTGATCCAGGTCCGTTACACGATGTCCTGAACGAGTTACTCCAGTATAGATGGAAAGGTTTAGGTACCGATTTGATTAGTGTCATTCTAGAACAGCGCCACAAATATAGTATGTTCTTGAACCCGCATTTTGTTCATGTCTCACCTCCAGAAAATAAGCCCTTTTACATAGACAGACAGAATCCGTTACGAGAAGTACACCCAGTTAGGACAACAGATGGTGAAATGCAACGAGTGTTTGTTTACACTCCGATTACAAAGATGGAACTCTTAGAGATGAAAAAGTTAATTCCCTGTCATGACAAAGATCCAGCAGGGTTCCACCGAGAATTAAAGGACATGCTCCGTATGGGAGAATACACGTATCCGGACATTATTAAAATGTTAAAAGTCCTGTTGCCCGCAGGGGTATATGAGAAACTCAAGGAAAAAGAATGGGAGGTGGGAGAGAAAAAGATCGATTGGGCAGTTCTAGAAGCTGAAGACAAGATACGAGTACCAGGTACCGGTCTTGGAGATAAATGTAAAGAATTACCAGAATTATTAATACAAGTTTTGCCTAGATTATTGACAACTAGAAAGGAAGACTGGGATGCAATCTCAGCCTGTAAACAGAAACAAGACGAAGACATTAGTGATTTTTATTCTAGATTTGAGAAATGTTTTACCATAAACAGTGGCCTCAAGACAAGTAGCGAGTCATACCCTCACCTTTTTGTTACTAAATTAGTCGAGAATTCAAGTCCACCAATTAAAAAACGAGTTTTGAAAGTCGAAAGTACCTGGCAAGCTAACACCCCGTCCCAGATGTTACAGATGCTTCAATATCACCAGAATAGAATCAGAGAAGAGCAAGAACACGAGAGAAAACGTATGAAAGACACGAAAATGAAAGTACTAGTTGCACAATCTGTTCCTCAAGACAGTCAGAAGAGGGGTCCGAATCAAGCCAGTCATCCTACAGCTCCCGTTAAAGGGAACTGCAATTATTGTAAACAGCCAGGTCATTTTATAAACGAGTGTGCAGTTCTGAAACACAACATAGCCACCGGTAAGACTAAAGAAAGACCACGTCCGCCTAGACAAGAACAAGTTTCACAGACTATTCAGCCACAGAATGCACCACAGACAGTTCCAGTACCACAGCCTATTGCTGCAACACAGCATGTTACACAGCAGATGTATCAGTATGCTCAGTCAGAGTATCCAGAGTATCAGCCATATTCATGAAACAGCCTAGAGAGGGAGGTAGGCTTGCCTCTCATCGAGATACCTGTAGATCAAGAAGGTCCCTATGTTCACAGTCAAGTACTAGGGAAAGACAGAAAGTTTCTGATTGATACAGGGGCAAGTAGGACCACCATCAGTCACGCCGAAGTTCCAGGGGCTCCGCTCTCAGGCTCTAGAAATGTTTCCCTTGGATTTTCAGGAAAACCTATCGTAAATGAGATATCTCAGCCAGTTACTCTAGAAGTAGGTCCATTGTCCCGCACTACTGATCTGTTACTTACTAAGTCATGTCCAGAAAATCTATTAGGCATTAAAACCCTGAAAGAGTTAGGTGCAGTTATATGCTGTTCCCCAGAGGGAATACGATTGTTCCTACGTGACTTCAAGGGTCACTATGTATTACGAGATTTTGATCCGAGATTGTCTAATGTCCCGCAGCATCTATGGGCGCGAGGTCCAACTGATGTTGGCTATATGCAAATCACACCCCATCGTGTGACTCTTAAGCCAGGTGTAGTGTTACCACGAATCAGACAGTACAGATTGCCACCTGAGGCTGTAGCAGCCTTATCCAAAATTATTGACGAGCTTATGGCTCAAGGAGTAGTGGTAGAAACTGACTCCAATGTATGTAATTCTCCGATCATTCCTGTCATGAAACGTACTGATCCAAATGCACCTCCAGTATATCGATTAGTGATTGATCTCCGAGAGCTTAATAAATGTATTATTCCCCAGTATCCAGTTGTCCCAGATATCTCTTCCCTATTGACAGCCATTGATTCCGAAGCCTCATTTTTTACGGTCATAGACCTCAAGAACGCGTTTTTCAGTGTCCCCATTCATCCGGACAGCCAGTTTCTTTTCGGATTTTGTTTAAATGGAAGGAGCTATATGTTCACACGCGCTCCTCAAGGTTTCACAGAAAGTCCTAGTATTTACAGTCAAGCACTCAAGAGACAACTAGACAACATTCACATGCCAACTGACACTGCCCTGCTCCAGTATGTCGATGATCTACTGATCACAGCCCGTTCTGAACGTGCTTGCGAGCAAGCATCACTCACAGTCTTGTATTTCCTAGCAGAGATGGGGCACAAGGTGTCCCCTTCTAAGCTTCAATTCTGTGTCCAGCAAGTAATCTACTTAGGCCACTTGCTGTCCAAGTGGGGTAGGCAGTTGACACCAGACCGTATCCAGTTAATAGCGAGTCTTCCTCAGCCCAAGACCCAGAAGGAGGTACGTGCTTTTATTGGCCTTACTTCTTATTGCAGACAATGGATTCCTCAGTATGCATTTCTAGCTAAGCCACTGATACAGTTAACGACCCAGGAGGCAGCCGTATCGACTGTCCTCCCTTGGACATCTGAACATACACTTAGTTTCAATGAGTTAAAGAAAGCCCTATGTCAAGCTCCAGTTCTAGCAACACCGAACTACAGTAAGCCTTTTACACTTTTCGTCACAGAACGTGAAGGTACAGCATTATCTGTTCTCACACAAGATCAAGCAGGACAATACAAGCCTTGTGCTTATTTTTCGAGCACATTAGATCCTGTAGCCCAGGCTCTGCCTGCGTGCCTCAAGTCAGTTGCAGCCACAGCACTAGCTATCAGACAAAGTGATTCCATAGTCTTAGGACACTCCCTGACCGTACAAGTTCCACACTCCGTGGAAGTTCTTTTAAACCGAACACAAACTCAGCACTTGACAATTGCACGTTTAACAGGTTATGAATTGACACTGTTCCAGCCACACATAGAAATCAGACGCTGCAACGTTCTGAATCCTGCTACACTGTTACCATCAGTTAATCCAAATCCTGCCACACACGACTGTGTGGAAGTAGTTAATATTACGACAAAGCCAAGACAAGATCTGACAGATATTCCATTACCAAATCCCGACCTGACACTTTATGTGGATGGTTCATGCATGAGAACAAGTACAGGAGAACTAGTAGCCGCGTATGCAGTGACTACTGACACTGAAGTTATAGAGACACACCGTATTGACACCCTGTCTGCTCAAGCAGCAGAGCTAGTTGCTCTGACTCAAGCCTGCATACACGCCAAGAACCTGAAAGTTAATGTTTACACAGATTCACGTTACGCATTTGGAGTCGTACACGACTTTGGAGTGCTCTGGCAGGAGAGAGGTTTCATGACTTCTCATGGAACCAAGATTCAGCATGGTCTCCTTATTCAGGCTCTGTTAGATGCAATACACTTACCGACATCCATTGCTATCATGAAATGCAAAGCACATACGAAAGTTACTGACACTATTTCCCAAGGTAATGATCTAGCAGATCGCACAGCCAAGCTTACAGCACAGACTCCAGACATTCCAGTTAACCCGACACGGACACATACTCCAGATCCGACTACATGTATGACAGTTAAGGACCCTACTCAAGATGTCATAGATATCCAGTTACATGCTACTCCCGATGAAATCAAGAAATGGTCCGAACAAGGAGGGGTCCAGACAGATCAGGGATGGTTAACGAAGGGTAAAGCCACATGGTTTCTCCCCGACTCTATGGTTCAAGTCATTATCAATACCGCACATAGTCCAGCACATTTAGGAGAAAAAGCAATGTTAGACAGTATCCAGAACATTTGGTTCAACAAGCATTTACGAGCTGCGGCCAAGCAGAAAGTCCGTACCTGTATGATATGTTGTCAGTTCAATCCAGGTAAAAGTGTCCCGGTGGAACAAGGTGGATTCCAGACTCCTGACCACCCTTTTGAAGTCCTCCAGATGGATTACATTCAGATGGAGCGATGTCGAGGTTTCAAGTATGTCCTTGTAGTAGTATGCGCTTTGTCCAGGTGGACGGAAGCATATCCAGTCCCAGATTACACAGCCACGACCACTGCCAAGCAGTTGGTTCGTGAGTTCTTCCCCCGTTATGGACTCCCTAGAGTCGTATATTCTGATAACGGCCAGCCATTCTCATCTGAGTTAATGAAACATGTTTCTCTTTTGTTAGGGTACCAGTGGAAGTTCCATTGTGTACGCCATCCTGAAGCAGCCGGTCTCGTAGAGAGACATAATCAGACCCTGAAAATTCGAATTGCAAAAGTTTGTCAAGAGAAAGGCGTGGACTGGCTAATAGCTCTGCCAGTTGCTTTGTTTTATATGCGCATGGTCGCACATTCCAGATCAGGTCTGTCCCCGTATGAGGTCGTTTTCGGCCGCCCCCCTAACATGTGGGGTACTCCTAGACCCCGAAGTATTACAGATGTTTCAAGTAATATGCTGACAGATTACCTAGCTTCCTTGATGTCTGCCCTCAACTCTTGTCGTTCACAGGTTGCCGCCGCATTTCCAGACAATACCGAGGTGGCACCGCATGAAATCGTTCCCGGATCCATGGTCTTAGTGCGAAATTTCGATCGCTCAAATCCGCTGGAGCCTCGCTGGAAGGAGCCCCGACAGGTCCTCCTGGCCACCCGTACAGCCGTGAAGTTGGAGGGACGCAAAGGCTGGGTGCATCTATCGCACATCAAGAAGTTTTATGGATTGAAACCAGTTTCAAAGAACATTTCCGAGGATTTAAAGGACTGCCAAAGTACTATTCTTAAGGACTGTCCCGCAAAAGACAATGTTACCGCACCCTCCCTGTTAGAGACAACTCCGCAACAGGAGTATAAGAAAAAGTTAAGGTCTAGTAAAATAAGTCAGCCAGTTTGATTGTCTAAGTCCTCCCCTAGGTGAAACGGTTAGACCGGTTTCTGACATGTATAAAATAGACCCCCATAGTGAGAGAGTTAGTCAAAACTCAATCCGATGTATCGTTTTTCTAAGTTTCATATTATTTCTCAGCATTATGATTTCCTGCACCAGTTATGCATTTTATCTGTATTTTCCAGTTTCTCATGTAAATAAGTCTTCTAATGTTACAGTAGAACACACGTTTAGTGATCTGCCTCCTCATGAACTCTCTTACCGCCTCGCTATGCGTAACAATTCTTTTATCCGCATGTTACATTATTCACACCAGACCAGCAATGCCACTAATTGTTGGGTGTGTGGTCGACTCCCCCCTTTCCAGACCCCGAAGGGAGTTCTGCCACTCTTTCCTTATCCATTTTCACATAATGGTTCGTGTGGAGCATGGTCCACGTTAACGCCATCCTTAACAGATATGTCTTCTCTTAACAGTACATGTTTCCCAGACAAGCAAGGTCTTCCCCACAGAACAGGGTTAGATCTAGAAAATGAAGTTTACAATTTAGGTAATTATTCTTTGAATTTCATGGTCCTGAATGTTCAGTCTGATTCTACTCCAGACTTACCTGCTATTTCAGTACTACCAGTCAAAGGCGAATTATGTGTCCGAAATAATGGTTCCGTACATGTAGGACACAGCGATTGTACTACTATTGTCAAGTATAGTGACAGTGGGAAATCTATTTTCAAAGCCTCACGTCATTCTTATTTTATTTGTGGTCAAACTGCATATGTTCGTCTGCCCCTCGATTGGGAGGGAACCTGTTACATTGCCTTTCTACTGCCACCTGTTTTCCTAGCCCCATCTGATTATCACAGAAATACACATCTAGTACACATTAGACATAGAAGGGAGATCGAGTCCCCAATTGTCGATTATACTGAAACTGCTCTAGAACAGTATACAGATTTCAATAGAGGTTTCTTCTTCTTTATAGGCCCTATCCAGAATAGTAAGCTAATCCGTAGGTTAACCAGAACCCTTGAAGCTGTAGTAAATGAGACTGCCTCTGCCCTAGGTAATTTGACTGAAGAGCAATCTGCTATGAGATTTGTCGTTTTGCAAAATCGTCTCGTCCTTGACGTCATACTGGCCAATAGGGGCGGGGCATGTAGAGTCATCGGATCTAGTTGCTGCATTTTCATTCCAAATAACGCGCCGTCTGTTTATTCAGCTATAACTAGACTCCATAAAATTGCCCATCTGTTACACCAAGATCCAGGCACCTGGACATGGTCCGGTTGGTTCTGGAATATAATTTCCGCTTGGGGATGGAAAGTCTTGTCCTTTCTAGGTATTGCAGTAGCGATCATATTCAGTTGCTGCCTCTGTATACAATGTGGCCCTGCGATTTGCGGCATTTGTGCTACCTCTTGTATTCCTAGTCCCAAGCCCCGTTCTAAATCCCGTTCCAAGACAATTCGAGACGAGCAAATGATACTGCATGAAATGATAGATGGTATCATGAATATTGATGTTTCCTGATGGAAACGTAGTGACAAGGAGGGAATGTGGAAAAGTAAATTTTGCCATGTTCTGTGTCCCTACGCGTCCTCCATCATATGTTATGTGTGCATGATTAATATGCATATGTATTCCCCATGTTCGATTAAAGACGCAATTATAGTTGTGTCCACCTCTAGTATGCCTGTTTCCAGTTCTCGTGAAAACTACGAATATCAGGCCTATGTAAAGCTACGTTGCCACGTTTCTCAGTGTGCACGTTATTTCATTGTAAAGTCCCCGTTCCTAGGCCTCAAAAGGGCCCGGACGCCAGATTCAGCTCCTGTCTCCTAAGCCCTCGCTGAGGAGCGATACAGCCCCCACCTGTATCCCTGACCCTTCACTTACTTCCTGCCTCGCAGTGCCCGGTTCAGCCTGGCTCTGCCTCTGAGTCTGCCAAGAGTATGTTATGATTCTAGTTATCAGTCCAGCCCTCCTTCTCTGCATTCCTAAAGCTACTGAATCGCATCAATAGTTTCCGTCATTGTCTAGCCTTTACGTCTCCATGTAAGAGAAATACTGTATTAATGGTCATTTAATATTCTTCATCACGCACTACATGTAGAATAATGCATGCACTAGTCTTAGAGTCTGTTAGCCTTTCCCCTCCTGACTCCTAGTTTTATATCAACATGTTCTCTAAACATCAGATACTAGATACTGTTTAGGTACATGTCGCCCTGACTCTCCAGACTTCAGTCTCTGCTCCTAGCACAGAGTTCATAGCCCCCAGCTTCTCCTAGTAACACGTCATTGCCAGTTTGCGCGCACCATCAGGTCAGAGGTCCCGGCTCCTTAGGTAGCCCCCTCCATGTTTCCGCCCCATTTATGACATATTCTGTTACGTTTGCATCACATGTCTATGTATACGCCCTGTTACACCTACTTTCACCCTTATCTTTCGCGACTGCTACGCGTCACACCCTTTGCTCCACCCACCGCTCCGCCTATCATATGTACTGTAATGCAACTGTTTTACTATATATATGCCTGTGTATTGTTATTAAACGTTACGCCAGTCCTTTCTCCAGAGCGCGCTCATCCCAGATCCAGCCCCGGCAGCTGCCGGGCCCTGCCATCCTATTCCTATGCAGGTTGTCCTGTTCCTGTCCTTTATGCTGTAATAAACCTGCGAAACTCCTACTACCTCGAATCTTGACTCTTATTTATTGAGCTATCTGTTATTGCTATGCCTAGACAAAAATAGATCAGGTATTATTTATTTATATACCACACGGGTGTTAACAGCTGCAGTGAGGGAGAACAGCCAGATCATGGTGTCACAGCAGGACATCACCCAGCATCGCCACCGCCAGCTGCTCACCCGCCTATTGGCATACACCAGGTCAAACCACCTGATCGGGAATGCTACTTCCCAACTATCACGCCGGTCCCTGGCAATGCAATGCCAGATGGTGCAATTCTGCCATGATGTTGCTAGGGCATTGGAACAGGTCACAAATGCTGTCCAAAACCAGCAGGTATGTGGCCATGCCCATGCAAGGGGGGGATGATTCCAGTGAGGCTACCTCCAGTCTGAGCAGCCTGTCATTGCCGGTGGTACAAGAACGACGCCGCAGTACCAGGCCCACTGCAGCATCAAGGCCCGATACTGGCGAGGTGGATGTGGAGAGGCAACAGGGCGCGTCCGGCCGGAGGCGCTAGTAATTAACTGACTATTAGCAGCAGTGCCATGCTGAAGTACAAAGCAGGCCTGCTTCCCAATCATGGGGCTGTATGACTTAATACAGTTTTCATGTTTTGTGAACCAAAAAATGTAAAAGAAAGATCCTGTTTACATTATAATGAGAATTTATTCCAAACGCAAATCATACTCATGTCATTATTTCATTTGGCATGCATGAGTGCAGTGTTGTGTGAGGGGTATGGGAGCACTAAAAATAATTCAGTGTGATGTTGTTGCTGCGCCTGTGTCCTTCAGCAGGATTCTCTCCGTGTGCATGACGCACATGTGCAGGTGGGCAGTTGTCCCCCTCCGACTCACTGCCAGAGATCTCCACAGGTATCCTCTGCTTGATAGCAATATTGTGGAGTATGGCACACACGGCCACAATGCGGCAGCAGACCTCAGGCTGGTATTCGAGGGCCCCACAAGTCTTATGTAGGATGCGGAATCGGCTCTTTAACATCCCAAATGTCCGTTCAATGACATTCCTGGTGCGAATGTGCGCTGCATTGTAACGCCGTTCCTGTGGTGAGGCAGGGTTGACGTATGGGGTGAGGAGGTACTCACGGAGGCCATAGGTGATGTGACCTGAAGGAAAGGAGCAGAGGGTCAGTGCCTGTCATGCGCAGCTACATGGAAATGTGTACTTACCTAGGAGGTGTCCTTCGCCAAAGTCACCCCTGGCCAAGCGGGTGTGTATGCCGCTGTGCCTGAATATGAAAGAATCATGCGTGCTCCCCGGGTATTGGGCCACTATGTCGGTGATGATTGTCTTTGCATTGCAGACCATCTGGATGTTGAGTGAGTGGTAGGACTTGCGGTTCCGGTACATGTATTCGGTCTCAGCCGGTGGGCAGATGTGGATGTGGGTACAGTCAATGCATCCAATTACATGGGGGAATTTGGCAATGTTGTAGAATTGAAGCTTTGTTTGATTTAAGTCCTGTTGGGTGGTTGGGAAGGTTATATAATGGTGTATCTGGGTCAGCATGGCGTCCAGGAAACTCTGTAGGCAGCGGGACAGTGTGCTCTGGGAGATCCCCCCTGCAACTGCAACTGCAACTATCCCCTGGAAGCTTCCGGAGGCCAGGAGGTGCAGGCAGCACAGGACCTGGACATGGGTGGGCACAGCATTGGTCCTCCTTGTTGGGTGCTGCATCAGGGGGTCAAAGTCTCGGATGAGCTTGGTTATCATTGCCCTATTCAGCCTGTATTTTGAGTAGATCTCCTCTTCAGTCTGGCCCAGGAGTGTGATCTGCAGCCGAAAGATGCGCTCCTGGATCCTGCGTCGGTTACGGGCTGCAGCCTGGAGCCTTCACCGCCTAACCACAATGTAGAGTCCTGGCATTGTGAATGTCCTCATGCTCCTACTGTGTCTCCTTAAGTGTGTTTGTTTAGCCCCGCACCTGTATCTTGTTAGGAAGATTTTTTTTTTTCCAACTGAACTTCATGGTTACCACCTGGTTTGAGTTCTCCTTAAATTGCGGCTCGGTAATAGCGATTTTGTTTTTTTCCCGCAAATTGCGATTATTGATGAATTTGCTTTGCGATTATTTTGCGATTTCGCAAATGATTTTGCAGAATCTGTGGAACATCGCTATTACAGAATCGCAAAGGGGGTTCCACGTTGATTCTGTGAATTTAATCTCAAAATATTTTTAGCGAATTCGCAATTTGGTTGTTTGTACTATCATGAATTGCGGTACCAGCAATTGCAATCACAATAGCTGTTTCGCAACTATTGCGATCGCAATTTTGGTTGATGAATCTATGCAATAGTTCCCTAGAACATTGTAAAACTTTCTAAGTTGGTCTTTGAAAGTGAAGCTGGTCTGCACATTGGAATTCGCTGAAAGAAAATGCATAAGATGGTACTTATATGAGACTCAGCTCTGTCTCTTTTCATGAGCAGTGGAGCTTCATGGAGCCTTTTTCCAGTAAGCAGAAGTAGTGCCGGGAAATTTTCTGGATTCAATCTGACACATGGGGAATATTTAAAAGGTGGAAATTAAGAAGAATGCAACCGAAATGTATTCTATTCAAGGCAATCTAATGTGCATAGGACAAGGGTTTTTCTATGAAGGTAAGCAACATCTATTTTCCACATTTACTATTACCTCAGCATTGTGCCATTATCCGCTGAGTTCCAGTAGAAGCATGGTAAATACCAAGCCCATGCAATCACAGACAACCAAACCAGAGTTAACAAGACAGAGAGATTTATTAAAGAGGAAGACCACATATGCTACCTTCTCATTTACATGAGAAAGATGTAAGGGTTTGTGGAGTCAGAATGATGTTGCTTCTGGAACTTGCTAAGGGTAGTGTGCAGTTGTTCTGTCTAGGTTGCAACCTGGAGTGTACACTCTTGAAATTATGAAATCATGAATGAGAAGTAGAGATTGTACATAATTTACATGTAGTGTATGCTTTATATACAGTATAATTTATATGCAGTGAAAGCGTCATTTGAAATGTGCTTTATCTAATATATTAGATCATTTGCCTCCTCTGATCATTTCCTGCTCTGTTTTGCCTTTTCTGCTTGTTTTATGGCCCTCTGTTTTGCCCTTTTCTGCTCGTTTTTCTAACCTCTGTTTTGCCTTTTCTGCTTGTTATTTCGCCTTCCGTTTTGCCTTGTCTGCGCCTATTCTGCCCTCTGTTTTGCCCTCTTCAGCTCCATTTTGTCTTTTCTGCTAGTTTGTCACCCTCTGTTTTGCCTTTTTTGCTCATTTTTTCTGCCGTCTGTTTTCCTTTTCTGCTAGTTTTCTGCCCTCTGTTTTGCCTTTTCTGCTTGTTTTTCTGCCCTTTTTTTGCCTTTTTCTGCTCGTGTTCTACCCTCTGGTTTCCTTTTCTGCTAGTTTTTCTGCCCTCTATTTGGCCTTTCCTGCTTTTTTTGCCCTCTGTTTTACCTTTTCGGGTAATTTCTCCCCTTTTTTCTTCCGTTTCCTTCAAGACCTGTTTTTTTGATGGAGACCTAGCATCCCAGCACCCAGATACCCCAAGGGTTGACAGTGCTGCCCTCTACAAATGCTAATTGATTAAGCAGACAGTTGAAATGTTGTTTGGGCAGGTTATTCTCCTACATGACTAATTATTATGGAAATTATACATATATAAAGTGAAAGAATTTGGAGAGAGGATGTGGCCATAGGGTAAGAACTGCCGACATTGGAGCTGGGGAACCAGGTTCGAGCCTCATCCTGTGATTCTGGGCAAATTGCTTAATCTCTCCGTTCCTCTAAAAAAAATAAAAAAAATAATG
Source organism: Lissotriton helveticus (assembly GCF_964261635.1). Lineage (NCBI taxonomy): Eukaryota > Metazoa > Chordata > Amphibia > Caudata > Salamandridae > Lissotriton > Lissotriton helveticus. The sequence continues at coordinate 36,865,388 of NC_136062.1, read as the reverse complement.
TGTCCTTGTGACTGGTGTTCATGTAAAGCGCCCCCATACCTTCGGGTCGAGTTCGCGCTATATACATCTACTAAAGAAAATACTAAAAAAAGACATTAGCAGCATCAAGTAGTCTATTAGTAATACGCACTGTCATCTTCTATGGAACTTCTTGAAAACATACATTACATTACAAGAGGATTGTCGTGCAAAGGCGCTCATAGGGGAATCTTTTTCAGCCACTATTTAATGCCACAAACTGTTTAAAGTGTATATTGCCTGTGAACAAATAATGTAGTAACCCACCACGAAATGTGAGATTCATCTTCGCATCAGCTCTGAGAAAGTATGTGCATCATGCACTGTATTTCCTGATACAAATTAAAAAGTGATTCTTATAGTTCATCTATTATTTATTACAGACTAAGATAAAGAAATTCTGGAAAAATATGTTTCTTTCTGAAGCTTCGGTTGCTCTTCTCCTAGATTCATTTTGGTGGTTTCTTCTTGAAAAGTTTCAGGTAAATGGAAAATAATTAAAGTTTGATGATGTTCCAATTAACGTGCATACAACTCTTCATTCTGTTTGTTACGTTTTGGTAGTACTTGGGGTAGTATAGTATTTTAAATGTTTGAACAATTTGGAAACTCTAGTAGGCGGACACAGGACATTCAAAATACTACAGCAAAACATTCAAGTCCGATATTTCTTTTTTATTTTTTGTTTAGAAATTTTTATTGAGTTTTCAAAATAACATTGTTATCTGAACAATAAAACCAAGCACAAATATTATATGAGCAAAGAATATAAAAATACAATAATATTAAATACTACTAGAAAGAGGGGGAGAGAAGAGGAAAAAAAGAACAAAAAAGAGAAATAGAAAGAGCGTAAAAATGTACAGGATAAAATATGGTAGCAATGAAAAACAAAAAAAGAAAAGATAAGAAGTATTTAAGAGATAGGCGCATGTGAAGCAAGATAAGTTGTGAAAGGTAACCAAAGAAGATCAGATTTAATTTTTTGGGATAAAGTGGAAGAAAAGACAGTAGCAATTCTATTTTCCTCACAAATGAAATTCCACCAAGTCAGTGAGGATAATTTGGAGTTATCTTTCCAACATGACATAATAACTTTAAAAGCTAACGCTACAAATAGATCAAACAATAACGATATAGGGGTACAATCATCAAACTCAGGTGAAGATGAACCAAGAACAACATTGTGCAATGAAAGCGTTATATTATATTTGAACATTTTCATACAAGTTGACCAAATAGAACGCCAAAAACTCAAAACATTAGCGCAATCATAGATTTGATGCTTTAAAGTCCCGTTAAAAGTAGAACAAGACCAACATAAGGGAGATGATGTAGGGGGGAAACTTGGATATACAATCAGGAGTTATCACTGCTCTTTTATAAATAAAATAAAGCGATTGAGTAATACGTGCACCAGCAGAAATTTTGAATAATTTAGACCATAATTTATCCCAATCAGAGACAGATAATGGAAAAGATAAGTCATTTTCCTAGGCTAATTCTGCAGGGGACTTAGGACGTTCAGTAGGATGTAATGATAATAGTTTGTAAATGTGTGCTGCTTTAGGTTTATGTTCCTGAGAAATAGTATATAGCGGTGTAGGAGGAATTTGGGGCATCTTATCAACAAATAGCGATAATTATCGCTAAATGAGCTTAGCGCATTTTTTTATCGCCGCGCATCACCAGATATTATCGCTGAGATAACGTGCTATTAGCAACGTTTATCTCTAAAGCGATAAAATATCTGGCGATAGCGGCTCAATGCGTGAATTACGCTGGAAATCCAGCATTATTCAGGCATTATCGCTAATGGGGACTTAACCTGAATATCCACCTCCCTTTGTATATACAGGTTAAGTCCTGGTCTGAGCAGGCGTTAGTTTCTAGTGATATTCGCGCTTTGCGCAAATTTTTTAATTGCTTCACCTGCCTAGCTAATAGGCGATAGCTGTGTTAGCGACTGATTTCAGTCGTTACCAGGTTGGGTACGCCCACTTTGCATGTCATTAGCGAAAAATATCTCTGACATGCAAAGTGGGCCCCAAACCTGTAGCTATTGCCTATAAGCTGTTAGCGACAGCTTGCTAATGGGGCGATAAAAATATCGCCGCTTTAGCTGGAAAAAGTCCAGCTAAAGCGGCGATATGCCCCTTGATAATATGCCCCTTAGTGAGGTGGAGACATTGGAAAGATCAAAGGTAGTTAAGTGAGACTGCAAAGCTGTGGATATTAAAAAATATTCATCAAGGAATGTATCTGGTAACTGGAATTGCCTTTGTAATACAGGAAAGGGAATGACAGAGTTCTGGTGAATGAGTTGATGGACAAAGATAATTCCCTTTTCCTTCCAATGTTTGTAATAGAATGATTTACTTCTGTATTTAATGTATTTGTTATACCAAATAGTAGAGGATAAAAAACATTGAAGAGGGTCAAGGCCATCAACAAATATGCTATATAGTAGGTTTTGGGAGTACTTTAAAATAGGATTATTAGCTATGAATGTACAATTAGACATGTAAATTATATAACGAAAAGAAAAATCTTTTAATAAGGATCTTTCAAACTAAATCCATTTAGGTATAGGAGTATTACCAAAGTTATAGGAAAGGGCAAAAAATTTTCTGATTAAAAATGCGGAGTGGTAAGCTTTGAAATCAGGAAATCGCACACCTCCTTCAGATTTGGGGCATTTAGGTTTTGCAAGGGCAATGCGTGGGTGTTTATTATTCCAAAGGAATTTAGTACAAATGAATTGTTTTTTTAACAATATGATAAAGGGATACGAAAAGGTAACACAGATAATGTATAAAGGATATGAGGAACAATCATCATTTTAATGGTGTCAAGTCTTCCCCACCAAGATAAATGAAGAGGTGACCAGGAGAGTAAAAGAGATTAAATCTTATTAATTAATGCATTAAACGTATGTTTAATTGTGACAGGTAAAGTAGCAAGTACCAAGGTATTTAATTTTGGTAGGACACCATGTGAAATTAGTATCATTAAACATATATTGATAACATAGAGAATTCAGCTGCTGTACCCCCCTTTTTGAGAAGTTCAACTTATATCCCGAAATACTGGAATATAATTTAACCTCTTCCAAAAAGGGAGGAAGGGAAGTGATAGGATTAGACATATAGATTAAAATATCATCAGCGTAAGCTGACATTTTGGTTTCTAGAGAATTATGTACGTGGCCAGAAATATGTGAGTGAGCACAAATCCGTTCAAGGAAGGGTTCAAGACATAGAACAAATAACAAGGGGGAAAGAGGACAACCTTGATGTGTACCTCTAGATAGGGAAACAAATTTAGAAAAATGGTTATTTACAAAAATACTAGCACAAGGGTGAAAATATAACAATTTAATATAAGAAATAAAAGTTGGGCCGAATCCAAACCATTGAAGTGTTTTAAAAATGAATTGCCAATTAATACGGTCAAAGGCCTTCTCGGCATCCAGGGACAGCGCTGCTAAAGGGGATTTACTTTTCTTACTCAGGGAAAGGACATTGGCAAACATGCGAGCGTTTTCCGCAGCCAATCTGCCTTTATTAACACCTACTTGATCGGTTTTGACCAGTAATGGGATAATATTCTCAAGACGGGTAGCAAGAATTTTTGCGAATATCTTACAATCATAATTGATTAATGATATAGGGCGGTAATTCTTACAAAGGGAATGATCTTTGTCAGGTTTGGGAATAAGAACAATCAAAGCTTCCATTAAAGAACCAGAGGTTTTGGATTCAGCAATGAAGGAATTGAAAAGTGCCAAAAGTTTGGGAATGAAAATAGAGGAAAAGGCAGAATAAAATTCCACAGAACGGCCATCAGGTCCTGGTGCTTTTGACTTCTTCAAAGATTTAATAGCATCAGTCACTTCCTGTAAAGTAACATCTCTCTCCAATAAGTCAAATTCATCAGGTAGGGAAGGAGAAGGGAGGCCAGAAAAGAAGGTATCAAAATTTTGAGGGGAGGGATTTGTATCATCGGATTATAGTGATTGGTAGTATTCATGAAATAAATGAGCAATGTCCTCATCCGACGAAGCAAGGGTATTAGTTGATTCATTTAAGATGGGTCCAATACTTTAAGTTCAGATTGAATTTCTAAGTAGTTGGCCACCATCTTACCGGCTTTATTTTGACCCCCATGATATTTAGACTTAATTTTAAGTAGGATTTTACTAGCATCCACGGTAGCCAACTTATTAAGCTCAGATTTGGTCTTAATCAATGCATGAAGAGTTGAGGGGGATTTGGAAGTAAAATCTGTGTGCTCCAAAAATTTCAATTGTTGTGATAACGTTGCATACTTATTGTGAGTGATTTTCTTTTTCCTTCCAACATAAGAAATAGGAAAAGCTCGAAAAGAGGCCTTAAAGGTATCCCAATTGTTAGAGGTGGAGGTATCAGAAGGGTTATTAAAAGTAAAAAATTCATTGATAAACTTAGTGGCTTCTTTAACAAAAGGGGGATCAGATAGTAAAACATTATTTAACTTCCATCTGCTAAATTTGGGGGAACTTAAGGAGAGATCCAAAACAGAAAGAACAGGAGCATGGTCAGAAATGAAAATAGATCCAATCTCTGATGACAAAAGCGAAGGGAGAAGGGATTTACCAATCAAAATGTAATCAATCCTAGAACGAATTTGGTGAACATTCGAAAAAAAGGTAAATTCAAGGAAATCATTGTTAAAAGTTTTCCAAGTATCAAATAATGAACGAGAGGCAATGGCAGATTGAAAAGCTTTGGTAGATTTATCCGGTTTAAATTTACGTTGAGATTATCTGTCAGAATATGGGTCTAGCCATTGATTAAAATCACCAGCAACTACAATATTCGGACAATCAATGGAGGCAAGTAAAATCTTTACAGAGTTCCAAAATTCAGGGCCAGGTTTGACAGGGCCATAAATGTTCAAAAGAACTAATTCTTTGTTTTATATAACAACGTTTGCCATTACCCATCGTCCATCATTATCATTGTGAGCAGACAAAATTTGCACATGTAGAGATTTAACAATATCGCAACACCTCCCTTATTACCAACTGAAGGAGAAAACACAACTTGACCCACCCATTGTCGCTTTAGTTTAAGCGATTCAGTATCACTACAATGCGTGCCTTAAATTAAGGAGACCTGAACATTTAATTTTGATAAATGAGAGAGTACCTTTTGACTTTTGACAGGATGACCAAGCCCACGAACATTCCACGTGACAAAATTAAACATGATGAAAGGTTGGGAGGGTGGTACTTGGAAGGAGATGACACATTAGAAGGAAACAGCTATAAGAAGAAAAATACCAAATATAAGCTAGGAATAAAAAGTGCGTCATAAAACAATAAACAGCACTAATGAACACATGCAACATATGAAGTGTAGTTAAAGGGGAAAGATGGACACGAGAAAAATTATAAATAATGAAAAAAAGAAGAAGGAAGAATAGAAAAAAGAGAAGATAGATCAAGGAAAAAAGATACAGATCTAAGAGAAAACATCAAAGATTAATGCATGATGCATTGACGGAAGATGAAACGACGGAGATGAGGATAAAAAGAATAGAATCATGAACAGCCCTCATAGAAAAGATAAGAAAAGATAAGGAACAGACACAAGAACATTCAGCGATGAGGAGAGGAGCCAGTAGCAGAATATTGAGACAGAGTAAGAAGAAAAGCTCTCAGCTTAGAAGGATCATCAAAAGTATGAGAGGAACCCTCATGAGTAATTTTACAAAGGCATGGATGCAAAATGAATATTTAACTGTCTTATTTGAGGACAGAGAGCCAAAAACTCCTTTCTTTGTGCATTAGTCGCGTTGGAGAGCTCCTGTGATAGATAGATGGTATGACCAGACCAAATGAGACGATGCTTTGCTTTAGCTGCTGTGAGGACACGCATAAGATCCGTAAATTCCCAAAATTGCATAATAATTACCCTAGGCCTGGAAGCATTTGGTTGAAGATGACCTAGTTTATGAGCATGTTGAATATTTAAGGAGGGCACTGAAGGAAGTTCTAATAGCTCTGATAGGAATTTCTTAAGGAAAAGAAGCATGTCCGTGCCTTCAATTATCTCAGGTAGGCCATACAAGGGTAGGTTATTTCATCTATTTTGATTTTCAAGGTCCTCAGTGTGGAGTTTGAGACGATGGATTTCCTGTTCCAAGATTGGAATCTTAGTAGAGACATCATGAAGATCACTAATGTGTTGTTCCATATCCAGATCCTTTGTTTCCATACTAATCCACCTGTCCTCTATCTGTTGAAGTTTTTCATTTGTCGTAGACATAAAAGATTTCAGCCCTCTCACCTCATCCAAAATGTGGTCCAGAACGGGATTTTTAGAAGATAAGATGGGTGAGTAAGGGTCATTCTAGCTCTCTTGGGTTTAGTGCCTGTGGACATGGCTTTAGCCGAAAGTGGTGCCACAGTAGCCATTCTGGAATATCGTGAAGAGTGAGATGTGCTTCTTAATAAAGATTTTAGTCTGCCCATAAACTCAATGGAAACACATCTTAATTGAAGAAGAGACAAAAAACAAAGGCAAAAATATATGACATACTCCAATTGCATTCCAGCACAAGTTTGGCGAGCATTTAGTAAATCAAATGCCTAAAAACTGTTTGGTGCTGGGGGTAAGCCAAGAAGGAGATAGAAGGCATGACTTTATATGCACAAAAGTATATATCATCCGAGAAAAACCTCTTAATAATGTAGAAACTCTATAGAAAATAGTGCAAAGCCTGTTATAATCATTCGGAAGGTGAGAGCCATACTCGATAGAAACAGCTTCTGCATGGTTGAAGATAATATGCTGAGAAGAGTCTCATACGATAGTAAAGAGTGAAGTTTCTTGGAACGAGGATTCATATTGTAAGTATGCAGGAAATAATGATTAAATCTTAAATAGAACAGCGAAGAAAGAAAAAAAAGAGTCACACATTGCCAGGTGTTTGCAAGGGTCTGAGGGGCTCTGGCTACCTGAGGCAAATGCTGAGGAGGTCGTAGTGAGCGGCGGACGATACAAAATGGCGGCCGCTCGCATCTGAGTGAGAGGAAAGTGCCTCCGCTGTACCCGGCATGCCCGTTGCTGGAAACGCGGTCAAAGCAGCTCCAAATGCTGCTACGACCATTCAGAAAATAAATTCCGGCATCCGTCTGTGCCAGTGGACAGAAATAAGGGCTTGAGCAGGCTTAAGAGCTCCGCGTCCGATCGGAGCTCAAAAGGAAGCCGCCATCATGCCGCAGCACGAGATCGCGCCCATGATATTTCTTTTAAACATGTATATTTGGTACCCTGATGTTGGTCATAGGATTATGAAAGACCTATAGGCATGCCCAGTTAGGGTGACCACTTCACTCCAGGTCATTCCATTCCTGAATTGTTCACCTACAAATCACTAATTTCAGACGCGTTAAAAGATCGTTGAAAGCAAAACAAGACAACAGCACCTAGTATGCATACTAAGGGTGGGCGGCCAGCTACGCTCCGTGCACGGAGTGCACGTAGTGCACGTAGTGCCGTCTCCTACGCATTTTGCGTAGCGGGCGTAGCCAGGAGGCACTACGCGTGCTCCGCAGACGGTGCGTAGCCGGCCGCCACCCGCCCTCCCTAAATACTGAAATTAAACGATAGAAAGCTTTTAAAAACACTTACCTTGTCCGCCGCGTCCCCGGGGCTCCCTCTCGCCGTCCCGCGATTCGCGCCGCCATTTCGGACACTAATGCGCATGCGCGGGCGGACGCGCATGCGCATTTCTCATGAGAATGCACATGCGCGGGCGCCCGTGCATGCGCATTAGTATCCGAATCGGTGGCGGCGCGAATCGCGGGACGGCGAGAGGGAGCCCCGGGGACGCGGCAGACAAGGTAAGTGTTTTTAAATGCTTTCTATCTTTTTATTTCAGTATTTAGGGAGGGCGGGAGGCGCGGAGTGGGGCTACGCGGAGTGCGCAGGTGGGCGTAGTTTTGCGCCCACTTCGCGTAGCTCCGCGGAGCCCCACTCCACACACTACGCCCAGGGTTAATGCATACCCTCGGCCCAATCAGATATGAATATTTACGCTCAAACTATTTTCCCTTTTGATTATAATTCAATTTTTTAAATGTATGTATTTGTAGAGTATTCTTATAGTTGTGATTATCATGGCACTAGGACAACCATGGATGACGAGAAGGAGTGCATGCTAACAGAACAGACAGGTTTTCAGTTAGTTATGAATCAAGGCATGTGAAAGTCTTATGCAGTTTCAGGGGAAGGTTATTCTAAAGAGAAGAACCTAAATCTTCTTCCATAGCTTTCCTTGTGATATTAGGGAAACCGGAAAAGTAGCAAAGAGATCTAACTGGAATAGGTGCGGTCACTAAAGAGCTAATTAGTTTCTGGCAGGTAGTGTAAAGTGTGCAATGTAATGCACTTTTAATTGAATCCTGTTTTCCACAGGGAGACGGTGAAGTTTGTTTTAAAAATGTGTTTTATCATTAATATGAATGACAACATTTTAATTCACCCGAGAGGCAGGTAATTAATTGGTGCACTATTTTGCTTCTTAAATACAATATTTAGTTTGTTAATATTAAGCGGGCTGTACTAGACATTAAAGGCCTACTGCAACATTTCTGACCAGAGTGGCAAGGAGTTAGAATATTCGGAACATTAACAAATAAGCATTGGCAAAACCAATAGCTCTGCTGTTGGCTGCCAGCCTTTTGGCTTTGAAACTTCTAGTTTTGTCACGGTTTTTGGAAAGCTGTCGTTTTTTAAAGTGCCATGCCCTCATCAATTGTAAACAAATCATTGTCTAAAGGCAAATATATTTTCTTGAGCTCGTAAAAGCACAGCTTACCATAGTATTGTCTGGCACTGAAGGGCACTACTTTAGGTGTGGATATGTTCCTGGTGAGCTGCCCTACTCTGAAAACCACCTGGAAGCTGCAGGGAAAGGTCATTGAAGAGGTCAACAAAACACTGTGTGCAGGTGATATGCAAATTATGTGAAATAAATCAGAATGGAAGCACATTTTCAAATGGGACTGCATTACTATAGGCCCTAATGCTATGGGGGACTGTACCTCCTCCTTCATTGTTCTTCTGGTGCCGACTGGTGTAGACAGGTTTAGCAGATGCTTGTACGTAGCATTCTTTACTGACAAGCTGCACTGTGATCTGTTTGGCAGTTCTGTTCTTTCTGCTTTATGGACTGCCGTTGAACCTCTAATTCCCGACCTTTGACTTATGTTTCAGGTACTTTGCTGGCACCCTACTGGCTCCGGTTTCTCATTTTATAAATAACATTCATGCTCAATTCTAATATGTAATTATTCTAATACAATCAACCTACATCCCAGCATAGTTTTTGATTAATTACTCAAGTCTCAAGTAAGTGCCTACTTTTTTGGGTTGGTTATAGACTCACTTTTACTCACCTTTATCGCCATATTGACATGATTGACTAATTTTGCATTTGCTCTTTCTTTTAGATTCTTGCAAGGTGACATTAGTAAAGTTTCGGACACTTAACCTATGCCCTAAGTGTCTAAAAACACATTTTTGCAACCTCAATATCCAAATTACATGTTACTCTGATTTGTTGCTAGTTCTATTCTCGTTGATTACTTCATAGGGCCGGACTGGTCATTCCAGGCAACGGGCAATCCCCTGGTAGGCAGGATGGGGTGGGCGCCGGTTTTGCACCAGGGGGGCGATTTGGACCACGGTCGGTCCAAAACGCCCCCAACAACAGAACACAGTGAGTGAGTGACCACCATTGACTTACATTATTTATGCACAAATCAGGCTGCATGGCTGTCTGACTGAGGCGGCGGCCTGGTGATTGCTGTGAGCACAAAAATGCTTGCTGGTGCTCCGATACGTATGACGTGTCCACCGATTTTCATTGCAAGGCAGGCAGGCTCTATGATCAGGCGGCAGGCCGCCCGCCCTATTCATTATAATTTATTAAACAAACAACACCACCTGACCTGTCACCTGACCATGATGATCATTGATGACATCATGGTCAGGTGACAGGTCAGGTGGTGTTGTTTGTTTAATAAATTATAATGAGTAGGGTGGGCGGCCTGCCACCTGATCATAGAGCCTGCTTGATGATGACGTGCACAGCGCGCAGATGTCACCGCCTCCGCGCGCCTGTTTTTTTTAGGGTGGGGTGAGGGTCTGCTGCCTGGTAGAGTGGTAGTGATGATCAGGGGGCAGGGCTCATCAGGGGCTTATGTGCATTGGAGAGTAAGTGCGCGTGACCAGAGACTGACTCTGAGCCTAGGCGAGGTCGAGGCAGGCTGAGGCATTTCAGAGGCCAGAGGGAGACAGGGACTGGAAAGAGAGCGGCTGCTCAGCACCCCATAATTTATTTCCCCCTGTCTGCCGGTGCCGCCCGCAGGTGAGCGCTATGCTATTTGTTCCTTCCTGGCCAGATCTGTTGATTTATGGGTAGCTTGGGGGCACTGTAGTGTCTGGGCAGTGGGTCTGGGCCTTGAGCCGGGGGACGCGACTCGCGACCGGACTGGGGTGGGCCAGAAATATCAAAAGCAAAAGCGGGCTAAAGAAGGAAGGGGCAAGGGGGCTACTACTAGGCCCCGGTCCGGTTCCGCAGTGAAGTGGCACTGCACTGGCTTTTGTTTGTTGTTGTTGCTTGCTTAATTTGAATGTGAGTAGGGAGCAGAGGTGGTGGCTGGCCTCAGGCTCAGGCCTGGCAATGCAGCCAGCACAGGTTTATGATTATCGCCTACTGCCTGACATGAGATACGGAGCTCGGCCCAGACACTGAAAGCCGCAGGACTGAGTGACTGTGCAGCGCTGATTGACAGTCTAGTTCACGGTGCGATCTGCGTCCTCTGTCTCCTATCTTTTACACTTTTGCTGGAAATGTTGTATCTTTCTGTTATTTTAATTCCAAGGTGCCGCATCTGGAATAAAAGGTTAAAAATATGATAAAATAACTAAATAAAGTAAGACAGACTGGTAGCAAACTGGTCAGATTGATTTTATTTGCACCCAAACACATTAGCGTCACTGTCACTTTTACCGAATTTGCCAGTGATGCGCTATTTTTGTTTTCTTGTCTTTGTTTTCCCTGGACTTGCAACTAGTACACTAATCCTGGAGGTACTGCAATGTGTGGATTGGAAAACAAAATGTGTACTGCGGCTCTGTGTCCAGGGATGTGGTCTTTTTTACCATATTGCTTACATTTTGTAAGGATATACGCAATGGACATTAAAATGGGTCCATTCAGGGCCCTGTAGTCATGTCCTCAAATTTTCAGGCAAAAGCACTCACTGATTTCCGAATAGTGAGTGTAAAAGTGCTAAGCTAACCATGTTGTTCCTGCTTACATTTCACATGGTTTGCTAATTTTGCATTCCCTATGATTGTTTGCTTTTCCAGGATGTTATTACTTTTTTTTGGTAGGCCACATATTGCTCTTGTATTGTGCGTCCTTTAAGTTGAGACCCATCCAGGTGTTTATAGCCAGCAACAATTGGCTTGTAATTGAAGGCAGTGTGAGTTTTTCTCAGTGGAGCAAGAGGATGTGGCACTATGGCCAGAGCTGCTGAATTTGGAACTGGTGAACCAGGTTCAGCCTTAATAACCAGTCCATCAGACCACTGTCCTGAGAGAGCACAATCCCATGCTAGACCTTAGAAGGCTTTGCAAGACCTTAGAAGCCCTGATGTCTTAGCACCAGTAGGTGGCCCCTAGCAGTGGCAAGTGTGGTTTAACCTTCAAAGCTTGTCCACCACAATCCATACTGAAGTTCACCTCCAGTCTTGCGGGCAGGCCTATGAAGCAGCACACCCTAGACCCTGTCACTGAGGTCACAGGACAATTGAGAAGGGCCAGCTCTAGGGAAGTGCTACCGGTGTGACCGCACTGGGTGCTGACTTTGGGTGGAGGCATTATGTTTGCAAGAATTTTAAGGTTTTAAAAGCGCTTGCTGCCTCCTTCCTGGCCTCCAGCAATTTTCGGCATCAATAAAAATGTCATGATGACTCTGGTGTTTAATGTTCTTTCTAGAGAGAGATCGGAATTTTGTTTAGTGGAAGTTTTGACTCATGGAAAGGTAGCTCAGAGGGTTAATGTGCCTGCTGCAAAGAACATGTACCATGCAGATCACAAAGTGCACATAATGTAAATAGGTCAGTGGGCTACTGCTTTTGTCAGAGAGACCCCATTGTTACTTACAGTTAATAAGTTAAAATCCTAACATAGAACAGTGAGCTAATAACTGTCATGTAACAGCTACATATAAACTTCAAGGTATAAATTAGAGCATTATGTTTTTCCCCCAGTATTTGATTATCCTAAATGCATCTGAGAGAGAGTGTAGGTAAGGTGACTTGAGGGGCACTGTTAAAGGGTGGTAGTGGGAGAATCCATGGCGGAGGTGGTCATTGGAGGGTAATAACAAACATTAATGCACAGGGCACCACCAGTGCTAAGGCCAGCCCTGCCGTTGAGGGCAGTCTGCCTCACCCATAGGTACCTCCATTGGCCTTGTTTCAGAAGTACTTACTGCAACTCATCAGGGATCGGCAATGCAGGATTTGCACGCACACCAGACTAAGTTCGCAAACTTCACAGTGTCTCTGCTTCATGCAAAAGCACTTTTAACATGTGCTGCCTGCTTTGGGCCCACTGGAATCTTGAAGCAAAGGAGAACAAAATGATGCTGCAGTGTTGACTAAATTATGCATAAAAAAAAGGCTGCAGCATAATTCAGTATGTTTTCTGATATTTTATTATTTTTGACATTTGTACACATGCTCACAGTCTCTGGAAAGATTTTGCCTCATTAGTACCAGTGGAACATACAAATGTAGCAGTTAGAAAGGTGACCAGTTAACCTTTACAATAAGCCATCCACTCCGCAGCAACACAAGTCACATTTTTTATTACCTTTTGATACGTTTGAGCTTTAAACAATTTATTAGTTTAAATGGTTAGATCAAGCAGCAGATCTTGCATTATGAGGCAAATACGACAGAGCCATGATTATATAGAAAACATTTACAAACTAGAATATTTTGCCATTCATGTTTGAACTGCTGTTGTGGAAAAAGGGAGCGTGCTGATGACAGAAACTCCATGGCTCGGCGACAAATGGCTTGTGCTTCCACATTTTATCGTATTTGGGACAATCTGTGATTAGAAGTATATCACACTTTGTGAATGTATTTTAATGTCAATAACTCATTATAACCTTAAATAATCATGTGTATCCATTGGTTGATTAAAGTGGGCAGTGAAATGCTAAACAAATACAAAAAATGGGGATGTTTGCGCATTCTTGCCACACCTCTGCCCACTGATCCAATCCTTGGGTTATTTCCACCTTCTGATTCTCAGCTCACACCTCCCCTACTTTTTTCGGCCCACTTGGTAACCTGGTGCTCTTTAAGGTCATCATCTACTATTTACTGTCCTTTAAAAGTTGATACAATTGAATATGTAATGAAAAATGTGCTGTAAAATTCACCATTTTGGTCTGTTGTTTTCCAAAATTTTCTAGGGGGAGAACCCACCCATAACCCCCCGATTAGCGGTCGACTCGCACGCTGCGCGCGCTCGCTATGCGCCGGACGGGGGCTGGTCTGGCAAAAATTGCCAGGGCTGCTTTCAGTTCCCAGTCCAGCCCTGACAGCACCAAAGAACAGGGGCCGACATCCTTCATATATCACAGTGAACTCAAGGCCGGAATACCAAGGTGGAACCACCGGCCGACCCATGAATGAACAATCAAGTCAGCAGCTGACATACCTGCTCGGGATGGAGAGGCAGAGGGGTTAATGAAAGAACATGCAGACACCAAAAGACATCCCGAGAGATTACTGGGTACTATAGTGAAACAACTACAGAACCGGGAGATCGACACCATCTGTCATGAGCATCCGGAAAAGACCCACTATTGGAAAACATCACGTGCAGCAGTCAATTCAGGTGTATTTGCCCCACAAATGGCTGGAGTGACAAAATACCTGCACTGAGAAAGTGCTATGTCCCCAGTTAAGTGTACGCATGGCATCCTTAATACGATTCTAAATGCATAAACCCCTTTTTCTGTGCAGCAATGTGTAAATTAAAGAAACTTGGGCACAATCCACTAAACATCATTTGCAACCTCATGCTCACTCAGGAAGCTTCTAGAACATTCCTTTGAACTCGACATTTGTAGCCTTATACACATTCTAGAAGCTTATAGAACAGTCTCAAAGGTTCTAGCACCTTTCTTCAAAGTCTTGGCAGCGGTTTCGGATCCAAAATGTGGTTTGAGGCACGGCCTTGCAGCCAATCGCTGCTTGTTAATTAGACTCTGCTTGGAGAACCTTCCGTTTGTCTGTCAGCTTACCTGAAGATCCCAGTCAATAGCGGCCCCTCATCTTATGAGGTAATGGGCGGTGGGAGGGAGGAACACAAAGAAACATAGACAGAATTATGAATATATGAAATAGCCCTTACCGCTCCGATGGCCGCCACCTTGCTCCCGATCCTCGCCTACCGCACAGGAACTGCTGCACACTGGGACTTGGTTCGGCGCTCAAACATGAACTGGGAGCCTGTGTTGGTTCTCCACCTGGCTGTACGAAATAGCTCGGGTAGGAGAACGACATCTGGGGCTGGCCAAACGTCAAGAACACTTTAGTAATGCCCAACACTCCCCCTCTTCCCTGGTGCTGCAGCTGCAACTCAGTACGGATGGCCTCTCCCTTCCCTCAGCTCGCAGCTTGCAGGATGAAAAATAAGATGATAATAACATTATTTTCTTATCATTCTATTTCTGTCCTTTGTCTCTGCTGGCTTTCAGCAGGGGGCGACGCTCCGCTGCCTTAACGGAGTAGCCACCCCTGCACTCAGTCCAGTCTTGGTGGTCGACGTTGGTCAGCAAACAGTCTGAAGATTCTCCCAATCCGTGATAACACCGAACCTAGGTGGTACCTGCAAATGAAATGAGGAAGATTAGGACAATGATTCACTAAGCCAAGGTAAGTGTGACCTCACATTAGTAAAACAAAGACTTTTCTCAACAGTGCAGAGTGCAGAGACTTAGCCCCAAAAAATCTGAATCCTCTTTGATCAAGAAGTACATTGTGTCAAACCTTGAGACATTGTTGCAAATATTATTGCTGGCAACCTTAAAAGCCAAAGCTCATAGACATTGTTCAGAATATACCACAAAAGACTTGGAACATTGCTCCGGGATATTGGAATGGCTTTTATATGAAAGTGTGTTGATTCTGTTGTATACAGCTGCACGTCCAAGTACTAAGCCAAGTTCCCAGAGTGTATGTGAAATGCAACAGTATTCAACATATGTTTAGGGTTGAAATTTAAGATATGTAGCGTATTAAACCATACTGATAGTCTGTTTACTATTCTAGGCTTTAACACATAAGAAAGAGAGAGAGAGAGTTCAGCGTGAATGAATTGCTTCATCTGGGAAGACTGAGAAGCTGAGTGAAGGAACACGGTAGTTCTACAAATTATTTTTGTCTTTTTCTTAATGACATTCCCTACTTCTCCTCGCCGCTGTTTTGGAGAGGGCGTAGATTTTGCCCATTCTGGAAAGCTCAGTTGGGCATTGTTGGGTAAAGTTTTGTGCATCACTTCCCTTGGATCAGAGGATCACAAACTATTCAAACTATTAAAAAGCGTTGCGTCTATTCTGTGTTTGACACCGTCTCCTATGAGTGATCGACAGGAAAGGAACAATGACAACCAACAAGAATGGAGATGACCAGATAATAGGAAACGTATCATACTTTAGGTTCAAATCATACTTTAGGTTCAAATCTTTTGATTGGTGTTTAAATACAGTGCCCTTATCAGTTATATTGACCCTCAAAAACTCAAGAGGTCGCTCATCAACGTAAACATACCCAGTATAGCAATAGCTTGGCAAACATGACTTGTCCCACCCTACCCACACCCAACTCACTTCAGATCCTTTAACAGTTAATTGATAACCACAAACATCTTACTGTCTGGTTATTCAGTTAAGGCTGCATCCGATAATCTCAGGAGGCATAGATATTAAGGACATGTCAGTTCCTGGAAGTCTTGTGCCAGCAAAGACAGATAAAGGCGCCATAGGTCTCCGAAAGGAGGTGCACCGATTGGCAATTGTGATGGAAAGCTTTTCCATACCTAGGATGTACCATTGCCTATGAAGCCATCCAGTGTGGGTGGGACTTTACGAAGAGTGCCTGTGTAGCAGAATATTCTGGATTGCTGCATCCAATCCAAACCAATGTGCCTCTCACGCCTGGGCTTTAAGGGGAATGTTAAGGGGTTTAACAGCCCCAGGATTGTATAGGCAGGAAACCTGGGCAGTTAAGTTTTGAAGTGTAGATCTATATCATCAGTTACCTGTGCCCATTATGCTAGTAGCCATGAGCAATCCCACAATAGAAGGACCGGAGTCCCCTGGGCCCGGCACCCCTGCTAACAGTTGCCACTCAGAGTTGGATTGATCTTATGTAGGCGTGCAGGAGTATAGTACCAATACGTGACTACTTTAGTGAGTGTTTCGATGAGGGCCACGTTGCTGACTGTCTGGCTAGCTCCATAATATCTCTGTCACTGAGCTGTCTCCCCAGGTCCTTTTCCCATCTAGTTTGGTTGGCTTCATATATGTGTTTGTTACGTTTGATCAAAAGCGCATATATCTCGGAAGTAAGTCGGTTATCCGATAGTTTAGTGATGAGCCATTTCTCGTATTGAGTGAGGTGTCGCTGTGCATTAGCTGTATTGTGTGGGTGCAGTATCCAGTGTCATATTTGCATGCAGTGGAGGCGCTCAGTTTCTGGAAGGCTGTAATCTCAGTGCAATTGGGTAGAGGAGATCACTCCTTCCTCATTGAAAATGTGCGCCATTTAGCGGCAGTCTGACTGCTACCATAATGTGAAAGTCCCTGGTCCCGCTCATGTAACCGAAGTCTAGATTTTCCAGTAAAGGCATCAGAGGTGAGGGATAGGAGGTCATTTTACACCTGATCGAAGTCTGGTCCCATGCAGTCTTTGTCACCTGCATGATGAGGGATATGTAGAGATTCTGAGATCTATGCTTTTTCTTGAGAAACACAACATTCCAAAGTGACGTACCCACCACAGCTCTGTCCTGCAATAGCCAATGCTTTTCTGATTCGGTTTGGCTGTATTCCACCAGGTAGTGCAGTTGGGCCGCCTGGTAGTATAGTTGAAGATTGGGGATGCCCAAGCCCCCAGGCCTGGGGGAAGATAGATCAGGTCCCTCCTCATGCAGGGCTTCCCCCCAAGCTCGATGAATTGAAGGAGTTTGGCTGGGGCAGCAAGGAGAGGTGAAGTGCCTGTGCTTTCTCCACATTCACCTGGAAGCCAGAGGCTGCACCGAAATCCTCAATCTCCCTCAGGAAGGTTTGCAAAGCTATGACCGGCCTATTCAATGTTGCCAGCACATTGTCAGTAACCTTGGGCGAATTACTACGCTACACTTGTTTAGTTTGCGAAGTTTGCGCTACTTAGCACTACACGAATTGCACGTAGCACAGTGCAAACACAATGTCAACTTGGCAACTGCAAGCGAGCAAAATGACATCCCGGCGAGAGTTTTTCCTCGTTCGCGATCAGCAACATCAAGTTGCCGATCGTGAGCATGGAAAGTAAACCTCCCGGCGAGATTTTCAACGCAGGGAGGTCAGGTTTCTCATTGCGAGTAGTCGCATATGCTCGCGACCGCTTGCGATGAGAAACTACCAGTCCACGTTGAGAAAGCTGCCGCTTGAGTACAAATCTACTCGAGTGGCAGAAAACAAGAGCTTGCACTGTGCAAGATGCTGTTTGCAATGATTGCACAGTGCGGACAAGGATCCGGCACTGTGCAATCATCGCGAACAGCATTTACTACTGCACTACGCAGTTCACGTAATACTACGCGTAGCTCGCATGCTGCGAAGTGCACTTCACGTAGCTACACGTAGCGCTACTACGCGAACGACACCCAGGGTTAATTGTCAGCATAAAGGCTTATGGTATGTTGATCGTCCCGAAGTTCGCTCCGGTAATTTCAGGATTGTCCCGAACCCTCTGATCTAGGGACTCCATGTAGGGGGCAAACAGCAGGGGTAATAGGGCCCCCCTGCCACTTGAAAAGAGAGCCAAGTGCAGTGATTGATCCGCGCCGTTGCTCAGGCGAGTGGTAGCAGTTCAGGATCTGTGTCCTGAATTTCTCCCTGAGCCCATATTGTGTGAGAACCTGCTCCAGGAAGGGCCAACAGACCCAATGGAAGGCCTTTTTGGCCTCAATCACCAGGAGCATGAATTCCCCCAGTCTGCGTTCAGTATTCTCCAAGATGTGTAGTATCCGCTTGGTATTATTGCTCGTTTGTCTTCGGGGTATGAATCCTGGTTGGTCCGGGTCAATGATGGAAGGCATATATGGACTGAAGCTGTTGGCTAGGATGCCTGCGAATAATTTTAAATCCACGTTTAAAAGGGAAATAAGTCAGTATAAAATGTATTGCAATTTATCCTTGCCCGGCTTATGGATAAGGACAGTGGTCAGCATCGAGTCCGGAATCACTCTGGGGCAGCAAAGGAATTAAATAGCCACATTAGAATGGGCATGATGAGGGGGCAAAGGGTCTTATAGAATACCAATGAGTAGCCGTGCAGACCTGGAGATTTTGCGAGTTTCAGGCCAGAAATAGCTGATATAACTTCCTCTATAAGTATCTCACTTTCTAAGGACTGGTCTGGGATGAGAGGGGACGTGCGCGCTTCTTGGAGATATTGGGCGCCATCCGTGGAATCTAGGTGTTGGCCAGCATAAAGGTGTGTCCTATGTCCCTGTCCTCCGTAGCCAAGCCCCCCGGGTGTCTGTATAGAGAATACCCCTAGTCTCTGCCGCTGGACGTGTAATTTGTTCACCAAGACCCGGCCTCATTTGTTGCAGCAGATGTAGAAAGAATGTTGCAGGCAGAGGGCAGCATACTCTGCCCAGTCCATGTCAAGACCCACCCATTGGGAGCAAAGCACTGATGATTGATGCCACAACCTCGGGGCACCTGTGCTTTGGTGTATACGCTCAAGCTTTTCAACTTGCTTAGTGAGGGTCTCCTGCTTTTCTTTTTGAACTTTACGGTCAGGAGCTGTGATTGCAATGATTTTCCAAACTGTTTTGAGTACCTCCCACAGTATAGCGATGGAGATGTCAGGGTCCGTCATTGTGTGTAATGAACCCGGCGATGGCTTGTTGGATTTGCGCCACCACATCAGTGCATTGTAAAATAGTGTCTCACAATCTCCACAGATGGGTGGGGCACTCCAGTTGAGGGAGGAATAGCGAGAGTGTCACCGCGGTGTGATCAGAGAGCACCACTGTGCGTATTTCCATCTCTGTGGCAAGCGTTTGTATGTCTGTCATGCTCAGAAGCTAATTCAATCAAGCGTACGTTTTGTGTGCATTAGAAAAGGAGTTATCACGTGGATGTATGACGTTACAACGCATACTTTTACCACGACTACCATTACCACGCAATTTTTACAACGCAGGATCCATTACAACGCAGTACCATTACAACGCATGTATTTACAACGCTGGTACCTTTACAACGCATACAATTACATCGTAAGTATTGGTAAGTTTACATTTTTTTTTAATGTAAATTAATTAAAATTAATATAATTTAATTTAATTTAATTTAATTTTTTTATTTTTTATTTAATTAATTACATTTAATTTAATGTAATTACTTTATTTTAATGTAATTTAAATTTAATTGTATTTAATTTTTACCCTGTACCCCTTTACCCAAAAACCCAAAACTGACCCTTAATCTTAAAAATATCCCTTTACCCAAAAACCCAAAACTGACCCTAAACCCTAAAAATACCCCTTTACCCAAAAACCCAAAACTGACCCTAAACCCTAAAAATACCCCTTTACCCAAAAACCCAAAACTGACCCTGAACCCTAAAAATACCCCTTTACCCAAAAACCCAAAATTGACCCTGAACCCTAAAAATACCCCTTTACCCAAAAACTAAAAACTGACCCTGAACCCTAAAAATACCCCTTTACCCAAAAACTAAAAACTGACCCTGAACCCTAAAAATACCCCTTTACCCAAAAACTAAAAACTGACCCTGAACCCTAAAAATACCCCTTTACCCAAAAAACGAAAACTGACCCTAAACCCTAAAAATACCCCTTTACCCAAAAACCCCAAACTGACCCAGAACCCTAAAAATACCCCTTTACCCAAAAACCCAAAACTGACCCTGAACCCTAAAAATACCCCTTTACCCAAAAACCCAAAACTGACCCTGAACCCTAAAAATACCCCTTTACCCAAAAACCCCAAACTGACCCTGAACCCTAAAAATACCCCTTTACCCAAAAACCCCAAACTGACCCTAAACCCTAAAAATACCCCTTTACCCAAAAACCCCAAACTGACCCTAAACTTGCTTAGTGAGGGTCTCCTGCTTTTCTTTTTGAACTTTACGGTCAGGAGCTGTGATTGCAATGATTTTCCAAACTGTTTTGAGTACCTCCCACAGTATAGCGATGGAGATGTCAGGGTCCGTCATTGTGTGTAATGAACCCGGCGATGGCTTGTTGGATTTGCGCCACCACATCAGTGCATTGTAAAATAGTGTCTCACAATCTCCACAGATGGGTGGGGCACTCCAGTTGAGGGAGGAATAGCGAGAGTGTCACCGCGGTGTGATCAGAGAGCACCACTGTGCGTATTTCCATCTCTGTGGCAAGCGTTTGTATGTCTGTCATGCTCAGAAGCTAATTCAATCAAGCGTACGTTTTGTGTGCATTAGAAAAGGAGTTATCACGTGGATGTATGACGTTACAACGCATACTTTTACCACGACTACCATTACCACGCAATTTTTACAACGCAGGATCCATTACAACGCAGTACCATTACAACGCATGTATTTACAACGCTGGTACCTTTACAACGCATACAATTACATCTTAAGTATTGGTAAGTTTAAAATATTTTTTTAATGTAAATTAATTAAAATTAATATAATTTAATTTAATTTAATTTAATTTTTTTATTTTTTATTTAATTAATTACATTTAATTTAATGTAATTACTTTATTTTAATGTAATTTAAATTTAATTGTATTTAATTTTTACCCTGTACCCCTTTACCCAAAAACCCAAAACTGACCCTTAATCTTAAAAATATCCCTTTACCCAAAAACCCAAAACTGACCCTAAACCCTAAAAATACCCCTTTACCCAAAAACCCAAAACTGACCCTAAACCCTAAAAATACCCCTTTACCCAAAAACCCAAAACTGACCCTGAACCTTAAAAATACCCCTTTACCAAAAACCCAAAATTGACCCTGAACCCTAAAAATACCCCTTTACCCAAAAACTAAAAACTGACCCTGAACCCTAAAAATACCCCTTTACCCAAAAACTAAAAACTGACCCTGAACCCTAAAAATACCCCTTTACCCAAAAACTAAAAACTGACCCTGAACCCTAAAAATACCCCTTTACCCAAAAAACAAAAACTGACCCTAAACCCTAAAAATACCCCTTTACCCAAAAACCCAAAACTGACCCAGAACCCTAAAAATACCCCTTTACCCAAAAACCCAAAACTGACCCTGAACCCTAAAAATACCCCTTTACCCAAAAACCCAAAACTGACCCTGAACCCTAAAAATACCCCTTTACCCAAAAACCCAAAACTGACCCTGAACCCTAAAAATACCCCTTTACCCAAAAACCCAAAACTGACCCTAAACCCTAAAAATACCCCTTTACCCAAAAACCCAAAACTGACCCTAAACCCTAAAAATGCCCCTTTACCCAAAACCCAAAACTGACCCTAAACCCTAAAAATACCCCTTTACCCAAAAACCCAAACTTAAAATATTTTTAATAAAATTATATACTTACCAATACTTACGTTGTAATGGTATGCGTTGTAAAGGTACCTGCGTTGTAAATACATGCGTTGTAATGGTATTTCGTTGTAATGGATCTGCGTTGTAAAAAATGCGTGGTAATGGTAGGTCGTTGTAAAAGTTGCGTGGTAATGGTTGTATACCTAATCACGTGTATGTGGATGGAAAGCCCTTCATAGATCTCTGAGCCCAATGTCTTTCAGACACTCGTGTCCGTCCTCTGACAGTGACCCTGCCTGACTGAGTCTCTGCGCTGACCTATCTAGGATGTTATCAAACACCAGATTGAAGTCTTCCCCAACAGTACCCACCATTCAGTAGTAGACAGCGCCTCCGCTAGTGCGGTGTGTAAAAGGGCCTCCTGGCCTTTGTTTGGGGCATGGATAGAGCCCACCAGCAATGACTGGCCCCCTATTGTGAGGTGGAAAGTGAGACATCTGTACCTAATTTCAACTCCTTTTTATCATACCTTTCCCCTAAAGGAGCCTGCCATCACTATGGCTCCCCCTCTGTCTTCGTGGAGGTAGAGAAAAAAAACTTGTGGCCTGTGACTTTAGGCGGAGACAGTCCTTTGAGGGCAGGTGAGTCTCCTGAAGAAGGCATATGTCCCCCCAGAGTTTTCTAGATAGGGACAGTACTGCCCTGCATTTTATGGGGTTATTAATTCCTCTCACATTGAATGTGAGGAATTTAAATGGCTTAGTCTGCATTGGGTTTGACCAGGCAGGCATATGCTATGGGATGCGGCTGTCTGCAGAGTCCAAGGGAATCACCATACACTATCGAGATCTCCATGAGAACCCTGTGTGTAAATCATTGTGTCATCTGTGTGAGTGATTGTAAACCCCAATAACGAAAGGTTAAGAAGAGTAAAAGAGTAGAACTGGAGAATTGGAGCATCAACTTATGTTTAGTCCCACATTCTTGCAAGTCTATGAGTGTGACCATATGGGGTCCATATTGTGGCCCAAACATTCCAACCACCCCCACTCACCACCTAACCCAACAGCTATACTTAGATCTGCTACTTGACTGGTCCTTTCATGTGTCTTCTGTCATGGTGAGCACTGCAGGAATTGCCTCAAATGCCACCTATGTGATCTCTTAAGGGTCCGGGCGCCTCCCCCTACCTTGCTCCTTGTTTCCGCCATTGTGATTTGCATTCCTTAGGAAAGGGGGAGGAAGGGGCCAATGCTTTCCCCTCAGTGGGCAAGTCCAATCCCAGGATCTGGCATGTCTGTTAACGATCGTTGGTGGAGAGACTCCCCTTCCCATCAAGACATGATACGGAAGGGATGACCCCATAAGAAGGGTATGCCTTTGTCTTGCAGGAACGTGGTGACAGGCCTGAACTACCCCGACTTCTGCAATGTGATAGCTGCTAGATCTTGATAACATTTTGGAGCCTGGTCTCTGAAAGAGAGTGGATGCTTATCCCGGGATTTGTGTAGGCTGTCCTCTTTGGCCTGATAGTTGTGTGCACACAACAAGATGTCAGCCGGGAAGACTGCATTTGAACAAGGCCTGCCAACTCCGGGTGCTCAGTCATTCTTTATGGCAGTTTCAGGTGGACTCACAAGATATGGGAAAAGAAATTCCGGACGTAGCCAAAGATGTTCTCTCTCTCCATTTTGGCCCTGGGGCCTCGTATGTGGATGTTGTTCTGGCGGGACCTGTTTTCTAGATCTTCCATGAGGGCCTGTAAATCTGCATGTTGCTCATGGAGGCAGATAACAGCCTGCTGAAGAGATTCAAGTTCCCCCTCCCTACTGTCTCCCTGCTCCTCCAATGCCTCGACGTAATCCCCCAGGGAGTCCACATCCTTTCTGACTTCCTTAAAATCCTGGGAAAGATCCCTTTTGACTGCCTGTAGGTCATCTCTAAACAAACTTTATTCAGTTTTCCTTTACCAATCGCATGAACTCCCATATTACTTTTACATATTACATTCAGGTGTACAGTGTTGTACCTATTAAGGATATATTATGTCATATTCGCAACCCGGGCTACTCCGTCCAGGTCTTCATCTCCAGCTTCTTCAGTATTCTTGTACACAAAGTACATTTGTCTAAGCCGTTACAACCTTTAACTCTATCCCGGACGTCAAGTCCATGCTGCTCTAAGATTTTTCATATTCTGACTCCTCCCCTCACCTAATAAGGCAACTAGAAACAACAACTCCCTCCATTCCTCCCCCCTACCCTCAGACATGTCGCTCTTACCCATATCTCTCATGTCGCCCATCATGCAGTCCTACCACCCTATTAAAATCCCTATGTCAGTAATCAGGGTTCCATCTAGGGGGATACTCTCACATCAATCGCCTCACCCATGATCCGTCCCATCTACACAACAGAGGCAATGATCCAGAGCTGGAGGATGAGTCCCCCACCATCAGAGGGTCAGTCGTCATCATCAGTCGGGCTCTTAAGTAGGTCCACCATCGCTACCCAGGCCCGATACGTTTCCAGCAATTTATCATTGTTGATTCTCCGGGCCATTTGTAGTCGGAAAATCCCCTCACAATCCGCCCACTTTATAAATTCCCGCAGCCATCGCGCTCTATTAGGGGTAGTGACCGCTTTCCAATGACTAGTAATCTCTCTTTTAGCTAGGACTAATCCTAAATCTATGAATTTACTGGTGATATTGTTACGGACAGTGTGGGGAAACCAGTGTAGCAGTCAAACACCTAGAGTCAGCTGCAGACCCCTATCTGTCACCTCCTTTAGTCTGGTCAGGACCTCCCCCAAAACCTGTGTAACAGTGGACATTCCCAGAGCATGTGTACAAATGCAGCATTTTCCAGTTTGCACCACGGACAGGCTGTGTGGGATCTGAAAAACTCATTAATATTGAGAGGAGTGAGGTACGCCCGATGGAACACATAAAATTGTATTAGCTGGAATCTCACGTACCGGGAGCATTTCCACGCCCGTTCCATCAACATCTCCCATGGCTTTTCCTCCATAGGTGTCCCCAGATCCGCCTCCCATTTAATACGCAGCCCCTCTAAAAGAGTTCTAGACCCCTGTGTAATTCTCCTATACAGACAGGTAACCGCCTTGATCTTCCCCGCTGAAGTTACCACATACTGACAGGGGAGGAAGGTCTGTGGCTCCTCCATTCCTTTCTTCCAGTGTTTACGAATGGCTGCCATCAAGGCCGCATGCAAGAGAAAGTCTTGGGCGGGCATTTCATATCTTTCCATGACTTCTTGAAATGGTATGAGGACACCATCCTTATAGAGATCCCCAACATTGGAGATCCCCAGGTCTTCCCAGCCCGGCAACCCCTGCCAAACCCCTCCATGCGGTAACGCCTCACAGAGCCATACTGGAATTTCAGGCATGTACGAGGGACCCACCTTAATTCTCTTATTGGCTCTATTCCAGCATTGTCACACAACCCACAGATCCCTCGGCACCTCTCTATCGTGTAACAGCAGCTGGAGAAGAGTATGAGCGAGTTGGCGAAGGCCCAGGTCCATACCCCTAAGGTCCGTCTCTACCCTCATCCTCCCCGTCATCCACTGCGTGAACCATTGAAATTGGGCCGCATGGTAATATGCCTTAAATTCAGGGGCTGCAAACCCTCTCTCTTGTCCAGGGCACATCATAGTATTCAGCACCACTCTGCGCCTCCCTGAACACCACAGAAAACTCGTAACCATAGTATTTAGTTGGAAAAAATATTTTCCAGGTACCCAAAGTGGTAGCCTTCCAAAATAGTAAAGTAGAAGAGGCAGGGTTATCATCTTTAGCAACGCCACTCTCCCCGCTACTGATAAAGGCAGAGTACCCCCCCCAAATTAAAATTACTCCTGGCAGCTCTCAATGCATGCCCTATGTTGCCCTCCAATAAGTCAGCAGGCTCATGATAAGTTCTGACTCCTAAATAAGGCAAGCTGCTGCTTTCCCACCCCACATCTAGCCCCTTAGGTGGTTCAGCTCTACCCCCTCGTACCGGAAATAGACACGTCTTATTCCAGGTAACTTTGAGCCCCACCACTTACCCCAGTCTAGCCAGCAAATCTCGGGCACCCTGCAGCTCTTCAGCAGAATTGGCGAGGAACATTAAAAGATCGTCGGTATATAGAACAATGTAGTGTGCCTGACCCATCCCATCCAAGCCCCTGTAGTATCTCCCCAACCGTGCATGGACAGCTAGTGGTTCTATTGCCCGGGCGAACAGGAGGGTAGACAGTGGGCAGCCCTGTCTCGTCCCCCTACCCACACTGCAGGCTTTGGAAATCACCCCCCCGTTCTGACCCTGGCAGTCGAGCAGTTATACAGAATCTTCATCCAGACCACAATCCCTCGCCCATACCAAATGCCCTCAGGACCGTGAACAGATATGGCCACTCCAATCTATCGAAGGCCTTTTCAATGTCAATCGATAGTATGCACGCCTCTCCCCCTCACCCGCCATCCTGTGTACCAGTTGGCACAGCCTTTGTATGTTCAGGCAGTATTCCAGGAAGGAATAAACCCGGCCTGGTCCCATGCACAAGAGTCGTCATATGTTCCATCAGTCGGCTGGCCAAAACACTGCTCAAAATCTTATAGTCAAGATTAAGCATCGCAAGAGGGCGATAGGCTGTGCGGTCCCACGCTGGTTTGTCCAGCTTGAGGAGGGGTATAATTACTGCTTCCCTTGTTGAGCTTGTAGGTAGCCATCTTGCTTTGATCGATTATATAGGGTTAACAACTGGGGTCCAGCAGGTCCACATACGTGACATAAAACACAGAAGGTAGCCCATCAGTGCCCGAAGTTTTGTTCTTAGCCATACGTTTTATGGCTCCCCTGATCTCACCCAGCTCCACTGGCCGACCCAAGCTCTCTGCATTCTCCGCCTCAATCTGTGGCAGTTCAATGTCCATGAAACCACCTTCCTCCAGAACCCTGGGATCTAGCCGACTGTGATAAAGTGTAGTGTAGTATTCCAGAAACTGCGTGTTGATAGCCTGATGTTCGGCTATTTACCACCCTCACTGTGTAGCTCTAAAATCAGTGTCCCTCTGTGCGCTGGGTTTGCCAGCCAAGCCAAGAGTGCCCCAGATTTATTCCTCTCAGCTTGCGCCCATGGCACATATGCCCTGTAATCGAAACACCTCAGCCTCTCTACTTGTGCGGTCATCCCTTCTTCGCCACCAAAGTTCCTCTTGTTTATCCTCCCGACCAGGTCTGTCCTTTTCTATCTCCCTGAGCCATTGTTCCGCCTGTTGTACATCATTCAATAAGGTTTTATGAACTCGCACTGCTTCCCCAATACAGCGCCCTTGTATCACTACTTTGAATGCATCCCACTCATTATGTAGGTTAATGGATGTGTTGGTGTTGTGTTAAAAGTATTCCTCAATAGCATGACCTATGGTGGTTCGGAAGACCGGGTCTTCCAGTGTTTCCGGGCAAAGACACCAGCTAGGGATCACAGGTCTAATTCAAACCCAATTCAAGGACACCAGCAATGGGTTGTGATCAGAGGTCATCCTAGCTAAATACTCACTCAACGTGACCTTCATATGCACATCAGGGAAGCAGAGTATAGCATCCAACCGGACGTGCAGCTCATGTATAGCTGAAAAATAAGAGTATTCCCATTCTCCTCAGTGATAGGTCCGCCAAGTGTCTGTCAGTCCCCAGTGCCGTTGCCAGTCCCATCGGGCTTCTACAATCCTATGAGTGGGAGCGTCAGGGAGTGGAGGGTGAGAGTGGTTCAGGTCTATGTCAGTAATGCAATTGAAATCTCCCCCCCAGAAGTATAGGGCCCGTCAACACCATTGCCTATTTCTGAGATAACTGTGCAAACAAAGCAGGTTGCTCAATATTAGGGGCATATATGCTTCCTACCGTAATGTCCCGGCCATCAAGCCGCCCTGTTACTACTGTGAATTGGTCTTCGGTATCGACCAGCTGCCTAACACATTGGAATGGCACCCTTGCTCGCACCCATACCAAGGTCCCTCTTGCAAAGGCCGAATATGTGGTGTGAAACACCTGCCCCCTCCTAGACGCTGTGACGCCGCCCCTTCTGACTTCGTCAAGTGGGTTTCTTGCAGCAGTGCAATTTGCACCCCTCTCTGCACTAGGTAGGCATGAATTTTGTGCCGCCGACTCATAGTGTTCATCCTCCTACATTCCAAGACATAACTTTGATTCCAACGGAGGTACCCATGGCTCCAAATCTAGATCCTGACCCCAGATGAACCCCTTAGCGACATGTCTGACCCCCCCATCCGCCCGTAACTTCAAACTTTACCCAACTCCCAATCCCCAGGACAGGTACACAAGAACAGGCCACCAACTCAAACTAAGATATTCATACAAAGAACCAGAAAAAGAAGGTGGCGTATGACTCGCATCCGATGCCCCCAGAGCCCCTCCTGGCCCCCCCCATTAAAACTAAGTCATCCATACGGGCCCCGTAATTGATGTAGATTCTCCCTTCAGTCCTCCACAGTGCATCAGCTGGGTCTCTAGGTCCAGGAGTCGCAGCCGACATCCTACCATCTTTTCCGCATACCCTCTGCAGTTCAATCATCCAATCATTCCATCTGCTGTCTGCGGAGTAACGTCCGGAAGTTCAGTAACAAAGAGCCCCTGGGCACTACTCGATCTCGAGTTCTTCGCCCCGCTTCTCTCGTTGTCCGTGTCATTGCTAGTCGGGCTGACTGCGCCCTGGCTAATGGCCACCACTGCTAGGACTGCTCTGTCTCGCTCCTGGCGTCAATCAGTTGGAGCGATGGGCCTCTGTAATGGCGATGTGATGGACAGTCGTACTCGGGGAGAGGTCGCTTGTGGCGAGCGTGTGCCAGTGCTGCTTCGGGTTTCCAACCAGTTCCAAGAAGCCTGCGGGGTGAGAAAGAAGTGTGTTTCCGCATCTGCAGTTACCCTAAGGCGGGCCGGGAACAGCATGGCATAGGGGAGACGGAGCAACTTTCATTTAACAGCCAGGAAGGAGGTTCTTTGGCGCTGTACTTCCCAAGTATAGTCTGGGAATATCATCACCTTGCTGTTCCCAATCTGTAGATTCTGTTGCTCCCGGGCTCTCTGCAGTATGAAGTCGCGGTCTCGATCATGCAGCAGTCTCACCACCATTTGGCGGGGCAGGCCCCAGGTTTAGGTGGGCGAGCCGGGACCCTGTGTGCATGTTCCAGCGCATAGAAAGGGAATAGACCCTCCGGTGCCACCTCCGTTTTCAGCCAGGTTTCTAGGTACTGGACCGCATCAGCTCCCTCCTTTTGCTCCGGAACTCCCACGATGCGGAGGTTATTCCTCTTGAGCGCCCTTCGCTGTCCTCAGCCCTCATCTCCAGCACCTTGACCCTATCCATCACTTCTTTCAGGGAGTCTTGTAGGGTGGCGACCGTGTCCGGTATGTCTTTCATGTTAGTCTCATTGATCGCTACCCTCTCCTTAAGTTTTCGGTGGTCATATTTCAATAGGGTGAGATCCGACCCAATGGCATCCATCCTCACCTCAAGCGCCTCTCGCGAAGATATTATGGCCTGCATGATATCCCCCAAGGAGGGGTTCCCGGGTCGCCCAGGCCCTCGCCCCCCAACAGCTGTTCCATCATCATCAGTGTGCTGTTCCGACTCGTCCATCCGCAGGACCTCAAATCCCTTTTTCCTGGACACTCTGCCCAGCTTGCGGTCCGTTGGCAGTAGTAGTAAGATATGTAAAGGAGTACCTTAGGCCCCACTCTCACCAGTCAATTTGAGTTGCAGCCACTCTCCAGCAGGTGCAGTGCAGCCAAAACTTTTTCAGAAGTCTACAGGTCAGATGGTCCCAACCCGTGTGTTCCCCAGAGAATTGTCCCACGTGCCTCAGGTATGTGGGGGGTGGTCCATCCAGGAGCAAAGGGCTCCACCCCTGTAGAGGATTGAGAATTAGGCTGGACTGCTGTGTTCTCTCAGAGGCGCTCTTCTTCACCCAGTGCTGTATTCAGCCCTCCTTGCCTGCTGCGTTGGTGCGTAGTACGCCCAGCTCCAGTACTAGATTGTGCACATGCTTCTAGGGGGGATGTTTTTCAGGCCCCTCTCAGCAGATAGGCCCCGCTCTCAGTGCTCCCGAGCACATGGCATCCATGTTGGTAGCAGCGCTGTCAGCAAAGCTGGATCCCACAGGCAATGACCGCTCCACTCCCTCACAAAGCCCTGTGTCAAGTTGCGGACTATGAAGGCCGCCCAGCGCCCACAAGCACCCACCTCCCACGCGGAGCTCACTGGGCGTTTTCTGGGTATAGGTTGCTCTACTCGTCGAGTTGTGGGCCTCCAAACCTCTCGGTTTTAAGCTACCTCTGTCACTAAGACTCACGGCCTGCTCCGATGCCCCATTGCCCAGGGGATATCCTCCAGTCGTAGTCCTGTATAGCTAGATCCCCAGGGCACTTTACCTCTGTCAGTGTCTCCACTTCGCTCTCAGGACCCCCGAGCCGCCTTTTCCAAGTCGGACGTCTTCTATGCATTCGGGCTCACGCAGGAACAATAGCAAACCTGCAATGGTCTTGTGCAGTGGGATTAGCTCAGCAGTTAACGGCTCCCCCACAGCGCCCCCAGAGCCCCCTGCATCGCCACTCCAACACCAGGTGTCCCTTTCCGGGCTTGTGCAGGGCGCGCTGCAGCACTCTTTTCAATTTGGCTATGTTGCTTATGGGTAGTTCATTAGGGTGGCATATAATAGTTTTGTGCAGGGGGTTACGCTCGGCCGCTACTAGCACCTCCACGGCACCTTTGAAGTGCCCCGCACCGCCATTTTCGGGTCAGGCGTCTTCCTCTGGGCCTTTGCAGAGCGCGCTTCAACCCTCACCTTGGTTCTGCGATGTCACCCGATCGTCTCACCAGCGGGTTCCTGTCCCCGCTCAGCCTTCAAGCTCCGGTCCGCTGCTCAGAGGTTGCCTCAGGTGCAGGAGTCGTTATTATCGGCGGGAGCGTCTACTGCCTGGCACGGTCGCCATTTTGTTCTCGACCGAGTCGGACAGTGCTCAGAAGATAAACGTGCTGTTTTCTCTGCTTTTTCGCCACTCTAACTTCTTGGAAGGGCAGCTAGGGCATCACCAGGCATTCCACCATGTATTGCAGTACTGGGGGTCCCTGCAGCTTATCAGGATCACTTGCGGTACAGGGATGCCACGGAGGAGCTCTGAGGTCTGCTACTCCCTACATTGTCACCAAGCCACGCCCCTCCTGCAGGTCGTCTCTAAGAAATATAAAGAGTGATTCCAGGAAGGAGGGTGTCAATGACTCTTCCACCTTGTCTTCATTTTGTCTCCGTGTGGGGTTCGACGCAGGGGGCAGTCGCCTGATGCGCTCTCCATTGGGCAAGGGAGCATCTCCTTCAGAGTGCGATCCTTCTTGTTGCGGCCGGATGCCATTGCCCACAGCAGTCGGTGTCAGTCCCTCCTGAGGTCACCCTGTTGTAAGTGTGGACAAGCTCGATGCCTCCCGACAGGCCTAGTGCCAGAGCAGCTAGGAGGAGGAGAGGCGGGTCCCAGTCGGTCTCCCCTTCATGTACACCCTGCAGGGAGGAGTCTGCCTCTCAATCCAGTGACCAAATAGGGGCAAACCCCCTGTGCTTGTCTCAGCGGCTGACGGCCCACTGTGGTGCTCCTGCCTCACCGGCTCTAAACAGAACCTCCCCTTTGGCGCTGCTCAGTTGGCCCCGAGGACTTCTGCACCCACAACACTGGATATACCAGCGTCTGAGTCACTGGCGATTGCAGTGACCATTGCTCTGCATTCTGACTGGTGGATTGTGCCACCCCTGTCTGTTCTAGCAGGAGGGGAGCGCCGATCCACCTTCTCCCGGCCTGCTGCCATCCCTAAGGCACTTTCCTCACCTCCTTCAGGCTTCAGGACTCCACTCGCAGGGACTTGGGTGGATGGCTTCATCAGCATTCAGGCCCGCTGGGTCAGGAACATTTCAGTCATCCTCCGTAGCGCTCCGTAGCGTGCTGGTATATGCCGCTGCACCGCCCCTCACAGTACAGTCAGAAGGCCTCTTCCAATCTGGGAGACCTCAATCAGACATGGGGGCCCGAGTTAGCTCTCCTGGGCCCTCCGCTCTCCCCCAGCCCCCTTCTCACAGTCTACTAGGGCCAGGGATGAACTTTCCTTGGCCTCTCCATCTTCCAGCCAGGACACACGGCCCCAGACCCTCACCCTCAGTGTCTCAGTCTGGCGTCTACACTCACAGCTGATCTGCCAGATTGGGGCCTGGCTCCTCGGCTCACATGGGGAAGTGCTCCTCTGTTGCACTTGTGGTCGGTGAGTGTCTCCCTGAGACTCTCCCTAGGTTCCTCTTCTTTAGGTCCGATCCCAGGCTGTGCAGATAGTTGGCTTTGTGCAATGCCCGCTGTCCTGGGCACTCTCCCACCGATATATCCTGCAGCCTTTACGGACGGGGTAGGTCTCATGCTCCAATGGGGGGGGGGGCAGCCGCATATCGAGAGCCCATCCATCCTAAGGCGGCCGTATGCACACCCTGCTCTAGGCATTAAAAGCAACTTCACCAACAATTTGATGGAGACCATTGGACCTCATGTTTTAGTGGTGACAACTTTATTCTAATTGGTGATTTTAATTTTCATGCTGAACTCTTAACGGACACAATCACCTGTCTATTGATCTCCAGTCTCAATACCCTGGGTCTAGGTCAATTGGTAACAGGGCCCACCCATTCAGCAGGTCATACCCTTGTCCTCCTGTTCACCAACACCCCTCATATCAAAGTGGAACCCCCATCCCAATTCTCTGGTCAGACCATCACTTATTAAAATTCTCATTACAGTGTGTCCCCACCCACAGTAATGTCCGCAGATAACAGAAATGGAGCAGACCCTGTAAGAAAGTAAGCATAGCTACCTTTTCTTCCCACTTCAGTTCCCCATCCTCTATCAACACCGACAACATAACTCTTGCAGTTGAAACCTATGAGAAGGCAATCACCCAGGCCCTCGATGCTATCGCCCCCTTGATCAAAGCCAAACACAAGCACAAAATGTCTCCTTGGTTCAGTGAAGCCTTAAAATCTGACAAACTGGTGAGTAGAAAGGCCGAACGGAAATGGAGGATTTCAAAAAGCACAGAGGATAAGCAGGCACACACATCTGTCAACAGGCACTACCTAGACAATTTTAAAACAGCTAAAAAAATCACTTCTGTGACAGATTAAATAAGGCAGCCAATTCACACAAAGAACTTCATAAAATATTAAAAGAATATACAAGCCCTGCTTCATGCCAGTCTCAATACCCTGCTTCTGAGAATTGGGTGGACACACTGTCCACTTTCTTTGAGGAAAATATCAACACTATCCACAGCTCCTTTCTTAAACAAATATGTGAACATCATGACCAATGGTCCGATTGTGATCACATACCCACCTCAATGTCTCTAAATGAATTTACCATATTCACACAAGATGATGATAGCACGGCCCTCTCCAAGGTCAAATCAGGCTCCCAACCAAACCAGTCCCAACCCACATTTTGTTCATTATCGGACCAGCTTTATTGGAAAGCCTTACTGACCTTTTCAATCTATCCCTAAGTCACGCTACGGTTCCCACAAAATGGAAAGCAGCTATGGTCGAGTCTCTTTTAAAAAAAACTACCTCAGACCCTAAGGAACCCAATAACTATTGGCCCATTTCTCTTCTCCATTTTTTTGGGAAAGTCCTTGAGTCCCTAATCCATAAGCAACTCTCAACCTTTATAGAGACCAACAAATTGTCGGACCCCTCCAAATTAGGTTTCCGGATGGCCCACAGCACGGAAACCTCGCTAATAGAGGTAGTCAATAACATCAGACTCACCTTGGACACTCAGCCATGCTGGTTCTGCTTGATCTGTCGGCCGTTTTTTACACCATCTCCCACAGGACTCTAGTGAATCGATTGGGGGAGGTGGGAGTCAGGGGAACCAACTTAAACTTGCTCAGAAGTTACTTAACTGACCGTTCATTGACAGTTTATAATGGTACCTTCGCCTCTCGCAGCCAACTGATTGATAAAGGCGTCCCCCAGGGTTCCATCCTAAGTCCTATGCTCTTCAACTTATATGTGGCTCCCCTAGCCAGAGTGATTAGACCTCACGGTTTCTATACCGTGTCGTATGCAGGCGACACTCAACTTCTGATCACCCTTGGCCCAGATTTAACGGACACCAATCTCCAATTCATAAAGTGCATGCCCGACATCAATGCCTGAATGCTAACAAATCGTTTGCAGCTCAATGCCAGTAAGATGGAGATCATCCTTTTTGGGAAAGCCCACACTCTATGGTCCAGTGACTGGTGGCCTGTCAATCTCTGCCCTGTACCTCTCCCAAACTGGTAGTCCGTAACCTTGGAGTGCAGATCGACAGAAACCTGTCCATGAAAGACCATGTTAATCATGTCACGGGCATCTGCTATGGTCCAATGCATAGTCTTCGGAAGATCTTCCAATGGATCCCAGCTGCATCTAGGATGCCGCTGGTCCAAGGCCTAATTATCAATTGGCTCGACTACGGAAACGCCCTGATGGCTTCCATTAATGAAGAGCTCCTCACCAAACTGCAAGTGTTACAGAACACTGCCGCCAGACTTGTATTAAATCTACCTTCATGGTCTCCGTCAGCTCCAAGTTTGAGAGCTCTCCATTGGCTCCCCATCAGAAAACGTATCCATTTTAAGATCAACTGTCTTTTCCACAAAACCATTCATGGGAACGGGCCATGCTATCTTGCCAAAAAGCTTATCTGGTACCAACCCACCAGAACCCTTAGGTCCTCAACCAAACACCTCCTTACCCCCTTTAAGAATCGCACCGCCAGGAATGGCAGAAGATAATTTTCTTACCTTGCCCCCACTCTGTGGAATTCACACCCACCACACCTACGTATGGAAACCGACCATAGACAGTTTCGGAGAAATCTAAAAACATGGCTTTTCTGATCCCCTATCTTCTTGCCAGTGTTGTCTCCTTCCATCTCCAAGGTTTTTCTTGGCCAGCGCTCTGAGACCCACGGGTGATATATGCGCTTAGTAAAATCCCATGACAATGACTATTATTAACTAGCGCTGCCTGCTCCTTGCAGCAGACAAGACCTCTCAAGCCACCCACTGCCTTACTTCAGTCTGCTGCCAGCTCCCACCAATGTGTCTGAGGGCAAGTATCGATACTGTGGCCTGCAGGGTGTGGGGGTGGAATGAGCTATGCTGGCAGACTCGACTGAGCTGCCTCTTCACACCTTCAGTACCGATCCTTGGACACTGCTCTCTTCCTATTACAATTGATGCTATCACCTGCAATTGGCTGCAGCTGACATCCATGGGGGCTATGTATCCAGAAGGCACCTTACATTGCCCCACAACAGGCCCTGCAGGGTCCTGGAGTTGCCCTACTGGACATGTTTACCTACTATCAGCTGCGAGCCACCACCCGGCTGATTCATGAATATTTTTCTGCTCCCCATGATTCAGGTACTTAAATTGACTCTTGCCCTTCCGTGCGCAAACTGGTCCAAGGCTTTATGCTAGAATGCAGAAACTGCGCTGGTGCGGATTCTTTAGTGGTCGGCAGGCATGGGTTGCAGACCTTGGGATACCCTTTACTGACTATCAGTGGAAGTATTGCACTCAACCTCGGGCTCTTTCTGCCAACTATAGGATGCGCTTAGTGCATTTCAAATAGCTGCATAGGCTATACTGTACCCCGGAAATGATGCATAGGATGGGCCTGATTGAGGAGGCACGATGTGTGCGCTGCACTGTGCCGACTTTTGGTACTTAGTGTGGGACTGCCCTGGTGTGCAGCGCTTCTGGCACACTTTATTTGACGCTATTGATGTAATCACTGGGTATACTCTGAGCTCTCACAGTGAGTTGTGGTTTTTGGAGGTCCACCAAGGCGTTTACAAACTACCAGCAATCCTACTTTAGGTCCCTAAGCGCCAGGTGGCGATGCATTGGAGTAGGCGCCCAACACCTCAGAGGACTAGGTGACTTTGTGATGCAACTCACTATCAGGAGCAACTGACTGCTTATTGAAAATTGATGCCTGTGAGATCCTGCCCCAAAGATATATGGTACCCCTTGGAGATGATTCTTAGTGCTCAGAATGGGGAAGAGGAAGGTAACCCCGTCTTGGGCCTGGTGGTAAATAATCGTCCGGCGGCCCCTATTGGTGCAAGTTATCTTCTTTAGGCAACTCACTGTGAGTGCTGTGAGATATGACCACTGAAGTACATCTAGGCACGCTATATGTGAATCTTGTTGCAGTGACCTGTACCTAACTGCCCATGCTAAGTGGCTATTTCCTTTGTTTTCCCTTCCCTCTATTTGTGCTAGCCCAGAATGTAGTTCAATGACGGAGTTAAAATTGTC
This sequence comes from Lissotriton helveticus, assembly GCF_964261635.1. Lineage (NCBI taxonomy): Eukaryota > Metazoa > Chordata > Amphibia > Caudata > Salamandridae > Lissotriton > Lissotriton helveticus. The sequence goes on along the minus strand of NC_136062.1, from coordinate 36,829,026 downwards.
TGGGAACATTGCAATGTGTACATTCACTTTGTACTGGACTGCACGCTGTTTTCTCTTTTGATTGAAAACTTCAATAAAACGAATTGGAAAAAAAAAGAAGTAATGTAGTGACCTCTTGTTGTATCCCTATATGAAATATGTGTATACACCCTGGCTGGGTTACTATGACACCTGTACTGACACAAGGTATTGGAGGGTGGCTAATTAAGATGGAGAAAGAAGTGTACAATATGTAAAATGGGAGACAGAGTGAATACATCCAAATAAGACTTGAGCAAGCTTAGAAGGCACATGTCATATGGCAGGAGGCCATGGTGTAGGAGCTAGTGTGCCCTTTTCATGAAGGATGAATGAAGAAGACTTTTTGCTTGTGCTCCTGAAACAGTACTATATTTTTCTTCCTTGCTATGAGCTATACACTTGCCATGCATACAAATCCTATTCCTGTCTTATCGCTGTTCACTGTCATTATTTTATTTCAGAAAGAGTTGAGGCACTTGCTGCCCAATGAAAGCGTTACTGAGTCAGTATCTATACATTAATGTATACATATGCTTGGTTATCCTGGTTGAGTGCATATGGCCCAAAGTAAGTCCTTCAAGCTCAAGTTGATTTAGCCAGAGAAAACTGTGGAACACTTTTTTCCTGTTGTAAGTTTACTACCTCACCTTATATACAGAAAAGGGGAAAGTGTGAGGGATGACTGGTTCAGGTCCTGCATAGCTTCTGGAAGCGTAGCGCTGGAGTGGAGTGAGAGGTGAAGGAGGCACTGCAGAGTCACATTATTCTTCACCATGATGAATGCAGTGTTTTAGAAGTGAAAAAAGAAAAATAGTTGAAAATGAAACTTTTCAAAATACATTTTAATCTTTTTGATAAGACAAAATTTAAGAGCAAGAAATTGCTAGTGACATATCAATTATCTATTTATTTTAATTAGCACAATATCGCATAGAATTTTGTGAAGGAACATACATAGAAAAGAATGTAGGCTATTTTTTGAGAGAGAAACAATTGGAACACCAAAGTGCAGATTCACAAAGCCATTGACAGATTATTGGGGAGGTTGGTATCACAGGAGACATTTTATGTACGTTTACAAGTTGTAGTGAATCACCCCCAAAACATTAAGGACATAGTGTTTTTTTATAACTCTATTGAGACAACACATGTGCTGTTGCTTGCAATGCATTTTGTGAACTAAAAAGGACTTGGAGCCTGCCTGTTGCTTGCCATCCATTTGTTATGTTATGTTATGTTATGTTATTGGCAATTTATAAAGCGCGCGTACGCCCGAGGGCTTCTTGGCGCTGGTAAGATAAAAAACATAACAGGAGGAGAGTCTGGCGGAGGAGTTATTTCGGGTAAGCTTGTATGAAAAGATGTGTTTTAAAAGCCTTTCTGAAGGCAAGAAGGTCTCTACTCTGTCTGAGGGCAAGAGGTAAGGAGTTCCATAGGGTGGCTGCAAGGAAGTGAAAACAGCTGCCGCCTTGTCGTTTTTTCTTGAAACGAGGAACTTCTAGAAGATCTTTGTGGGCAGATCTTAGATTCCGTGGGGGGACGTATCTACCGATCAGCTGTCTGATAAATAGGGGTCCTTTGCCTTGCAGAGCCTTAAAGATAATGCATCCGGCTTTAAATTCGGTTCTTTGAGCCACGGGGAGCCAGTGCAAACTCTCGAGGCCTGGTTTGATAGGTTCCCATTTGGGTACTTTGCAGATCAGCCTGGCGGCCTGATTCTGCAGGTACTGAAGTCTCTTGAGTTGTCCTGCGGGTAGGCCTAGGTATAAACTGTTGGAAAAGTCAATATGGGAGAGTACCAGGGCCATGACCACCTGGATTAAGGCGGAGGGAGTGAGGAAATGGGCGATTTTCCTGATTTTCCTTAATTGGAAAAATCCAGAGGAGACCACGGTGCCAATTTGGGATTTTAGCGAGAGGTCCTCGTTGATGGTTATCCCTAGGCTTTTCACAGTGGAAGATTTTTTAGGGGGGAGGCCCATGTCCGATGGCCAGAAGTTAGGGCTCCAACTAATTTCGCTCTTGCCGGGCAGGATCAACTCAGTTTTCCCTGGGTTTAGTCTGAGGTGGTTTGAGGACATCCAGCTCTGAATTAGGGTCATGGTGGCCTGGAAGTCCTCCACCGCGTCAGGAGAGTTGAGGACAAAGACAAGCTGTAAGTCATCTGCATAGTTGTATGCAGTGACTTTATGCTTACTTAGGGCAAAGAGGAGGGGCCGCATGTATAGGTTGAACAACAAGGGGGATAGTGAGGAGCCCTGGGGCACCCCACAGAAAGACTTGACCTTGGCGGCAGAAAAGGAGCCTAAGCGAACCGATTGAGTACGTTCGGAGATGAACGATTTTAACCAGGCTAAGGCAGAGTCTCTGAGGCCCGCCTGTTCGACACGGTTGACCAGAATGGAGTAGTCAACCGTGTCGAATGCCGCGGATAAGTCGAGGAGTACTAAGGCTTGATGAAGGTTGTTATCGGCGTTGGACCTCAGGGTGTTTTGGACTGCTAATATTACCGCTTCAGTGGAGTGACCAGGTCGGAAGCCCGCCTGGTTGGGTTGGAGGTATTCTGTTTCCTCCACGAAGTTAGAGAGGCAGTTGGTGACATGTGCCTCCAGCATTTTCGACAGAAAAGGCAGCAGTGATATGGGCCGGTAGTTCGCAAGGTCGAGCGGGTCGATGCCGGGCTTCTTGGTAAGGGGAATCAGTAAGGCCTGTTTGAAGCTGCTAGGTACTGTCCCTGACATAAGAGAGTCGTTGAGTAAGGATAGCATGCTGTCGGGCATAGCTCGACCAATTTCTTTCATGATATGGGGGGGGCAGATGTCCATAGGGGATCCTGATTTGACTCTAGACAATAAGGTTAAGAAGGTTTTCGAGTCGATAAGGGGGTAGGAATGTAGAGTTGAGGGATTGAGATAGATGTCGTCCACTGGGGCGGATGATGGAGATGTGAGGATGTTTTGCTTGATCGTTAAGATTTTGTCACGGAAGAAGTCATTCAGGGAATTGCATAGTGCTTGTGAGGGAACTACCGGGGGGGAAGTTCTGTCGTCGTTGCAAAGGTCGTTCACAATCCTGAAGATTTCTTTAGATTTGTTGGTGGAGTTAAGGACTTTAGATGAATAGTAGGTTGTTTTCAGGTTCTGTAGGGTTTTTTGATATGTCTTCCTGGCTGAGCAATATGCGGCTTTGGCCAGTGGGCAGTACTGGGAACGCCAGGTTCTTTCCTTTTGCCTCACTTCAAGTTTCAGTGTTTTTAGTTCGGGTGTAAACCATTTGTGTGCGTCCGGGCTCCTTGAGCAGCTAAAATGCGTAAGGGGAGCATAGATGTTAATCGCTTCGGTGAGCCAATCGTTGAGCCGGCTGTCGGCCTCGTCCACATTGTTGCTATCGAGAGGGGGGGAGTTACCCAAGAAATTTAGGAAGGCTGGCATGTCTATGGAGGACCATTTCCTAATGGTGTTGCTGGTTTGTAGTTTAAAATGGGTTGTCTTATCTAGCTGGAAAGAGAAAGTAATGCTGTGGTGATCAGACCAACAGCAGGGTTTAATGTCTAGTACAGATAGGGGTAGGTTCAGAGACCAGATTTGGTCGAGGCTGTGGCCCTTCTGGTGGGTCTCGGTGTGTATGTGTTGCGTCAGGTTAAGATCGCAGAAAAGTTCGCTCATCTCTGCAGCTTGGGGGTCCAACGATAGGTTGTCGAACCAGAAGTTTAGATCTCCAACCAGGAGTAGTTTAGGATGGTTAGTGACCAATGGTGCCAGTAGTTGAGCTAGAGCAGAGGGGAATGTAGCCATGGTTTGAGGAGGGCGGTATAATAGGACCAATATAAGTGAGCCATTGGGGGTGTCAATTTTGGCGACTATGTTTTCAGTATTAGGTAAAGGCAGAGAGGGGAGCTGTCTGAGTTGGAATTTTTTATTGACAATTATTGCTGCTCCTCCCCCAGTTTTTCCGCCTGGGCGGAGAGCTGATAGAATATAGTAGTCTGCAGGAAGGGCAGCTAAAATATCTGGTAGTGAATCCGGAGTAAGCCAGGTCTCCGTCAGTAGCAACATGTCAGGTTGTTTGTCCATGAGTAGCAGAAATATATCAGATTGGTGCTTAATCATGGAGCGGGTGTTGAGATAGATACACCTGAACGTGTAGGTGGAGCAGGGTGAGGTCGTGCGCATAGAGTACTCGGGAGCAGGGGCGTTCATAAGGGAGGCAGGATTGCCAATGCCCAAAAGAGAAATGCGTTTGGCGGCGTGATGGGGGACAGGTGGGCACGTAATAGCGGTTGGGCGCAATACCTGTAATTCAGCAGAAGTATAGATGTAGTGGCTCGCAGGGTCCCTGGCCCCTGGTCCCGGACGCTCGCGGACGAGCGCAGACGAGCCCGCCCTATGCGCGCCTTCGGCGCGCATTCGTCGCGCCCGCTGCGCTCGTCCGCTGCGCTTCCTGTGTAGGCACATGATTTATAGCTGGAAAAGGAGATGAGGGGTGGGCGTGGCCTGTCCGGGTGGGCGTGGCCTATGTCCTGGGCAATGGCGGCAGGGAAACCAAAACAAACCCTCGCCAATGGGAGCTTGTATCTCAGCTGACTGAGGGCTCGTGAGAGCGCGAAGTGCTCGGTGCAGGTGAGTGCAAGTTTTAAAAAGACAAGTAAATTCTGTCGCTTTCAATTTAAAATATACAAAATCGCTCTACTCCCGGCTCAAGCCTCAGGAGGTTCCGTTTTATAAGATGCAGCGCTAGTGATCAGCGCTCTCTATATAGCGCGGGAAGGTAGGAGTGGGCGTGGCCTGTCCGGGTGGGCGTGGCCTATGTCCTGGGCAATGGCGGCAGGGAAACCAAAACAAACCCTCGCCAATGGGAGCTTGTATCTCAGCTGACTGAGGGCTCGTGAGAGCGCGAAGTGCTCGGTGCAGGTGAGTGCAAGTTTTAAAAAGACAAGTAAATTCTGTCGCTTTCAATTTAAAATATACAAAATCGCTCTACTCCCGGCTCAAGCCTCAGGAGGTTCCGTTTTTTAAGATGCAGCGCTAGTGATCAGCGCTCTCTATATAGCGCGGGAAGGTAGGAGTGGGCGTGGCCTGTCCGGGTGGGCGTGGCCTATGTCCTGGGCAATGGCGGCAGGGAAACCAAAACAAACCCTCGCCAATGGGAGCTTGTATCTCAGCTGACTGAGGGCTCGTGAGAGCGCGAAGTGCTCGGTGCAGGTGAGTGCAAGTTTTAAAAAGACAAGTAAATTCTGTCGCTTTCAATTTAAAATATACAAAATCGCTCTACTCCCGGCTCAAGCCTCAGGAGGTTCCGTTTTTTAAGGCTTCATTGTCACTCTTATTTGCTTTCCCTAACTCTCCTTCCTTTCTCCCTTCCTTGGAGCATGGACCAAGTACCAATTGCTTCTTCTTTTTATTACAGTCCTGCCACTGCTGATGCTGGCATTGAGATTTTTTTGTATCTTCTTGCCCGCCATCAGGGCAGGACAGGCTATTAGCGTCCCTAGATAAACAATGCAAAAACAAATGGATCTAAAGTACTCTATAAAACCATTTGTTTTGAAATATTCATTTAGAATCACCAGCCTGTCTCCAGCAACAAAACCAGCCTCAAAAGCAGTGAAACAGGCCCCCACTACCGGTCCACTGACTTGCCAGATAGCCTGTCATTCTTGTTGTTGCTTTATATTTTTACAATTACTATTTTTTTATTGTCTACCCTGATCAAAACGGTTGAAAAGGTAGGTCTGATTTTGTCAACTCTCGGTTGTTTTACTGATGTTATCGTAGGCCTCAATATTGTAATAATGCTGTCATCCTTCGCAAACAATGCAAGAGGGTCGGTGTATGTTGAGGGAAAAGGCAGTAGCAAGATAGTGCTTTACATTTGGATATGTCTACTAAAAATATATAAAAAGAACATACAAAGAACATAACAAAAGCATAATTTAATTTACACAACACAGGAGAAGAAACTGATAACGTGCTGTATCACATCATATGATATAGTATGTTCACAAAGGTATGTACGTACGTAAAACGGCTCTACAGGTGTACAACTTACAGAACTTTGTGCACAAATTGAAGACACACATTATTGCTGGGGCGTACATTGACCATGCCAGGGCCTTTAGAACCCACACTCGAACTGGTGCAGGACGACTAGAAACATGGCCGAGGAGTCCATTAGAAACACGATCCAAGATCAAGCGAGAATGTTTTCTTTTTGGACTCTCGACAAAATAATTTGCGTAAACGTAATGGTCTACATAAAAGTTGAGCCCGAAGCATGTTCCCTTGTTTATTTTCAGATCACGTTCCAGTGCACCGGGAACAACAGGTGATATTTTTCTTGGTAGCAGCGATGGGAACGCATTTTGGTTTCCTGCTCTAAAAGCAGAACCGTAGAAGTATTTCTGCAAGAGCAGTTTTTGTACACTCCAGACCAGGTAGTGCTTAATTGACCGAGGCCTGTTCGGTAATACTTCTCACGCTTTATCTTCGGATTTCGGTGATGCGCTCTCCTCCGTACAACAAATGTTGACACACCATGAACATCCCCCCATTTGTTTTCGAGTGATGGTGTGCCCCCGCCACTTCGCCGCCAGCATGACATATTCCTACTGTTTCAAGTTGTCTGGTTGGACACAGAAAAATGAAAGCCAACCACTTCCTGTTACAGTTTCCTAGAAACCACTGTCACGGGGGTCAATTCTTTACCTTAGTAACTGGTACATGACGTACTTTGTCATTGGAACCTTTCTCACGCATGCGTGCAGGTAGCCTTCTCTCTTTCAGGTGCATGCTTTCTCATTCGCCGCAGAGAAAATGACCCCTTTGGGACCTGTTCTGGGGGCAACCAGATAGTCATGTTTTCTTGCTGCACCTGTACGCAGGAGGCCTCCTCCTATATTGTATCGCGAGACCCTCTGCCACCTTAAACACCTGAGATTTTTTGACATACGATTCGCACCATTGTTTGCCACCACATCAGATACCGGGAGCTCCACTCTGATGACTGATAAGGGTTACGAGAGAAATGCTTTTCACACGCGCATCTATAGCATGGCAGTTAAAAGTGAACCAGCAAATTAGTTAATACTTTTCATTGACAGAAGTTAACGACTGTGCCTTCAGGGAAGTCCTAATGGCAGGTAGCATGTCACATATAAACAAGCATTAAAAATGCAATAGGTCTCGCCTTTTATTAAGTTAACTCCATTTGCTTTGCTATACAATACCATTAGCATAGCAAATGGCTTTAACTAAGTCAAAGGCGAGACCTATTGCATTTTCAATGCTTGTTTAGTCCAGACGCTATAGTGTAGGTTTAACATGTGGGCCATATGTAAAGAAAGAAAATAAAGTGAAGTGCAGGGCTATGTAGTTAATTTTTGACTGACAGGTTTTGCATTTAAAATGCTTATTTTCACACACTGATGAGGAGGATTAATTGGTAAGTGCCTGCATCAAGGATGGGCCTTCAAGGGTGAGCTTGGCAGATGTGCTGATTAATGTTCTAAGATCAGCACTGTCATTGTAAAAGCATATTTAACCAAAAGTGAAAGACGAAATGCTATGATAAATATCCATTTAATTTTTTGTCTTTGGTTCAAAGTATTTTATTGAAAGTTCTTTTTATATATGGTACAGTGGTGAAGCATGAGGGCAATACAGGTCAAATATTGGCGCCATAGTGGTTACATAAGGCGTGTCGAAAGGCATGGCAGGACGATGGTGGTTCTGATCAGCAAACAGGTTGGTTGGCGCTTCAGGATTCAAAGGCCTTCGTATGGCTCTCGCAGAGAAGGAAAGAGAAAAGAGAGAAGAGGAAGGAAGGAGGAGATGAGGTGGGGTGGGGGGACGTAGGGGGCAGGGCATACTCGGTGGCCGTTCTACGCCAAGCCTCCCGTACTCGTGGTGCGGTCATGTGGCCATCTATCTACGGGGGCTTGTGTGTCCCCAGGTGCTCGTCCAGGGAGGCCCACGTCTCGCCTCTTGCTGTGTGGTTGGGTGAACTCATTGCTGTGATGTTGTCCGCCCCCCTGAGGAAGGTTACCCAGTTGACCCAGCTATTGAAGGACGCTTTCCCTGTGTCCTTCCAGTTCGCTAGTATTGTTTTGACTGCTGCTGTGAGTAGGAGGTCGATCAGGTCGCTGTCTCCCTTGGTTTCTAGATCTGGGGCCATGAATGCGGTGACTAGCCCCCCGAATCCCGGCTGTATGTCCCTTCTGACTAGTTTGTTAATGAGATCTCTCACTTTGTTCCAGAATGTCGTGACTTTAGAGCAGTGGAAGATAAGGTGAGCGAAGTCGCCTTTTTGTTTGTGGCAGTCCCAGCATGTGTCGTTCTCTCTGACTCTGACTTCCGCTAGGCGGGCCGGCGTCCAAAACGCTTTTTGTAGAAGCCAGTATTTTGTTTGTGCCAGTTGGGGGGAGACTTTGTTCTTAGAAGCCGGGACCCACAGGCGTTGTTTTTCTTTCTCGCTAAAGTGTCTAGCATGTAGTGTTTCCCAGAATTCTAGTTTTCTATTGTTGAGTGTCGACGTTGTTGGGCTCAGAAGTTTATATAGGTGGGCGGTCTGATGTCCTGTTTAATTCAGGTTTCGCATAAATTGTATGATGGAAGGGACCTCCTTGCCCAGGTTTGCTCTTGTGATGGCAGCCCTGATTTTCAGGAAACCATAGAACTCAATGTTGGGTAGGTTGTGAACGCGTTTTAGGGTGTCAAATGTTAGTGGGGTGTCGTTCTTTACTAGGTGTGCTGGGGTTGAAATCCCTTTTCCGTACCAGGCGTTATTGTCTTCCCTTTATATTGTACTTTTGAGTTGAACCATATGGATTCCCATCTAGTGTTTTTGATACTTTGCTGCATCTTTTTGTCGACCTTAAGGAGGGCTGCTTTAGTGTTCTTGAGGACCACGTTGTTGGCCTCAGGGTGTTTATTAGCTGTGAGCATGGCTATGGGGTCCAGTCCGTCTAGGGCATCCCTCTCTAGTGCCAGCCATACCGGCGTGTATTCCTGGTCAGGGATGAGCCAGAAGATCCCTTGTTTGGCGAGGCATGCCGATTTGAAAGTTTTAAAGTTTGTCACGTTTCGCCCCCCTAGGGCTTGGTGCAGCCTCAGTTTCTGCAAGCTTATCCTGGGTCTTTTGTCTTTCCATATGAATTTGTTGAGCATGTTATCTAGCTGTTTATGGAAGTCTTCTGTAAGTGTTAGTGGTAGCATACCTATCATGTAGTAGATCGTGGGCGTTACCATAAATTGAATTGTCTCTACCCTGCCCCACCAGCTAATGTATTTAGGAGACCAAGAGGTCAGTTTGTCCTTCACTTTTTTTAGGATGACTTCTTCATTGTGCTTTAGTGTCGACCTGAGGTCTCTACCAAAGTAGAGGCCGAGGTATTTTAGGAACTTCTTTTGCCAGGCCAGTCTTGAGGTACCCAGGACTGCGCTTGTTGTGTGAACATTCATGGGTTTGCATTCCGATTTCTCCCTGTTTAGCCTGTATCCCGAGACTAGTGCATACTCCTCTATGGTGTTCATCAGTGCCGCTATTGAGGTGGTCGGGTTTTTTGTCATGATCAGTATGTCAACAGCATACGCTGCTAGTTTTACCGTGTTGTCTTTAATCCGTATGCCTTTTATTTCTGGGTTATTCCTGATCATGACAAGCAGCAGCTCAAGTGCTAGTAGAAACAAGGCAGGGGAGAGCGTGCAACCATGTCTCGTTCCTCTTTCAAGGGTTATTGGGTCAGAAGAGCCTCCGTTCACTACCACACGGGCTCTCGGTTTCTTATATAGTGCCATTATCATGCTCCTATATTTCTTCCCTAAGCCGAACTTCTGCATACATAAGTCTAACAATGGCCAAGACACCCTGTTGAAGGCTTTTTCCGCATCAAGCGCGATCATGACTGCCGGGTCTTCGCTATTGGCTGTGTGGTTGATGCGGTGACAGAGAAGTCTGGTATTGTCCTGGGACAGCCTGTTTTTAAGATAACCTACTTGCGAGTTATGTATTAGGTGGGGTAGGAGCGTGTTGAGCCTTGCCGCCAGTATTTTGGCATATATCTTACAGTCCACGTTGATCAGGGTGATTGGGCGATAGTTTTGTGGGTATTGTGGATCTCTGCCTTCTTTTGGTATCACTATGATGTTGGCCTCAGCCATTGAGTCTGTCATCCGACCCTTGCGGACACAGTGTGTGAAAACCTCGACCATGGTGGGTTTTAGCAACTGTAGGAAGTGCTTGTAGAATGCTGCCGTTGGCGCTTTGTTCTCTTTGAGGGAAGCTATCGCCTTCTCAACTTCAGCCCCTGTTATATCGCTTTCGAGTGATGCGATCTGTTGTTCAGACAGCGTGGGTAGGTCAAGTTTGTCTAGTAGGCTCGCCCCCGGTCTGCTGTTAGGTCCCTGTCTGCCGTATACAATTTTTCGTAGAATTCTTTGAATACCTTCAAGATTTCTTTATTGGCCGTATGCGTTCTCTTCGTTGAGTTCGTTATTGCTGCTATTGAGTGTTGCCTCTGCTTTGCTTTCAGGTATGACGCTAGCGCTCGCCCTGCCTTGTTTGCTATGCATAGGTTAATAGATTTGTATTTATTTATCCATGTCCCAGCTCGCTCGCTCAGTATCTTGTTAAGTTCGTATTTCCTCTTTGTCAGGTGTGTCAGCATGTTCCCATCTGCTAGGTTTGCACAATGGCCCCTCTCAAGGTCCCTGATCTGGTTCTCTAGTTCTATTATCTTTTTGTTTCTTTCCCTATTCATCCTGGCCTTGATGCTTAGGAGTTTCCCTCTTATCGTGGCCTTTAAGGCCTCCCATAAGGTGCCCTTGTCAACTTCTGTGTTATCATTGAAGGTGAGATAATCTTTGATGGCCTCCTCAATTTCAGCTATGTTTTCGGGGAGTTTCAGGATGTCATTGTTTAGTCTCCAGCTGCGGCTAGGCCTCTCATTGTGTCTACCGCTAAGCGAGTGGGTAATGTGTGCATGGTTTGATATTGTTATTGGGGCAATCTCCGTTTGGTCTATGAGGTGTGTGTGCGAGGCTGACATTAAGATGTAATCTATTCTGCTATATGAGATGTGGGGGTGTGAGTAGAAAGTGTATTCCCTTGCATCCGGATGTTGCAGCCTCCAGGGGTCACTAAGCTGAAGCTTGGAGCAGAGGTTCTTCAGGGTGCTTTGCTCCTGCGACCTATGACTCGGTCTGTTTGGGTGTCTATCTGTGGCATGGTCTAGTACTTGGTTCATGTCTCCGGTCAGCAGCATTAGATCTTCCTGGGGAAGGTTGCCCAGTTTGGACTCCACCCCGTCCCAGAATGCTCTATCCTCTGAGTTCGGCCCATATATGTTGGCTATATGTATCATCTAGTCCCCCCTTTTAAGACTCGTCACCAGAATTCTCCCGTCGTCATCAGCATAGTTCTCGTGTAGGATGAGTTTGGCTTTCTTGTTTATCAGTGTGATAACCCCTCTTTTTTATTGTATGGCTGGTGAGCAGAAGGTTTTGCCTATCCAGTTTGCCTCGAGGCGCTGCGCGTCCTCCAACGAGAGTTTTGTCTCTTGGAGGACGTACACGTCGCCCTTAAGTTTCGCTAGATAGTCTAGTGTTTTCCTACATTTAGCCGGGTGGTTGAGCCCTTTGACATTGAGGGACATCACCTTGATATCCGAGAGTAGTTGGTTGTTTGTTGGAGGTGTCATGACAGTGTGTCTCTATCGCGGAATAGTGTGGTGCGTTCTGTCTGTTTCTCTCGCCCAGGGTCCCTCTGTGTCTCTACCTCTCCTGTAGGTGCTCTGTTAGGCTGGCCTAGTAGGCAAGATGCTACGTTAGCCCTGTCCCCGGGGTGAATAGTGGGTGTGGGATAGAAAGCAGAAGGAAGAAAGACATAGAAATAAAGAATCACACACAACTGTACCAGGATGAACCCCATCCCCCTCCCCCACCCTGCCCTCCCCCCGTGCTTCGTGCAGTAGGCGTGCGACAGCAAGGGCCCTCCCCCTCCACACCCCTCCGAGTCAAGTCCTGAGCTTAGTTGCGTAAATATGTCCGAGGTGTACACCTCACTTCGCACGTTCTATATAGATGCACTTAAGGTAGAAAAAGAGAAAAAAAATAGGAAAAAATAACGAAAAAACTTAAAGGATATGAGAAACTCTTCGTGTTCGTCTTGGCTAGGTCTCTCTCTCCCTGGCCCTCCTGGGGAGACTCTGAGGTAGGTTTTTCCAGGTTCTGTGTCCCTTGATCAGTTCTGGATCTGAGGTGTTCGGGCCTGAGGTAGGTAGGTTGATCTAAAATTTAATTGTTCTTCGAGGAGCATCCAGTGTGCTCGTGAATGAGCCGAGGCTGCTGTCACATGCCGGCGAGTCCATCAGCATTATCCGGCGGAGCTCTTTTTTTGCCAGTGCCCGGGCTTTGGGCCTTCATGTCTTCCGGGGCGGGGTCCTGTAGGTACCTCCTTAGTTCGTTGGGTTCTTCGAAGACCAGTGTTCCTCTCCTATCCGTGATCCTCATACGCGCTGGTCCTGCAAAGCTGAAGGTTATGTTGTCCTTCCGGAGTCTATCTCTTAGGGCCAGGAACCCTTTCCTTGTTTCCACTGTTTGTCTTGAGAAGTCTTGTGTTATTATAACTTTGTTTCCATTCCATTTCAGGTTCTGGTTTTTCCTGGCGAAGGCGAAAATTGCTTCCGTTTGGTTTGCTCGTAGAGATTTGCATAATATCGGGCGCGGCCCTCGACCCTGCTGTGGTTTGATTGCTGGCACTCTGTAGGCCTTGTCCACCTCCAATGTCCTGTCAAATTTCAGACCTGTCAATCGTGGCAGAAGGTCCTCTAGTAGGGCTGCGCAGGATCCTGGAGTGTCTTCTTCTCCTTCAGGGACTCCCAGGAGCCTTATGTTCCCCTTCCTGCTGCGGTCGTCCTGTTCTGCCAGCAGCTTCTGCAGGTTATTTGCGGTCTTGGCCACATATCCCATATCTTTACGCGTTTTGCAGCTGGCGTCCTCTAAGTCGCTTATCCTTTTCTCTGCTGCGTCCAGTCTACAGTTCGTCTTGCTCTGGTCTGCTCTTATGGCCGCCAGCTCTAGTTGCATATTGTCTATCATTTTTTTTGTTGCCTTAGCCAGCTCTTTCCCTTCATTTATCTTTTTTAGGATCGTATCCAGTGTGGTTTCGTTTTTGAGGTAATTTTTCAACTTAGACGGGGAGTCAGGCTGGTCCTTCCTGACTTTTTTATTGTCGTTGGTGGTTTTGTCATCGCGTCCCGCCATGGTGTCGAAGCCTCTTCTGGCTAAATAGGTATGCAGTCTGTCGTCCTTCTGGTGTTTGGTTGGGTCTGTGGGCTCCTTGTTTGTACTTGGGCTTCCTAGCCGAAACCTGATTGGCCCCCTGATCGACCTTGCCCTAGTCTTTGCCCTCGCCAGCTCTTTCTTCTGTGGGCATTTATGCTTCCCGTGCCCGGAGGCCTTCCCTGTTGACTGCACGTTAGAGTTGTGGGCTTCGGGCTTATTGCTGTTCCTTGTTTGTTGGGGCAGATTTGCTTGTTTGAGGTAGCTTCTGTTGGGGTCTGCTCTGCTACGCTTTTGCACTGCGGTTGGCTCCGTAGTGGTTACCCCTAGGCCTTGATATTTCTTTCCCTTGGCATCTTCTTCTTGTTGTAACCGCAGGTTGGGGTCTAGGCAGCGCCCGGCCTTGATTCCGGAGCGTGTTCCACGGTGTCAATCGCCCCTGTGCCTACCCCCCCTCTGCCAGTGGTGCTGATGGTTTGCTATGCCATTAACATTCCCTCCCGCAACCACTGTTGGGCGTGTCTTACAAAATGGATGCCCACTGGGAGAGTTTTTGGTTTCGATTTCGTCCTTCCACCCGGCTGCCTTGTCTTTGCGCCTCCCGAGCTTGGGGGCGGCTGTAGTGCGTGGCGGGTGGTTCTTTCCAATCTCCTGTGCAGGGTCTGGGTGAATTCAGGTCCCGGCAGCTTCGGTCCACTGAATCTGTTCTTCCTGAGCTTCCCGGTCTGCGTTGTCTCCTTACGCTCTTGTGCGCATTCGTCTGCGCCAAGATGGCTGCCTCCAGTACCGCTCCTTCAGTTTCGTTTTGAGTAAGTGCTCGCCCTTATCGTCAAAAGCGCTACCCCTGGTGTCCTCATAGCGTTGCCGTTGGGCCACACGGTAGCGGACAGTTGCCTGTGATTCCGTTGCACGCACACCCTCATCCTGCCTCTCGACTGGCTTACGGTCTGAATGCATCGCTGGAGATACTTCAGTGCGTCGCCATCTTGTGTTACTCCCTTGTTTTCCTTGTTCGCTTGTTTTCTGCCGATTCCTTGTTTCCTTTCGTATGTTCGTGCTTCCTTTTGTTATCCTTATGTGCCTTGTTGTTTCCGACACCGCCTCCCTCTTTTGTTGCCAGATCTAAGATCATCTCGCCGTTACTTTTGCCGTTCTTTGTCTCGGGGTGGCGGAGGTAATGGACTCAGGCATCCGTCCACATTGCCGTCCAAGCGTCGCCCCCAATTTTTTGTCTTTGTGTAGAGAGCCAAAATATCCTTCAAATTAATTCAGCACTTTGAATTTTGGGAAATAATTCACAGTTGGGCCTCTTTCCTGTGCAGTACGAATTTTTAAGCCACTGGAAAAGATTCGATAAGAAGTCTGTTTTAAGCCTTCTTATAGAATGTTTTCAAGTAACTTGGTTAAAAACTTTTAACCACATTTAGTTCGTATTTGATAACAATTAAAATGTCAAAGCGAGAATCATTGAAGTTTTCGTTCAAAAATTAATATTTAGAAATTAATACATTACTGTATTATTTATTTAAATGGGTAACGTGCTGGAAAATCTTATTTTATTATTTCCAAGTTAATATTGTAAATTGAACCCTATATCTATTTTCCCCTTTGTTGCCTTATTGTCCTTTCATTTGGAAACGGGTTTCTTTAGGTACTTTGTATGCATACTGCTATCTAAATCAGACTGTTTATATTCGGCTTTCTAAAGTAAATGCTAGATCATAAGGTTGTAATGAAAATATGAAAATCCAATTTGAACCTGAGCAACAACTATTATTCAGCACTATTGTTTTACTGATTATATAGGGACTGTGGGTATAAGTTCTCTTATGCACCGCTCCATAGGTGTCTTGACTTGATACTCTCCTCTCCCCCATCCTGTCGGTCCCCAGCACCAACCACACCAAAGCATTCTTTGACGGAAGGCTTCTTTTGATTACTTACAGCTGGAAAGTTAGGCGGCCTTGGGGAACACAAGGTCAGGACTGGTGGTTCGGACAAATCCCAGGCGGATTGCTGCGTTGAAAAGATAAATGGAGAAAACACAACTGAGAAAAAAAGCATTTGTAATGTAATAAGTCTCACACTTACACGAGTTTGAGCTATTAATATTGCAAATAACAATGCCTTTTATTTCTGGAAAGCGGGAAAGTGCGATGGGAGCAAGATCACACGCCTGGGCAGTGCTGAGCCGAGACTCCCCTTTACACAAATCATGTAGGATGACGGCGAGACGCTGTGGCTGGTGGTGAGACACAGGGGGTCAGCGATGAGACACGGTGGGTGGTGGGAAGACACAGTGGATCAGCGGTGAGACACAGGGGTTGGTTGGGAGAAACACGGGGTCTGTATGACACAGGGCTGGTGGTGAGACACGGGTTGATGCCTGGTGGTGAGACACAGGAGTTGGTGGTGAGACACAGGGATTGGTGGTGATAAACTGTGGATGGTGGTGAGACAGCGGGGTCAGCTATGAGACACAGGGGGTCGCGGGGAGATACAGGGGGTCAGCGATGAGACACAGGGGGCGGTGGGAAGACACTGTGGCTGGTGGTGTGAGACACCGAGGGGTCAGCGACACAGGGGGTGGTGGGGAGACAGGGGGTTTGTATGACACGGGCTATCGGTGAGACACTGGGGGTGGTGGGGAGACACAGGGGGTCAGTATGGCGCAGTGGCTGGTGGTGATACACAGGGGGTGGTGAGGAAACACTGTGGCTGGTGGTGAGGCACAGAGGGTTCGGCGTGAGACACAGGGTCTGTGGAGAGATACAGGATGGACCGGACAGGGCGGTTGCAAACAGTATTGAAAGACCCTGACAGCCCGGAAATGCCAAATCACTTCGAATTCCTCAGTGTTTCCCAAAGCACCCTGGGTGATGAGTCAGGACCGGGTAGGGGCGATCCAGGAGGACCCCGGAAGTCTCTAGTCTAGGGGTTCACGGGTGAGACTGGGAGGACACCCAAGGGGGCGAGATCCCCACAACTCGCCTTTATTGCTGGGGTACCATTGTATCCAGGTCGGTGATGCCCTGATGTCATTCCCTGTGGGTGCTCCTGGCTCCTCTCAAAGGGGTCGGTGCAGCGACTGCCCCCTCTTCCGGGCAGGGACACCCATCGAAGTCAGCACTCCTCCGGAGCATGAGTCAGGCCAGGGAGTGGCGGGAGCCAACTAGATCCATCTGCTTCCAAGTAAATAGCGAGATGCAGGTTGCTATTTTTAAGTTTAAACATGTTCCACCTGATAATTCGTATTTAGCACACTACTTTCTTTGTAAAGTATTTTTAATTGCTTCTTTTTATTGGATGTTGCACATGAAAACCTCTGTAAAGAGTAAGTTTGCCTCGTGGCTCTGAAATCAGTTACCAAGTGTGTCCAAAATATGGTGCTCATCCTATTCGAAATGTGATCGGAGGAAAAATCAGTTACGAGCCACAGTGTGTGAAAATGTACTGCGAACGAGTGAAGACATGCTGTGATAAGGGGAAAATGACAGTCTTGCTTATTTTAATTCACATTTCTTTTGTTCAAAGTACTGCAGCTTTCACGGGCATATGGGACAGATGTGCATAAACGGCGATCTACGCGAGCCAGTCCAAGTGGGCCGTCCGAAAAAGCCAAAGGGAGGCAACGTACAAGGCTCTTTCCCAATGACTGGCCTCGTCTAGCATAAACGGTGACACCGGCCAATGGAAAAGAGGAGTGGGGCTTAAAGCCCTTTTCTAAAAGTACCCAGTGACATTAAATCTCGCCGAGCGAGCTGTGCATATGCGCAGCAACACTAGCCAAGACTTAAAAAGGGGTGTGTGAAAGTCTATGGAAAACTTCACGAAGGATGACATTTTCTTGCTTTTTCACAGTAAAGTGGAACTAGCATAGGTTCATATTGCAATTATCCTCATGTATCACCAACAAAAGGGTTCTACAGAATAGTGCATGCGTCATTTTGCAAACTGAAATATTGCTTGCAAAAAGTCAGTACACGAGTGCCATATGTATTAGGCACAGCCAGAGATAGATTGTGGTAAGATTTTTGTTCTTTGAAATTAGTGGTGTTCAAGTAGTGTAACCAAATCACAATAGCTCCCCTTGATAATTCTCAACTTTGCTACTCATCATATCATTCAGCACTCTCTCTCTCACATACATACCACATTCTTGCAATCGGGCAAAAGCACAGTACCACAATAAACGTAAAAAAAATAAATGGCGTTAATCATACTCTCTATAATAAAAACATTCTCGTGAGCCAAGCTGCTGGGCCACAAAACAGCGTCTATAGCCCCAAAGTCAAGTGGGGAAGTCAGACTTAGGCAGATATTTTCAGGGCCGGACTGGGAACCGAAACCGGCCCTGGCAAACTGCTTGGCTGGGCCCCCGAGCTGTTTGCTGGCGCCGGTTTCTGCCAATTATGTTACAGGGGGCCGATATTGCTGACCCCGTAACAAATTGGCCCATAGGGCCCAAAACCGGGCCCCACACTGGTGGCCCATTTGGGAAACGCCCGGTGCCGGCCACGTCCGGCCTGGATATTTCTTCATCAAGAGCCCTTTAACTTCTATTTTGAAGAGAACAGTGGAAGGGATCACCCTGACTTCGGGGGGAAGAGAGTTCCAGATCTTTGGCGCCATACCTGAGAATGCTCGATTATAGGACTTTATTTCCCTGAATTTTTGTGGTTTGAGTAAGAGGGTGCAGGCACTTCTGGATGCTCTTGAACCACATGAGAGTTCCAGTTTCTGAGCAAGGTACATCGGGGTCTTGAAGTGGATGGCTTTGTGTGCCATGCATGCAATTTTCAGCTGTTTTCGAGCTTCACATGGAAGCCATTTCAGGGTCAGCAGGTCCGGAGAGATGTGGATGTATTTTTTAGTGCCCGTTAAGAGCCTAGCAGTAGAATTGAGGGCCACCCTACGAGGAGACGTTTTCACTCTGGGCAAGCCACAAAGCATTACACTGCTATATTACAGCTTTGCGATCACTAATGCTTGCACTGCAACTTTTAGGTCATGAGCAGGGAGAAAGCGTTTGAGCTTCCTTAGGATGCTGAGTTGGAAGTTTGCTCATTTGGAGAGGGAACTGATGTGCTTTTGCATGTTCAGACTTTTGTCTAATGTTAGATCTGGGGGTCTCTAGTTGGCAATGTTATTCACCTTTGTCCAAATAGGGACCCTTACTTCTAAGTCAGGATAAGGGGATTACATTCCTTAATAATGCCTGCTCACCCCCTTGGTAGCTTGGCACGAGCAGACAGGCTTATCTCAGAGGCAGTGTTTTAAGCATTTGTGAATATGCACAGCAATACAGTGAAAACACTACAGATGGACATAACACAGGTTTTATAAAAATAGGTATTCTTTACATAGACTTAACATAAGACCACAAATGACAAAAATCCACAATACTACACTTAAGATTGCTTTAAAGGTGATAAAAGTTACTTAGTTCCAGTTGATGATAAATGCAACAAAGTTCTCAACAAAGTACCTGGATGCGTAATGCAAAGTAAACAAAAGGCTCGCAAAAGAAGAGATGCATCGGTTCCGTGATCCGGGGGAAATGATGCATTGTGTCTCAATGCTTGCGCAGAGTAGGGAATGCGTCGTGATCCTCACCTGTGTGGGGTTGATGCGTAGATTCTCGGCCTGCGGGCCCGTTGCGATGTGCAAGATGACTCCTTGATGCGAAGCGATGATCCGGTTGCGATGTGAGAAGATGGCGCCCTTGATGCGACGATGCGATGATGCTGCGATGATGATGCGTAGGCGCTCTAACAGCCTTGCGACGACTCTGTACTTTGGAGAAGCGACAGGCCCTGCGACAAGCTTCTCCGGGGATGCGATGGCGACTCCCTCGATGGCGTCACGCTTCTACGGTGATGCGACAGCAGGCAGCTTCGATAAACACACGCTTCCAGGGTGATGCGGCGAACGCTCACTTCTCTGGCGATTGTCCAAGACTCTAGCATGGCACATCATACATAGTTGATTGTCACTTAGGTGTCTCATTTATTTTCAGATTCTTGTGATATGGATGATAAATATTGAAAACTGTTGTACAATTTATTACAAACCTGAAAGCCACATCAACAACGAGGGGGACTAGGAAACACGTTTTTTAGTGTAAGTGTCATCTGAATGTATTTTCCACCATATACCATCCATAAGAATACATTGCAACCTAAAATGTGATTTCAAAATTTCATTGGTCCTCTTTCTCTGGTGTATTCCTGCTCAAGCGATGCAAGCTCTACCCATTACATTTCTATCGATTTTAGAGGTATGATAAATTGTGCAAAGTGCTCAAAACTTGTGGTGTGTGTAGATCTATTCCATATTATTTGACATGAAACTGATTTAGCCAAAAATGGCAACTACATGATATTACTTTACATCTGATTAGGCTATAACAGACAGCTATTAACATGTAGCAGCAAAGCAAGTGGGCATTTTGAGGCTAACTTCTCTCCCTGTGTTAGCTTCTTACCTAAATCTTGTGAAAAACTGTACACGAAATGTGAGCACATGCTTTCTTTTTGTTGTTTATCGCTTTCCAAATGTGTGAAGTACAATAATGCAAATTTGAACGTGTTGGATTAATTCTCAATAAGTGTAGATCACAACAGAAAATATGGAACCTATGGAGTATAACACGTAAATGGTTAGTTGCACTATGCTGTGTGCAACTCCCAATTTTTTTTTTTAAATGGTATATTTTGTGTACATATTATATTTGCTTGTATTTGTTTTTATCATGTAAATATTTTCATTGTGTAATTCTTTGTCTTATATACAATTGCTTCTAGCCCTGAAGAAGTCAAGTTTGTGACGAAACGCGTTGGCAGCTAGCAATTTCCTGAATTTCTAATTTTCTTGAATAAAACGTTTTCCAATACAACTTTCAAGATTCGGACTTCGCCTCTTTCTGGAAAGCGTTTTTGTTATATATTTGAAAAATACTGTTGCATTATTTTGGCAAAATTTACATTTTGTATATAATTTCCCTTGTGCGGGTCACTGTGTTTCTCTTAGTGTATGTGATGATTTGTATCATCATTTAGAGGGTGTTTATGGGTCACGCCCTCGACCTATACGCACAGGGTTTGAGTATCTGACAATAGACTATACATAGTGGAATAGTGTGCAGGTAGAAAATAGCTCTGACCCTAGTCTTGCTGTGTTTTTTATGACCTGGCCGCTTCCTACCTGGTGAACCAAGTACACCACGGAACCCTGCCCAATCTGGCACTTACTCGCCTTGACAGTGAGGCCTGCCTTGCGCAGTGCCATCAACACTTCCCAGAGGTGGTGCTGATGTTCTTCCCAACTGTCGCTGAACACTGCAATGCCATCCAGGTAGGCGGCACTGAAATCCTCCAGTCCAGTCAACACCTGGTTGACCAACCTCTGAAAGGTGGCAGGGGCATTCTTCATCCCAAAGGGCATAACCCGGAATTGGTAGTGCCCATCTTGTGTGGAGAATGCTGACCTCTCCTTAGCCCCATCAGTTAAGGCGATCTGTCAGTACCCAGACTTCAAATCAAACATGCTGAGGTACTGTGTAGCCCCTAACTGATTAATGAGCTCATCAGCTCTGGGGATGGGGTGTGTATCAGTCCTGGTGACTGAATTGAGCCCTCTGTAGTTCACACAGAACCGGAGTTCAGGTGTGGCACCCGGCGCAGCAGCCTTTGGGACCAAGACCACTGGGCTGGCCCAAGGACTGTT
Organism: Lissotriton helveticus; assembly: GCF_964261635.1. Lineage (NCBI taxonomy): Eukaryota > Metazoa > Chordata > Amphibia > Caudata > Salamandridae > Lissotriton > Lissotriton helveticus. The sequence continues at coordinate 36,808,000 of NC_136062.1, read as the reverse complement.
TGAGGACTCAATTACCCCTAAATCAAACATCTTGGAGATTTCCTCCTTAATGTAAGCCCTGACCTTGTCAGTCACTCTGTAAGCCTTGTGCATCACAGGAGGACTGTCTCCAGTGTTCACATCATGGATGCACCACTCTGTGATACCAGGAACCAAGGAAAATAGATCAGAGAATTGCCCCAATAGTTGGCGACAATCTTGCTACTGATCAGGGGTCAGTGTGGCAGAGAGGCTGACATCATCCACTGACCCATCTTGCTCTGTTGCAGACAGTAGGTCAGGAAGAGGCTCTGTCTCATCTGTCGCTAGGAGGATGCCCACTTCGGACCTTTCTAAGTGGGGCTTCAGGCAGTTAACATGCAGGACCCGCAAGGTGTTCCTGGGAGACTGCAAGTTCACCAGATAGGTGACATCACTCTTGCGCTCCACCACCTCATATGGACCGTTCCACCTGTCCTGGAGTGCACAAGGCTCCACTGGGGCCATGACCCAAACTTCCTGTTCAGGCTGACGCTCAATCAGAGTGGCATTCTGATCGTACCACCGCTTCATTTCCTCCTGGCTGGCTTCCAGATTTGCCTGACCGAGACCTCTGAATCGCCGAGTCTGGTTCCTGAAGGCCAGCATGTAACTATAAACATCCTGGGGAGGTTTCCTGGGAGATTGCTCCCAGCCTTCCTTGACCAGACTCAAAGGTCCTCTTACTGGGTGTCCATACAAAAATTCAAAGGGGCTGAACCCTAGGGACTTTTGTGGCACCTCACGGTAGGCAAACAGAAGGCATGGCAAGAGGACGTCCCACTTACGCCTCATTGGTTCCTCAAGACCCATGATCATGCCTTTGAGGGTCCGGTTGAATCTCTCAACCAGCCCATTACCTTGTGGGTGGTAAGGAGTGGTGAACTTGTAGGTAACACCATACTCCTTCTACAGAGACTTCATATAATTAGAAATGAAGTTTGTACCTCAGTCAGACACCACCTCTCTGGGGAACCCCACATGGGAGAAAATCCCCATCAGTGCACGTCCCACCACGGGGGCCATCACTGTCCTGAGCGGAATGGCTTCCAGGTACCGGGTAGCATGGTCCACCAAGACCAAGATAAATCTGTTGCCCATGGCTGCTTTGGGGTCCAGTGGCCCCACAATGTCAATGCCCACCTGTTCAAAGGAGGTACTGACTACAGGGAAAGGTTGTAGAGGGGCCTTGTGCCTCCTTCCACTTTTCCCACTTGCCTGGTAAGTTTGACAGGTCCTACAATGAGTATCTGAACTCTTCCGCATCTGGGGCCAATAAAAGTGGGAGACAAGCATTTCACAGGTCTTGTTCTGCCCCAGATGACCAGCTAAAGGAACATCATGAGCCAAACCCAGTAGGAAGGCTCTGAAGCGCTGGGGTACCACCAGCACACGGGCTGACCCAGGCTCAGCAACCTTCGGCTCGCTATACAGGAGACCGTTCTCCCTGTATATCCAATGTGATCCAGACTGATCACCTGCTGCCTGCTTTGTGGCCTGTTGCCTCAAACCTACAAGAGAAGGGCACTTCTGCTGCTCTTCGCAAAATTCCTCCCTGGAGGGCCCTCCTTCTTCTTGCCAATAGGTCAGCTCAGGTAGGTTCCCCAGTTCAGAAACTTGCTCCCCTGTAGGCTCCAGGGCATCGCCCTCAAGGTCTGCCTCATCCTGGACTGTGGAAACGATGGGGGCTGGTTTCCCGCGCCCCCTACCTCTTCTCTTTAAGGCAGATCCCTGGGCCATACTTTCAGGCTCCAGGGTCTCTTGAAACCCTTAGCTGCCATAGACCGAGTGGTCACACACGCCTACTCAGGCAGACCCAACATCTCCGAATTAGCCTTTTTCTCTACCTTAACCCAAGGGGAACTTTCCAAATCATTGCCTAACAGACAATCAACAGGCATGGCTGGCCTCACAGCTACTTGAAGAGTACCAGAGACCCCCCCACTCATAGGAAACTTGAGCCACTTTGCAATGGCTCTCTGAGTTGTTAGTGGCAACAACGGGGAAGAATGCATTGGAGACCACCTGTTCTTCAGACACCAAGTGACACTTGACAGCTGTCACACTGGTTCCGGTGTCTCTCAGAGCCTCCACTCTATGGCCACTGAAAGCAGGTAACAGGCCCCCAATGAACAGGTTTACCTATCGGGGGTCCGGCCTTCTTCTCAGGTGGAGGCTGGGAACCCTTACCTTGGTTCCCTTGGGAATTACTTTGGGGTCCTTTCTGGAACTCCCTCTGTTTATCCTTGTCCCCCCCCACTCTTCTGCTGGGGACCCTGCCCACCTTTGGCGGAGTCTCCCACAAGACCCTGGTGGACCCTGGTACTGACCCAGCGGTTCGCATCTTCAGCAAGCTTCCTAGGGTTAGTCAACGTGCTATCAATAAGGTGCTGGCATAGCTCTGGAAAACAATTAGCAGACAAGTGCTCACTAGCAATCAAATCATAGAGCGCTTGAAAATTATCCACATTGCTACCCCTTACCCAACCATCCGTAGCTCTGCAAAAGAAACACACATATTCAACCCAAGTGGTTCCCTCCAACTTCTTACAATTCCTGAACCTCTGTCTATAGAGTTCTGGAGTTAAACCATACCTTGTCATCAGTGCTCCCTTCATGTGGGCATAAGACATTCGATTCTCACTGGGCTGGTCTAACAAAGTATCACTACCTTCAGTTAAAAAGCGCCCCCACAGCCCCACTCCCCAATCCTTCACAGGGACCCGGTGGGCCAACATTGCTATCTCAGAGGCTGCAAACCACTGCCCAATATCTTCACTTTTGTGGAAATCTTTGATGACATCCTTGAGAATATGTACCCTGCCTTCTGAAGGCACAGATGGTGCGCTGCCACCAGAGCGATTGATTTCTAAGCCCTTGGCCTTGATTTCTAACTCCCGTAACATCCTCTCATGTTCCGTTCTCATTCTCTCCATTTCCAAAGACAACCTGTTATTCTCTGTTTTCCTTAGACTCCCCATCTTAAGCTTAACCAACTCCAGCTTGAGTGCCCTATTTCTCTCCCTGTCTTCCAACTCTCTGGGGGGCAGGTCTTTGGAAGAGATACTGCTGTCAGGTAAAGAGAGTCCTTCTCCCCTGACTGAAAACACTGGCCTCGCAATGGGCCCATTTGCATCCCCAACTGGCTCCACCACAAGATCATGGGCATTTCTGGCTTTTACCCAGGCCCTCAGCGCCTTCTGGTAGTCATCCTTTTTAGAAATGCCTGGTATAGCAACTTTCAATTTCTTGCAGAATTCTAGATCCATAGATGCAGCAGATGCTGGTTTAATCATGGTAATAAGAATTGGGAGTTTTCAGGAAAAACTAACAGTCCAAGGAAAAAGATTCTAAAAAGAAAGTATGTGGTCTGCATTCACTAGTAGTGTACACCAATCACTGTATATGAAACACAAATGCAAAGTCCAAATCCTCATGCTGACCACCAATGTTAGATCTGGGGGACTCTAGTTGACAATGGTATTCACCTATGTCCAAATAGGGACCCTTACTTCTAAGTCAGGATAAGGGGATTACACTCCTTAATAACCCCTGCTCACCCTCTTGGTAGCTTGGCACGAGAAGACAGGCTTATCTCAGAGGCAGTGTGTTAAGCATTTGTGAATATACACAGTAATACAGTGAAAACACTACAGATGAACACAACACAAGTTTTATAAAAATAGGTATTCTTTATATAGACTTAACACAAGACCACAAACAACAAAAATCCACGATACTACACTTAAGATCTATTTAAAGGTGATAAAAGTGACTTACTTCAAGTTGATGATAAATGCGACAAAGTTCTCAACAAAGTACCTGGATGCGTAATGCAAAGTAAACAAAAAGCTCCCAAAAGGGGAGATGCGTCGTATCTGTGATCCGGGGGAAATTATGCGTCATGCCTAAATGCTTGCGCAGAGTAGGGGATGCGTCGTGATCCTTACCGGTGCGGGGTTTATGCGTAGATTCTCGGCTTGTGGGCCCTTTGAGATTCGAAATATGGCGACTTGAAGAGATGCGAAGATCCGGTTGCGATGCGAGAAGATGGCGCCCTTGTTGCGACGATGCGATGCCGCTGCAATGATGATGCGTAGGCGCCCTGACAGCCTTGCAATGACTCTGTACTTTGGAGCAGCGACAGGCCCTGCGACACGCTTCTCCAGGGATGCGATGGCGTCACACTTCTCTGGTGATGCGACAGCAGGCAGCTTTGATGAACACACATTTCCAGGGTGATGCGGCGAAGGTTCGCTTCTCCGGCCTTGCGACGACTTCAGCTGCAGCAGCGACACGCTTCTTATCGCTGCGTCGCGCTTCCTGCTCCCAGCAACACCCAAATGTCTGGAATTACCAGCAAGGAAATTTGAAGGGGAGATGGAGATGAAGTCTTTTGTCCCTGAGACTTCAGCAGGAGGCAAGCACAGGTCAAGCACTTGGAGAATATTCTTTAGATTATGAAAGTCCTTCAAAAGTTCCTTCTCCTTTCTTTTGGCAATGAAGCAATCACTGCAGGCCAACCCAGCAAACAGCACACTGGCAGAGGGACAGTAAAACTCCTGCAGCTTCCTTGTTTCTTCTCCTTGGCAAAAGGTTTCTTGTTCCAGAAGTGATCTAATTTCTTGGGATCAGGGTTCCAATATTTATACCCAAAAATCCTTTGTTCTCTGAAGGCAGAGAGGCCTCTGCCTAGTCCAAACCAATTCCTGAGCACTTTGTTTACATGACTCTCTCTTTCCTTTCACTGTGCAAGGCAGAGACATCAGCCGCTCCACAGGAGATGAGCCAGCACAGGGGAGGGAAGGCACAGCTCTGGAGCACTTTGTTGACAAGATTCCTTCTCTAATTTCAAGTGCAAGGCAGAGACATCAGACAAGCCACAGGAGGTGGCACCAGCATTGTATAGGCAAGGCCCAGCCCTATTCAGGTCCCAGGTGCAACTCCTCCGTCCCATCTAGATGCAGATCTCTCTATTCAGCACTCGGCTGCCCCAGCCTGTCTCCTGGAATCCCCCTGTCCTGTCCCTCACAAACCCAAAGAAGGAATACACAACCTAGCAGAGGCAGGCCTGGACAGTTAGGCAAGAACATACCTACTTTCTAAAAGTGGTATTTTCAAACACAGAATATTAAAATCAACTTTACTAAAAGATGTATTTTATCGTTCTGAGTTCAGGAGCAGCATTTGATTTACAAGCCCTGGGCACACATGGTGCACTATACTAGGGGCTGACAGGTAAATCAAATACCTAATCATGGAATCACCAAGTACTACATCAATTTAACATAGGGAGTACTTGCACCGTGGCACTGAATAACAGTGGCGCAGTGCCCAAAGCATATAACCAGCAAAAACATATCAAAACAGAGGAGGCAATCCATCAAAAATGGAAGGGAGACTCACGCCAACGATGCCAGGTCTAGCATCTAATATTATACCAAACAAGGATGCCGAGTCCACGAGGTGACGTCTGCAGTTAAGAGCAGTAAGCTGATTCAACCATTTTTCAATGACCGGAGATTGCTTGTGGGGTGAGATTAGGAGGAATTCTTGAGATTAGGAGGAATTCTGTTTATAGAGAATTTAGTTTCATATGGTTACGTGTCAGCCAGCTTGGAGTTTCCAGCAGGACTGAGTTGAGGGACTGAATGTCCTCAGGAGAGGCGATCTTCAGGTACAGTTGAGTATCGTCTGCATACATGAGATAGTGAATGCTGGATGATTTCAGAATTTCTGTTAGAGGCTCCATGAACAAGTTATAGAGCGTGGGAGAGAGTGCTGAACCTTGGGGAACCCCCAGCGTAACCGGTGCAGTATGGGACAGGGATTGGTTCACCTTGAAGCTTTGGGATCTATTCAGGAGGAACAAAGAGATCCAGTTAAGCACAGGCCCAGACAGCCCCATCCTGTGTTCCAGGAGGTCAATTAGGTTATTGTGTGTTGACAGAATCAAATGCTGATGAAAATTCAAGAAGGATCAGTAGGCACGATTCATTGTGGTCCTGCATTCTTAACGCTTCATCAACAATGTGCGTTAGAGCTGACTCTGTGCAATTGCCGGACGGAAACCAGATTGGCATTGGTCCAGGAGTTGGAAATGGTCGATGTAGTCCTAATCCTAATCTATATGTGTTAAATTTGGACATAAAAAAACGGTTAACTACATTTAAAATTTTTATTAATATTACAATCTCTTCTTTTTGCTATCTCTTTTTCTAATATAAACCATAGAATATCCTGTTTGTTATGTTTTTTCCAGGAAATGCTCTACCAATGAAGCTGATTTACGTTCATTAATGCTAATGCTTACCTCACAGCCTGTTTCACCTACATACCCTTTGTCGCAAGGACAAGTGATTAGGTATACCACATTTTTACCACAGCTGTTGGTGAAAAATATTGTCTTGTGAGTCACACCATGACAAGAAACCTTAGTGTCTCTTATGCACTTCTGGCATGCATTACACCCCTCACATCTATTATTCCCAACTACCCTTTTCTTATTTACATCCACAGTACCTTGTGATTTCTGTTTTCTGTATGTATGAACCAATTCATTTCAAAATTCCTATTTCTGGGGGCGTGGTCTGCGGCTGAAGAAGATGGCGTTGTAGTGTTAGAGCTGCACTAGCGGCCTGAGTGAAACCCCATATATCCGGCATCATCCGAATGCCAGCGAGGCCTCTTTGGACACTCACCGTTGTGGGGTCTGGCGGTGGCTCACGGCGGTGCTCTAAAGAGACCTCGAGCGCCTGCTGGGAGAGCCTGGGAGATGGCGGCTCCCGATCGGATCTTCCTAAAATGGCGCCCGCCCGCGCGTGGTGAGCGGCGGCTCCCTGTGTCGGCGGTGTTTCCCTGGCCTGATCGCGGAGTAGGAGCAGGCTCCTGTGGTGCAGCCAGGCCCGCCTTTCCAGTGTGTGCAGCCTGGGGTGTGAGTGAGGAGCTGTGCGGATGCCGGGGGTTTACCAGCGTGCAGCGTCCTGCGGCCAAACAAATAGTGCACCTCAGAGGCCTGGAGCGGTGAGGCGCCTGATTGCTGGGGAGTCCTGCATTTCTGACCTGGCGGGAAGCGATTCTTGCCGAGGAGTGGCCCTTAAGGTCAGCGGGCAGTTTCTGGGCCTATGCCTTGGCCGTACGCTTGAAGCCGCCTGGTAACAGTGTATAAGTGGCACAGCAGGGCTGGTGAAAGCGGTAGCTGGCAGCAGTGACACACTGCCCTGGACTCGTGGTGGCCTGCGGGGAGCAATGGACATACTTGGCCCCAGAGCCCAATGGTGAGCCGGGTGTGAGAGAGTGGTGGGGGCGGCCACAGCGAGCATGGTCCTGAATGGGGCTCCTCGGACTGCTGGTGCCCAGGTCGGCCCTGGCCTTGGTAGCATCATAGGTCGAAATAGGACTCTGGGACAAACTAATCAGATCGATGAGTATACGGTGGCAGTGAAACAGGAAGCGGGTGCGACTGGCAGTGCACGAGCCGACCCTTCCCTGAAGGAAATAATGAGGTCCATCCGGGACTTTCGAGGCACCATGCAGCCCAAGCCGGACTCCGTGACTGAAGAGGTGAACCTCCTGCATGCAGACTTTTGGAAAATGTCCGACAAGGTTGCACTGGCGGAGATGGGCATCAATGGGCTCCAAACGAAGACAAAGAGACTGGAGGAGCAGGTAGCCATGAAAGGACGGGCTCGGCGGAATAACATTCGCATAGTGGGGGTGCTGGAGGGGCTGGAGGGGCCCTCAACGGACTTCTTTGTGGAGGACCTGATCTTAAACCACCTGAAGGGGGCAGGTGATCGGCGGTATGCCCCCCTGCCAGGGAGGAAGGACTAAGCAGTGACATCTCTCTGTCCTAAGCGGGAGTGTACGGTTGTGTCATACATAGTTCCAGCCCTATACTGGAAATTAGGCCGGGTGGTGGGAGTGTGATGCATTATGTGGGTCGCTTGTGAGGTTAAACGGGGGGGGTGAGGGATTCGACACTTGATGTATGCATCTTTCTTGGGTCAGCGATTTTACGTTTCCTCTGAAATGGTTTTTGTTGTTGCGCTAATGGGGCGACAGCCACTCTGCGTGTTTTTTTGGGGGGTGGTTGGGGGTTCACCAGGCAGGGCAGCAGGGAGGGGGAGTTGGGTGTTGGGGAGCTGGGGGGAACTGCGGGGGGAGGAGGGTTGTTTACTGGGGAAAGTTTTCTTTTGCTCTTTATCAAGACGCATGGTTTGCAGGGGAGGGCGGTCGTGGCCCACTGCAGGACAGCGGGGCTCCCTCGTGGAAGTGGCGGTCTATACTTCCATATGGGTACCCAAACACAGGTTAAGGTTTGGACATGGAATGTCCATGGATTAGGCAACCAAATCAAACGGACACTAGAGTTGCAACACCAGAAGATGCACTCTCCCGATGTGATTCTCCTGCAGGAGACGCACCTGCGGGGCAACAGCTGCAGGGCATTGGACTGCTTTGGGTATAAATTGGTTGCCCACTCGGGGTTTACATCCGGGTCTAGGGGTGTAGGTTTTCTACTGCGGAAGGCCCTCCCTATGGTGATTGTTGGGGTCTGGACGGATGATGCAGGATGTATGGTGGCAGTGGCGGGTAGGTGGGAGGGGCAGACGGTGGTATTGTGTTCCTGTTATGACCCGCCGGTTCTGCACTCCACAACCTACTCACGGCTGGACTCCTTCCTGGCTGACCTCCCCTCGGGGACCCTCTTGAGGGGGGGAGACATGAACGCGGTCACGAACGTGGGCATGGATAGATCGGGTGAGGGCAGGGTTTTAACGGAGAGCAGGTACTGCAGGGATTTGTAGGGGACTTGGGACTGGAGGACGTGTGGCGGGCCCACCACCCTTCACATAGGCAGTATACCTTTTACTCGGCACAGGCATGGATCTTCCTCCAGGCTGGACTACCTGCTGGCACGAATAGATCAGTTAGGCGAGTATTCGGAACCCCATATACTGGCCAGAGGGTTCTCGGACCATTCCCCAGTCAGCGTCATATTGACGGGTCCGGTGGTAAGCAAGTCGGCGTTCCTGCGATTTATCCATGGTACCGCCGGGATGACAAACTTGGGGACAAACTCAGGGAGGGCTCCCAATTGTACTTTGAAGAGAACCAGGGGACAGTGGCATCTCATGTCACATTATGGGAAGTGTACAAAATCGTCCTGAGGGGTCAGGCACAGGCCTTGATTGGGGCTAAAAAGAAGGAGGAGTCCATACAGATTAAGAAGTTAGAAAGCAAGATAGAGGCGTTGGGCAGTTGATCTGACATCGGGACCACCAGTGACTATGGTCACATACTGGCACTTAAACAGAAGGAACTTAGAGCTCTAGCAGAGGGCGAGGCACGCGCATATTCTCTGGCCCCGCAACACCGGCCGTCTGATGTTGGTGATAAGGCACTGAAGCTCCTGGCCTGGCTCAAACACAGAGACAGAGAGCGTACTTCGGTGGCAGCGGTGCGGGACACATCGGGCTCCCTTGTTTCAACTAGCATGGGCGTAGAGGAGGCTTTTGCCTCGCACTTCGAGGAGGTCTACACCCCGGTCTGCACAAGAACAGAGAGGGATTGTGAGGAATTTCTTCATGACTTCAACCTGCCCACATTGTCTCAGGAGCAGAGGGACTGTTTAGAGGCGGACCTTACCAGGGAGGAAGAGGGAGCGGTGCTCTATGCCCTGCAGGCGCAAGGCCCGAATGGGCTACCAGTAGAACTGGCAAATGTCGTCACAGGTCCCCTACTGCAAATGTACCTTGAAGCGCGGCAGGCGGGAACACTGCTGCCCGACCAAAGGGAGGCCTCGATGGTGGTCATCCACAAGGAATGTAAACCGGCTGATCAGTGTTCCTCATATCAACCGATCTCACTTATCAACATCGAAGCGAAGGTGTTGGATAAGGTCCTGGCTGACAGACTGCTGCCAGTCCTGCCGGATCTGGTACACATCGACCAGTCGGGCTTCATGCCACGCAGGAGCACCAGGCATAACCTGCGGTGCCTGTTCGGGGTGCTCTATATGACGGAAGGAGTGGGGGACAAGCAGGCAGCATTGATGGCGCTGGACGCCTCAAAGGCTTTTTATAGTATTGAATGGGCGTACCTCTTCATGGTATTGCAGCGTTTGGGTTTGGGCCCTATTTTCTGCAGTTGGGTGCGTCTCTTATATGAGTGCCCGATGGCGGATGTGCGGGTCAATGGGATGATTTCCAGAGCCTTCGCTCTCAGGCGGGGCACGCGGCAGTGCTGCCCCTCTGTCCCCCCTGCTATTCGCCCTCACTCTGGAGCCGTAGGCTCACTAGATCGGGAGGTATAGGTCGCCCTTGTGGCAGTGTCTAGTATTACGGGGTGAGTGCCCAATGTTGAAGTTGAAGGTAGTGAAAGTGTTCCTCAAGTGGTAAGTGGAAGTCCCGTCTGCAGCTATCAAAGGTGAGGATGTCGTGGTTGTGGAATAAGTGATCAAGCATGAGCCATGTCTAAAGAAAAATGGTTAACCCAATATACCCCTGTTGGCTTGGGCAATACATTTAGTTAAAGTAAAAAAAGTCTACAAGGGATTTCACTTGTTTTCAAAATTTAGAACTTGACAATTGATTTTCAGTCTGTTGAACGTATTATCCAGGAGTTGGCGTATGTTATGAATTGTGTGTTCAAATTCATTTGTATATCTCTGTCATAACTTTTTCTGCTGATATTTACTTTGTTTAACTGTACCCTTCTGAATTTTTAAATATGCGAAAATCAGATAAATCCATTTTTCTATAACTAGAATTTTTCCGTGTGCTTTGGGTAGTTTTTGTGCAGTATTAATTACACTCAGTTTGGTTGTCTCAGTAGGACACCTACGAGTCTGATTACGTTCAACAGACTGAAAATCAATTGTGAAGCATGAGACAGCCTCCCACTCTCCAGACATCAAATGGGACTTCATTCAGGGCTGGCAGGAAGGCTGGATTAAAGTGAATTGGAATGTATGGGGAAGGGAATGTGGTTCACCCTTCGCCTCCCGATACCGAGTCCCATACTTTCAATACAATACGCATGGGGGTGCTAATGTACATGTTTGTGGGTTGCTCCCTCTTAGGTTTCCAGATTAGGTCCCATATTGTCCTCCCTACCACTCCCCTGTCCACATGGAGCCAATGCTTCCCAGGCTCCCTCTTGAATCACTGTCACTATCCGGAACTGGGTAGCTTTGTAATATATTCCAATGTCTGGTAGTCGCACCCCACCCTTTTCCCGCAAACACCTCAGTATGGAAAAAGATTAGCAGGCTTGCCCACCTTGCCAAATGAACCGGGTAAGCAGCGATTTGACTTTGGGAAGAAAGGTTGCATCTAAGTCAATGGGTAGGGCCTGAAAAAGATACAATAATTTGGGCAATAGAATCATCTTGACAGAGTGAATGCTGCCAAGCGAAGAAATTAATAGGGGCTTCCACCTCTTAAGATCGTTTTAAAGTTGATAGAGGGTGGCTGGGAAATTGGCCTTGTAATGCCCTTCCACCCGTGGGGTCAGCTGGATCCCCAGGTATTGGAGAGAGCGGCTGGACCACTATAAGGGGGATTGAGATTGGAGGACATGAGCCTCAGCATCCGGAAGCGTGAGATTGAGGACATAGGATTTGTCGAGATTGGCATCAAAACCGGTGACAACTTTGAATTTGGCTAACTCTAATTGCAACGCCGGAAGGTACCGGGACGAGTCCGCGAGCATCAAGAGCACATCGTCCGCAAAGAGCGATATTTTGTGATCATCACCCCCAAAGGGAATCCCCTGAATCACCAGATTATTTCGAATGGACATTGCAAACGGTTCAATGCTTAACGTAAAGAGCAGGGGTGACAGAGGACACCCCTGTCTAGTGCCTCTTGTGAGGGAGAAGGGGGCCGACAACACTCCATTGACCTGGACCCGAGAGCGGGGCTGCGAGTAATTGGCCTTAATCATGCGTACAAATTTATCTGTGAAGCCAGACGCTGAAAGGACGCGAAAGAGAAATGCCCAATTTACCCGATTAAAAGCTTTTTCGGCATCAAGCCCCACCAAGAGCACCAGTATCTCCCGTTTGGCGGCTTTCTCAATTAGATGTATCATTTGTCTAATGTTATCATGGGTTTGTTGCCCCTTTATAAAGCCAGATTGATCGGGATGGATTAGGTCTGGCATTAAATCCTGTATTCAGTTCGCAAGAATAGTGAAGTAAAGCTTTGTGTCTAAGTTTAGGAGTGCTATAGAGAGGCACAAAGCTAAGTATTTTTCCCAGGCTTAGGTATGACTGTTACAACTGCTTCAGCAATCGAGGGGGTCACTTATCCAACTTCTGCCATCCGGTTGAAGAGATGTGTGAGGTGAAGAACAAGGTCGGGAGCAAAGGTTTTTTAGGAGTGGGCTGTGAGGCCACTCGGCCCCGGAGCTTTGTGCAGTTTAAGAGCTGCGATAGTCGCACCCACCTCTTCTGTGGTTATGGGGGCTGAAGGTGTATCATTCGTGGCTTCTGAGATGCAGGGGAACCGCAGGGCTCAGAGGTAGCTAACCTGCAAATCCGTCTCTTTTGGTTCTTCAGTGTAAAGTACCTTGTAGAAGGCTGCAAAAAGGTCAACTTTTTCTCTATCTGTTTGGACTAAATTGTTTGCCCCATCCCGTATGCCTCCAATGTATTCCCTCTCACGTTTCTCTTGTAGTTGCCTCACTAGGTGTCTGCCTATTTTGTTCCCCTGGTTGAAAGAAGTATGGAGTAATTTCAAAAGGATGTATTCCACCCTATTATTGTAGATTGCTTTCAGTTTACCACACAGAGCTGTAAGGGGGCGCAGGGTCACCCAGGTAGGGTTGTTCTTGTGTGCCTGCTCTGCCCATCATCGCCTTTTGTATTGCTTTGTTCGCCCTTAGTGTGGCAGGGTATGCTCAGACGTGAGTCCCTTGTTCACTTGGCCACTGGACTCAAGATAGCCTGGCTGATGAGGATTATGAATCCGAAACCGGTCCCAGGATGCTTGTTTCCGGTCCAGGGAAGACATGGCTTGGCAGTTCGGGCTGGACTGTTCCCATGAGGCACAGGGTCAGACTGATTTGCATATAGCCATGTCTGAACTGGGGTGGCTGATTGAACTAAAGAATGGTGATGGATTAAACCCAGATCAGTTGACTGGGGGTGAGTGTTTGATTTGTTCAAACGCTCCGTCCATCATCCCCTTTTGTATCGCTTTGTTCGCCCTAAGTGTGGCAGGGTATGCTCAGACATGAGTCCCTTGTTCACTTGGCCACTGGACTCAAGATAGCCTGGCTAATGAGGATTATGAATCCGAAACCGGTCCCAGGATGCTTGTTTCCGGTCCAGGGAAGACATGGCTTGGCAGTTCGGGCTGGACTGTTCCCATGAGGCACAGGGTCAGACTGATTTGCATATAGCCATGTCTGAACTGGGGTGGCTGAGTGAACTAAAGAATGGTGATAGATTAAACCCAGATCAGTTGACTGGGGGTGAGTGTTTGATTTGTTCAAACGCTCCGTCCATCATCCCCTATCGCCCTGCTCTGCCTGCTCCAACTCCTTCTCCAGTCCCTCCAACTCCTGTGCCCGCTGTTTATTCAAGGTGGAATTAAGCTGCTTGATACACTTCCCTCTTATGACTGCGTTAAAGGCATCCCAGTTGTTACCCGAGGAGGTTTCCTCCAGCCTGTTAGCTTTAAAGTACTCTGTGATGGCCTCCCGTAGTTCAGTACATAATATCCTATCTTGTGTGAGGGAGACCAGGAAATACCCCTTGGGGGTCACAGTGGGGGGCGATCCCCATTGCAGGCAAATCAATAGCTGGGAGTGGTCCGAGATGGAAAGGGGAAACATCTTGGCCTCTTGAAGCGTGCCTAGCAGTCTTTGGTTGATTAAAATATAGTCCAATCTGGAGTAAGTGTGGTGCACGTGAGAGTAGAATGTGTAGTCTCTAGACTTTGGGTACAGGGTTCTCCAGGCGTCCCGTAGACCTAAGTTGTTAACTCTTCAGTGAAGGAGGCAGTTTCAGATCTATGTGAGTGAGTGCTGTATAAGTCAGGTTGCCAAGTGAGATTAAAGTCCCCCATTAGAATCATTCCGCAAAGTGATCTATTTTGTCTAGCAGGGTGTTGAGGAAGCCCATTTGGCCCGTGCATACGTAGCAATGAAGGTGCATAACGTGCCTTGTAATGTACCCTTAACCAGGACCATCCTACCCTCCTTACCTAAATGGATGTCCAGTGGCTGGAATTTTGATGAAGTGTGAAATAGAAGTGCCACTCCCCGGTGTTTAGTTTGCGCTGACAATCTATAAATAAGGGGATAGAATTCTCAGTTCTCTTGAAGATGCGTCTCTTGGAGCGCCACTATATTGAAGTGGTGGTTCATGAGGTACTTCCATACTTTTTGCCTCTTCTGCGGCGGAGTTGCGGCCCTTGACATTCCACAAGGCTATAGTATTTACCATCTTACTAGATGTGACCTTCTCCCCCTTCCCCTGGACACGCCATCCCTCGCCCTCTGAGTAGAAGATTCAGGAATAAGATCTCCATATATACCTCATAGTGAACAAGCATCTGCCCTAATGCCCTGGCATCGAGTGTGTAGAAAGTGCCACAACAAACCCCTCTCCCTCCCCTCCCAGAAAAGAAAAGAGAAAATATCTAACCCCAACAACTGGAACATATGTAGGAAAAGATACCCCCACCGAAGGTGGAGTCACCTATTCATAAAGATTGGTGGATGGCACGGCCAACAGTCCCATCCACGCCCGTCTTAGGGGACTGCCCGTTAGTTCGGGTTGCCAGTAGCTTCAATCTCTGATCCTGGGGGGCGTCTGAGTTTCCCAATTCCGGTTTCATCCAGGAGGCGTAGACCGGCATCGTACCCACGTTGAATCTAAAGGCCTCTCCAAGCGGGGGACCAGAGCTCACAACTCGTGTAGGAGCATGGTAGCGGGAGAATGAACATAGTTCTCACTTGTGGTTACCTCTTGAGGACATGGACCATCCCACCGAGGAGGAATTTTCCCGGCCAGACCTATGTGGAGTGCCAGCTGTAGCTTCAGGTTCGGAGGTAGGGAGACCCAGCAAGTCCAGACCTTTATTTAGATCGATGTTGTTGAATTTGAAGCTTAGGCCAAAGGTCTATCGATACCTAATTTTGTTGTCTCGGAGCTTGGATGTGATGGGCATGAACTGCTGCCGCCTCAATAACGTTTTGGGAGCCACATCCTGATAGATGCTGCAGGAGTGCCCCTGGAATGAAATGGAGTTCTTGGGGAAGTCAGCAGCCCAGAATGATTGTACTCTTCTCACTCCTCTATTGGTCACTAAGGACTCCAATCCTTGACCTCCCCGTTTATGCGGGGTCTGAGGTAGGCTCTTTGCAGCAAAACATGGCCCTCAGTATCCTGTCCCTAGGCAATGGGTTGCTTTCCCACTTGACAACCGCCTCCTACTTGGCAGGATGCATCCATTATTTAGGGCGTTGTCTCCGCCAAATGGCCTACCAGAAACCTAGGGCCCGCCACAACTCCTTGTTCTCTCTTTCACTGAGGTCCTCGACTAGGCTGCAGCCATGCTAGAGGTCCCACCGGGGCCGCTCCATCCCCATGAGAGATGCAACCGTCACTCCCATGCCGACAAGAGGGGGCCTCTCAGTCTCCAGATGTCTAAGTGGGGATCTCACATAGGCCTTGGCGCGGTGCAGGAGCCCAGGATCAGGTGGCTCTCAGAGCTTGCTGTGTTGGGAACCTAATATGCCACCTCAGTGCCATCTTAAAGTCAGGCACCGGCTAAAATATCTGCTTGGACGTGCTCGGTTCTCATTGTCGCCCTTAGCCATGCGCATTCACTCTTGCCACCCTGTGCCTGCGCTATGTGCCGGCTGAAGCTGCTGGGCAGATTTACCTTTGCACTTGGGACATATTCAAGCTCTGTATTCCTCCGATGATCGGCCACTGCTAGCAATCTTCCTGTGCACCTCGGAAGGCAGGCAACCGATCCTCCGTCCCTCTGCCCTGTACAATAACATCTGGTAAGCACTCGCGTCTACGGTTACTGCGGTCGCAGCATTGAAAGGTGCCAATCTCACCAGGCTTCGTGGCAGTACGTAAAATGGCAGCGACTAGCGCGGGTGGGCCCAAGGGCACTTTGGCGCCTCTTCACAGCGTCCTTGTTTCTGGGGCCAGCGCTTCGTGGGTGATATCATAACGCTAACACTGGTGCAAACTGGGAGCCAAGATGGATTACATCTATTTGGCCATCTTGCCCGGCCACGCCACCATATTTAGCCCTTTTAAAGGAGTGCTTGATCAGTTTTTTGGTGTACCATCTTACCTTTAATTTACTCTTTAAAATGTATGTATTTTTTGTGATCATCCACAGTGGTAACGTTTCTTCGAAGATGAAGAAACTGTCCTAAGGGCATATTCTACTTTTGACTCTTAGGGCGATAGCTCGAGAAGTGCAATAAGGTATTCTTATCTGTGGGTTTCCTTAAAAGTACAACTTCAAGATAACCTGAAACCTCTTTAACAGATCTATCTAAAAAATGTACACTTATTACCTTTACTGGCAGTGAATCCCAAGTTGCTTTCACAAACGTTGAGTCAGGTTAAATATTCATCCAGTTGTGATCCTTTCCATACAAAAAAATGTCATCTATAAAACAAGACCAATTGTTTACATTTTCAAAAAAAGGAGGAACTTCATTATGTACATGCTTCCATGCAAATTCCCCTACATAGCGGCATGCCAAACTGGGAGCACATGTTTGTCTCATTCAGATGCAAAGAGAGGTAATCCTTAAATAAAAACACGTTATTTTTAAACATCATGGTCACACATTTTACTAGAATCTCTATACTTTATCCCTGGATATAAGATTTTTCCCAAATTTCCCTGATGGTACTATCCTGAGGGATATTTTTATAAAGAGCAACTATGTCTAATGTGATTAGAAACTCATTATTATGCATACAATTCCAAACCTTCCACCTTGGAGATCACGTGTGCCAAATCTTTAATGTGGGATTTTTGTACGGCCACTAAAGGTTTTAGAAAATAATCTACATATTTGCTGAGGGGCTCCAAAAATGATTTAAGACAAGACACATAGGCTTGAGTGTTGGATCTTTGGGGTAAACTCTTTCCTGTAATTTACTCTACATTTGTATGGAACTTGGCTAGTCCATATATTGCTAGACTCATAGGGTCTTGTTGTTTCAAAAATCTGTATTCCTCTTCACTGATCCACTCTTTATTCTTCACTTCATCCAAATGCTTAAACACTTCCACTTTTATTTAATCTAACCTTCATTGTTTAACTTTTTGATTATGTTCCGTCACCATTAATAATTTCAAAACCTATGCTTCATAATCGGTGCTGTCATGTATGTTGTCCCCCCACCCTTGGTGGTGGGTTTGATGGTAATGGAAAAGTCCTCACTCAAAAATTTCAGAGCTATTCTGTGCTCTTTCTCTCTCGATCATTAGGATCTCATTTTGGATCTCTGTCTCCACTTCCCTTTCAAAACCTCAACTTCCTGCCCTACTTGAGGTTAGGAGACGGGTATATGTAGATTTCATCTCAAATGTATTAATACTAGTTGTAGGAACAAAACTAAGACCCTTTTCTAATATTTCTTGCTCTATGCTCCTGATATTCGTCTTAGATATATACAACGGTAGGTGCCCTATCTGCTACTAATCTTTCTGATTCCTGGTCCTCCTATATTTTTGAGAGACTTGGTTACTCTGGGGTTGATCTTTCCATTTATTTTGATTCCCATTCGGATTTAATTTCTGGCATGAAGCTAAAAAGGATGCTCCCTGCTGGAGTATGAACCTTCACTATCTTCCCTCCAAAACCCCTCACTTAGCCATACAATGGCCCAAGGGATCCCATCCTGCAGGTCCGACTCTGTGATGGATCTCAGGGTCTCCAGACCCTGGGACATTATCTGTTTCCTTCTCCACAGGCGTAGGCAGGGAAAATGCAATGTTCTCCCACTGAGCAGGAGCACAAGGCTGCTCCTGCCCAATGGGGGAATAAAGCAATCCCCTGCCCAAGAGCAGGTAGGGAAATGTATTGAATTACTACCACACCTGGGAGCAAAACAAACTGTTCTTGTGGGGTTGGAGCAAAGTCGGCTCCCACTGCACCTGCGTGAGACTAGCTGTGCGGTGCACCGGGTGGGTACGAAGGCACTCTATTGAAAACTAAAAAATGGCAGCTCCTGCAGGAGCAGGGAGCTGGCTGGGTTGTGGGGTCCCTAGGTCTCACCCCATAGCCCTCAGCGTGGGACTGGGGCATGCCACTTTAAAATTAAAAAATATCAATATTGACTTCTGCAGGAGCAGGGTGCCGGCTTCTGAAAATAATAATGATCTGACGTGCCCCGGGTGGGCACCCCTTAATAAAAAAAAAACGCTGGCTTTTGTGTGGCCCCATAGGGTTGCTTGGAGGGAGCCAGCAGGGCACAGGTGTCCTGGGACTCACTCTGCAGCCCCAATACAAAAAAAACACAGTGGGTGTTCTGGCCACAGTCACTTATTTATTACTCACTGCTCCTTCAAGGAGTGCCCCATAATGCCCTGGGATATCTATTTGCATATATTTTGTTTTTGGTGGTATCAGGGCAGGTACATCACTACTTTTTTATGTGGAGAGGGAATTATTACCCAGGCTGGAGCTTTCGCTCTACAGATGGGGCTGCAGTGCCACCTAGGGGCTGGTTGTATGGTTGCATTTTATGTGGCCTGAAGAAGCATCACACAATATAGAAGGCTGTTACGTAGTTATTTTTATGATTGTATTTTTTGGGGTGTTAAATGTTAAAATGAAGACTGAGAAACATGTTTTTTAAATTTTTTTATTTACAGAAAATAATATATCTGACTATTTGTTTTCATATTTTTCACTCTCATAATGTAAATATTTTTAAAGTAATAATAATAAACATTTCATTGTGTGCATTATTGAAATATACATTATAATTTTTGTAAAAAGATTATAGACCTGCTTTATAGATAGGTTGGTGGGTGTGGGGTGAGGAGAGGAAGTGAGAGATTGGCTGACTGTGGAGAGATGTGTGCGGGGCCTGGCCACAGGCCAAGCCCTATAGCCAACCCCCACTAAGCAACTGAGAGGGTGTGGCTTTACATATGGTACTAAAATATTACTTTACATTAAAAAAACCCTAGCAATTCATTTAAAAAACAAAGGTTAAAGTAACGTTATAGTTAAGTGAAATGCTCAATAACAACGTAACGTTTTAAACTCTAAAATCCATAGAAATTCACCAGTTATAGTTATCACAAGTAAGTATAACTCGTGCCCTAAGGTAACAATGACTCAAGCCCTTGCCATGCACTGCTTATTACCTAACATATTACATCACTCATGACATCATATCATGATATAATTGATAATATCACGGCAACATTTGCAATAAAATTATTGATGAGAAAACCGTACATAGCGGGTGCGCGATTCATCGTTACCTTAGGGCATGAGTTATAGTTACTTGAGATAACTATAACTGGTGAATTTCTATGGATTTTAGAGTTTAAAACATTACGTTGGTATTGAAGGGCTCTGCACACCCCACGTGCTGCAGAGTAACCTCACTGCCTTAATGTAAGTAATTCACTCTTAAGGTTGTCCTCCTTAGCCTAGGTAGTAGAGTGCATTATGTTAAAGGTGAGGATGTATATGTTATTACATATATATTCCTACAGTATCACTGTAAAGCAAGTTTTACTGTAAGTGACCGGTATCCCTTAGAGTAACCTGGGCTAGCTACCAGGCAAACTTAAAATAGCCAGCTCCATTATGGGACAACCGATTTGTGTCATGTTTGGTATCAAACACTGTGCTTTTACAACCCCAACACGGACCTTGTGTCGAGGGTGAACTCGCACGCACAGGGATGCCACCCTGAGTGGGTGTCCACCTAGGATACGAAACTTCACTGCTTGGTGGGCTTTCCCCAGCCGTTTGCCGCCAAGACAAGAGTCTGCCCTCCTGGTGGGATGAGCTACTTCTTCCCCAGGATGAAGACAAAGGCCTGGGCAGGAAGGAGGTCACACCTCCGCCCTCCCAGGATGGCTAGTGATATCAGCTACCAAGATGGTGAGCCTCAAAGCCTTTCCCCTCCCCGGCAGGTGGGAAAATTAGTTATGCAGGAGGTGTACACTCCCCAAGACCTAGCCACAACTTTAGTGCAGGCTAGGGGGTCTGTACAGCAGAGAAAGGGTGCTGCCATTTTGACACACTCTGAAATAGAGTATTCTGGGTAGTCTAGTGATGTACACCCACAGGATGTTGTCACTGCAGGGGTGGGTTAGCCGCAGGGACCAGTATCCCATTGACCACTGTCCCTTACACACTCAACACCCCCTAAACTAGTATTCAAGGGCTCTGCTGTAGTCTGAGAAGAAGATGCCGTCACCAAAGACAGGACTTTGGACTTTGCCAGAGCGCAAAGAGAGGACATGTAAGTGCCCTAAAGAGACCAAATACTGAACCGAAGTGTCGACTCGTGCCCATGGTAAAAACTCATTGATCCCGGCAAGAGGAACATCAGTGGACACCATAAATCAAAGCAGACTCCCCTGACTGGTGGAACCAGTCAACTACAACCTGCAGAAGAATCGACATGCTGATTGATTGAAGATTGAGCACGTAGAGAAAATGGTGTTCCGCAAGTCCGGAATAGTAGCTAAGCTCAAGCCAAGTTTCAAGGCGCTAGTTCCCTCCTGTCAACCTCCAGCTGCTGAAGACTATATTTGCTGAAGCCAAGGCTTGGTGATTGCCAGTTGGGTGATCGAACCTTCCATCGGCATCTCCAGCTCAACAGCATTTCATAGCGACAATGACCAATGTCATCAAGAGCCCACCTATGTTGTGTGCTTTTGCATACTGAAGAATGTTTTGTCTAGAGTATGGTAAGTTATTTTTGCCAAGACCAGATCCGGTGATTGACAGCTGTCAGGTATCTTCACACCTGAAGCCACCAAGCAAGGTAGAAGAAGTCCAGGTCCAGGGTTCCCAAAGGCCTCTACTCTTCAAGGGTAGAGAGTGTCTTCATCAAAATTATAGGTTTGCTAAGTGCTACATTTTGACAGACTTCACATATCTCGTCAGCACCAAGGACAGCCAAGTAACCTCTGCACCCGAAATCCCTCAAAAAGGTAACAAAGAATGACTGTCGATCCTTCCATCGGCACCTCCAGCTCAACAGCATTTCATAGCGACAATGACCAATGTCATCAAGAGCCCACCTCTGTTGTGTGCTTTTGCATACTGAAGAATGTTTTGTCTAGAGTATGGTAAGGTATTTTTGCCAAGACCAGATCCGGTGATTGACAGCTGTCAGGTACCTTCACACCTGAAGCCACCAAGCAAGGTAGAAGAAGTCCAGGTCCAGGGTTGCCAAAGGCCTCTACTCTTCAAGGGTAGAGAGTGTCTTCATCGAAATTGTAGGTTTGCTAAGTGCTACATTTTGACAGACATCACATATCTCGTCAGCACCAAGGACAGCCAAGTAACCTCTGCACCCGAAGTCCCTCAAAAAGGTAACAAAGAATGACTGTCGATCCTTCCATCGGCATCTCCAGCTCAACAACATTTCATAGCGACAATGACCAATGTCAGCAAGAGCCCACCTCTGTTGTGTGCTTTTGCATACTGACGAATGTGTTGTCTAGCGTACGGTAAGGTATTTTTGCCAAGACCAGTTCCGGTGATTGACAGCTGTCAGGTACCTTCACACCTGAAGCCACCAAGCAAGGTCGAAGAAGTCCAGGTCCAGGGTTCCCAAAGGCCTCTACTCTTCAAGGGTAGAGAGTGTCTTCATCGAAACTGTAGGTTTGCTAAGTGCTACATTTTGACAGACATCACATATCTCGTCAGCACCAAGGACAGCCAAGTAACCTCTGCACCCGAAATCCCTCAAAAAGGTAACAAAAAATGACTGTCGATCTTGATCTAGGGACCCGCAGATCCTTACCTTCAAGAGGGTTCTTCTGAACTCACCCTACAAGTGGATGTTTGTGACGTATGTTTTCTCCACTGATGTTAATGGTAAGTGTTTGATAGTGCTATCCGCTAACCAAGTGGCTTTCACCCATTGACCAACATGGCAAATGTTTTTGAATATACTGTCTGATAACTGGTATTTCTAAATTGATCAATGTTGAAGGATTGATGGTCATACTGCGAATTAAGTTTTTCCATTCACTGCCATTGTAAATGTACAAAAAGTGACTACTGCATTTATTTTCTAATATTCTCAAATTCAAGAACTCCGGTTATCTGTAAAGTATCAAGTTGATTTTCGTGTCAATATTTATATAAAATACAGTCTATTTTGATAAATTGGTGTCAAGGTTTCTTTCAAGTTGTGTCACTTACTTATTGTCAATGTTGGTACTGTGAAGTGCTTAACGTATGTTCTTCTGGGTATGCCTGACTGCTGAAGCTACGCTACCAGAACCGAGCTATGGCTGCTAACGGAGAATCAGAGGTCCACTTTTGTGCATTATGTAAATATTACATGATAAGGTTTCCAAGCCATATCACAGAATACTGCCACCTTGCAGTCGCCAGTAGGTACTTATATTTAGGACCTAGGAAAAGCATTTTTTGACTTGCCTATAACTTTGATGTTGTTTGACCAATCTGCATGAAACCTTCCCAAAAAGTGTAAAGTAGGTTCTGTGTTTCAGGGAAAGTTTGAGGGTGATCTGTGTAGTGGGGACCAAAAAATAGGGGCGCAAAATAAGGGCATATTTGTAATGTTAATTCCCAAAGTAACACTCTTTCGAACCTACAGCCGAACCGCTGAACGGAAGTACACCAAACTTGGCAGAAATGTAGATGTTGTTATGCAGATTGAGCTTTTTGGTGCAAATCCATTAAGTACTTTTTGTGAAATTTAAGCCGAAAATTATAGTGATATTTCGCGCCGTAGATATTTCGCAACAATGTTGCAATTAATCGTGAATGCCTGCGCCAACGGGAATGCTCTGTTTAGCTGGGTGTAACCTGAACAGAAAGTTGCAATGCCATTTTATTGATTGGGAATGGTTCTCCGGACTGAAAATTTTCTGTGAAAGCAAACATAAGGGGTCAGGGTCGGGGTACTCTGACCCCATGTTTTAGCAATGTAAGTGTTAGTGACACAAGCTATGTGTCCAAAATAGTGTATTTTAATCACACATTTGCGGTGCCGTAGCAATTGCCAGCGCGCCCCCATGTACTGCCACAGGGATGTCGCCACTATCATGGCAATAAAGCGAATATTGGTGGAAATATAAAAAAATATATCAGTGAATTATTTATACACATTGTATTATATTGAGATTCTGATAAATGTTTTTATAGGGATATTGTTTGATTAATTAAAATCTTACAATGAGACAATAAACACAACCAACTATAAAAATCCAATTAATAAATGTAAGACAGATAAAAACAAGAATAAATAATGCAATGCTTTTTTTTAACTGAATTAAGTTTGATAAAATCCATGTCATAATGCTATTTACATTTAATATATATCATACAGTACTTGTAGATTTAAATTTTTGCTGTTCTAATTTTGATCCTGTTCTTACAAAAAACTTTGCAAAAGCAGAATTCATCATTATATCATTGGAGTGTAGACAGATTATCAAAGCTTGCCTGCCTGTCCGTACTCCTCGGGCATTAATATGTTTTTAAAGTATGGTTTTTCTTTCAATTTTCAGTTCTGGGCAGAGACACAGCAGGTGAATAATGCTCTCCTCTCCTAATTTATCTTAACAGTGATAGCTGATTTGTTATTTTATTGACAGCTTTTCTAAATGATTCTGGAGTTATTTTAGTCACCCAAATTGGGGTCATAGCGTATTCTTCTAATGCAGCTTATAAGAATTTCCAGGCATGTGAATTCCTGTTTACGCCATAATAATCGAGACATTTGATTTTCATTGTCATTTTTTTATTCTATTCCATACTTCAATAAATTGTCCTTTTCTCGCATATAATTGATTAGTTAATCCAAACTCCAGCCCTATTTGCGCTGGCAATGCATTATTAGGCAAATGAAAGAGGGTTTTAAACGTTTTTCTCAACGCATTATTAATGGTCACAGCATTTTTCAAATTTAGGGCTTCGCTACCATTTGTTAAGGTAGACAGCAATTTTGCTGATCTAACCTTTAAGAATAGTCGGTAACTCAGATCACCTAATGATTTCTGTAAGATTCTAAATGCAGCTATCAAAGCAGTTGCTTTCCTTTGAATATCCGTCTTTTGCCGGAAAAAATTTCCATTATCATCAAATAATACTCCGAAGTATTTATATGATTCTACTTGTTCTATTTGCACTTTCTCCAGAAACCATTTGGATTTACATTTTAATATTGAATTTCTGCTGATCACCGTAACTTTGGTCTTTGTTTAATTTATTACCATCTCGTTTTCTTTTGAATATAATGATTTTCAATCAATTAACCGTTGTAACTCCACTTTTGTTTGGCTTAAAAGGATAACATCATCTGTGTATAGTAAATTGGATACCTGTTTGTTGGCTAGTTTAGGCGGGTGTGCATTTACTTCATTCAGTGCTTTAGATTTGCTAAAAACAAATTAAAAAGTAAAGGGGCCAATACACACCCTTGCTTTAACCCTGCAGTGGATAACATTTCCTTTGTTAGCGTCAAGCCATCCCCCATCCCTACCCTAACCCAAGTGTCAGCATATAGAGGTTGAATTCATTTTAAAAGGGACACTGGGATATCTTGCTCCTGCATGTTTCTCCACAGAAGTTGTCTGTACACACAATCAAAGGCCGATCTAAAATTGACAAAGCATAAATACAAGGGTTGTTTCATTGAGATAGTTTTATCCATTAGCACTAATAAGGCGAATGTATTTGTTGTAGTGCCCAGTCCTTTAATAAATCCTGTTTGATTGGGCGGCAGTATCTTGTTTTCCTTTGCCCATTATGATACATTTGAAAATAAAACTCCTGCAAATAATTTCGCATTTGTGTCTTGAAGAGTAATTAATCTGTAATTTTTGGGTTGGGCCCAATTTTCTTTTTTATAAATTGGGGATATTAGCAACCCTCTCCAAGATTCGGGTATTGTCAATGTCCTGATGATTTCTTTAAAACTGCGGTTAGATATTCTGACCATAGATCTGGATCTTCCTTGTAAAGTGCAAATGGAATACCATTCAGACCTGGTGCCCCATCTTTTTGTTTCCACACTAATTTGGATAGTTGTATTTTTGTTATATCAAATTCATGGTCCAGTTCCTGACTTAGTGTATCAATCATATTCCATTTGATATTTAGATAGTGATTTATCTAGTGTGACGGTTAGGATTAATTATATACTTCTAATTTTTTTATGTGGTGGTGGCTATTGAATTCTTGCTTTTCTTTTCCGCTTTTCCACGTCTACACAGGGATCGCAATTACAGAAGTCATTGCGATCTCCGGCCTCACCGTGAAAACGGAAGATAGGTTTTAGAGATGAAATACATTAGAAAAACATCAGTTTGAAATGTACTGTAATAAACCCATAGTGTGTAAAAAAACTGTAATATGGGTGCATATATGTCTTTTTCACATTATGGTAGGTGCAATCGTCGTGTTTGATGGCATCTCTGTGAATTCCCAATTAACCACAAAAATGTAAAATAGGTCTTACAGATGGATTTTAAAGAAGCTATATAAAAAAAACATGAGCAAAAACATTTTTAAAAAAGCATGTATATAGTAATATGTGTAACACATTGATTAGAATAGATTTTTTTGTTAATATTTTTAAATGTGCTGGTGGACGTTGAATGTCTGCTTGTATTTTGCGATTTCACAGCGTATTTTTTATATCGTCGCGAAGATTCTCCCCCTAAAAAGAGGGACTTTAGAAATAGAATTAACAATATTTCAGGCACTAGGGTGGCTCTGACAAGAGCCTTTGTGTTCATTGTGTGTATATGACAGCTGCACATAAGCCTGGATACTTAGAAACACCTTGCTGCATTCGTCTGTAAAGTGCACTCCATCATTTCTATAAAGTTGATGCATGTCAAAACGCAGATTGTTGTTATAGATACAGCCCATGCGATGGTCTCTGAGGAATGCGGAAACAGTTTTATTAACATGTTTTCTGGATTGTCGATCTGTAGACAGAATTAATATTACCACTTCCATTTCTGTCTTATGCATATATTAGAGTACACCAAGACAGTGTGAGGGAAAAGTGACATCAGTTCTGCAAAGGTTTCTTTCATTAGGATTTCCATCCCTACCCCAGACAATGTTCCTAGGCCATTTGCACCACAGTGCACAATCAAGAGGTGAGGAGCTTGGCAATCCACAATGAATTTAACCAAAGCTATCAACTGATGAAACTTTAACCCTCTCTGGCCAAACCAAATAATCTCCACATTTGGCATACCCAAGTCCCTGTCGATACCTCTCTTTTTTGCAGCCTCTTTAGCCCAATATACATAGCTATGGCCAACAATCCACACTCTATGGATTTTGAAGTGAAGGAGCAATAGCATCCAGGAGAAGGCTGGAGCTGAATGGGGTAGTTTTCCAAATGAAAATCTGTTAAAACTGAGGTGTTTTCTTTCAAATACATATATATATATATTCACTGAAAAAACCATAGGTTATAGACCATATATAGTTAGGAATTAGCATTTACAAAACCTTGAAAATTCACTGAAAAAACCATAGGTTATAGACCATATATAGTTAGGAATTAGCATTTAAAAAACCTTATTTTACTCACACAAAACCATTGAAATTCCATATATAGTTAGTTGCACTAACTATATATCGCGCACCCGCAATCCACTGCTGATGATGTCACATATTACATCATTCATGACATGGTCAGTGACATCACTGATGACATCACTGATGACATCTCAAATGACATCACTGATGACATCACTGATGACATCTCAAATGACATCACTGATGACATCTCACTTGACATCAATGATCACATCACTGATGATATCATTCATGTGATAATACAATGCATCTCCTCACACTGTAATATAACCTCCGTTACACCCAGTGTTAAATAGAGAGTATCATTTTTGAAACCATTGACACACCAATACTAGTTACTACATACGCACTCACTGATTCCTATGTCTACACACACATTCACTCATACAATCATTCATACATACAATCACTCATCTTTACAACACTATCATATGCACTCATACACCTATACAGACACTCACACTCTGCCACTCATCCATGGAGTTACTCACACACCTAGTCAGTCCTGAAAAGAATCAATCACACTTCCATTTTCTCATCTATACAGTTAAACACAGAACACCTTACATTTTTGAAACATATACTAACACATAGTTACTCTCTTATAGAATCACTGATACAAGTACACATTGATCTGCACAGAGTCACACACCTCCCAGCCAGCCATACACACACTCAGTCTCCCATACAAATACTTGTGCAACCAATCAATAACCCATATAGCTACTTATATAGCTACTGATCAACACATGCAGCAGCTTGCACAACAACAGACATACTGATGCACACTTTCAGACAGTTTAGTCACTAACCCGTGCATTCAGTAAGACGCATTTAATCACTCACTCATACAGTCAATCACGCACCTACTAAAACCTTCATTCAGACACTTATACATCCACTCATTCTTCAATATGTAAAACATATTTAAACTTTACAGAAACACATAATCACTGGATGTTGTCATCAGTGATGTCATCAGTGATGTCACTGACCATGTCATGAATGATGTAATATGTGACATCATCAGCAGTGGATTGCGGGTGCGCGATATATAGTTAGTGCAACTAACTATATATGGAATTTCAATGGTTTTGTGTGAGTAAAATAAGGTTTTTTAAATGCTAATTCCTAACTATATATGGTCTATAACCTATGGTTTTTTCAGTGAATTTTCAAGGTTTTGTAAATGCTAATTCCTAACTATATATGGTCTATAACCTATGGTTTTTTCAGTGAATTTCATTGGTTTTTTAACAGCTAATATCTGTAGCTGTAAAATGTATTCTTCTTTAAATCCAAAAATATATTTTATATGTTTATTAATAACTTTTTTTTTTAATATTTTTTTTTCTTCGTTCCCGCTTCGCGAATCGGGAAGCTTCCCGTTAGCTGACCTTGATGCCGCGAAATAGACCGCGAGCCGGTAAACGTTTCTTTACCGCAACTGCCGCGTTAGAAAACAACATCGTGACGCCTCCCGTCCGCATGACGTTTCGCGTTGTCGCGTGATACGTCATATGACGTGCTACGTTAGCGAACTCGTACGCTTACCGAGTCGCAAAGCACAGGTTTCTGGAAGCAAACCGGGAGGCCCTGCAAAGCGCGTAACATACACACAGCAGGTCATGTGACTTGGTAATAACACTTTTCATTGGTTCATTTCACTTTCGGTTTCCTAATGATGTAAGACTAGGTCATATGATCTAAAATGAACACTTTTCATTGGTTGAGAACTATTTTTTTTCCCAAATGGTGAAAATCCCTCCTTCTTTCCTCACTCTGACTTTCATCATTGTGAGAGAAAGACCCTTTGTTACCAGTGAGCAATGGCTTCTTTACTAGCTTCAGCTGGTGCTTCCCCACCACCTCCACCACATCCAAGGAAGAGTGGACCACCTGCTAAAGTTATAATTCAGCAAGAAGAGGAAGAAGAGGAACAGGACGACCTAGATAATCTCCCTATTATGGCCAGAAGATCTGTTGTACCGGAAGTAACGGGACCAGAGGGCAGGGAGATGGTGCCAAATATACAAACGAGATTTCGTGAAGTAAAACAAGTCTGCGTACATTGCAGTGGATTCATTTGCTACGCAGAAAGTAGCATCACTCTGATCAACAGAGCTATTGACAATCATGCTCATGTTTGTCCGAAACTCCCCAAACAATAAATTCTTTTTTTTTGTTTTCTTGCTCCTGTTGAGCCCTTTACAATGAATCGTTTTCGTTGCCCCCTCCGAAAAAAAACCAAAAAAAATATAAAACTGTTCAGAAAAATTCAAAAAAAGTAAAAAAATGTTCAGAAAAATAATAAAAAAAATATAAAACAACAAAAACAATTTAAAAAAAAGTTCTTTTCAGAACTACCTCCCCGTTATTAAAAAATTGGTACAATATTTGCAACTGTGCCAACCTCTATTTCTCTTAGTTCGCTTCCCAGTTCGCTCCCCGGTACGCGAACCGGAAGCGAACCCCAAATTTTTTTTTAAAAAAAAGAACAGTAAGTATAAGGGAAGGAAACAGACACTTATGTTAAAAGAAAGACAGCTATAAGGGAGTAAACTAGAGATACTATTACCCGTAATCCACTGCTGATGATGTCACATATTACATCATTCATGACATGCTCAGTGACATCATCAGCAGAGGATTGCGGGTAACAGTATCCCTAGTTTATTCCCTATAGCTGTGTTTCTTTTAACATAACTGTCTGTTTCCTTCCCTTATACTTACTGTTCTTTTTAAAAAAAAATTTTTAGATCAGTCAGAAACAGTGAAAGTAATGAAATATAAAAGACTACGTAGAATATGAGCACTGTATGCAACAACTTTGACACTTACAGAAGCCTCACCTTCTCCATGCCTCCTACACAGTTCTACATGTACATCATAAATGCAAACAGAACAGAATTAATTATACATGTTAAATGGTTTATTTTTGCTGTTCTCAGAATGTATCAAATTTCACTAAAACAGTGACTTGAAGGTATTCATCATATAACAGCGGGGGAAAAAAAACACAATCAAAATGATTGTGTTTAAAAAACCCATACAACATTAGAAATCAGAATTCAGAACTCCTTAAAGTTAACTTACTTTCCATGACGGCCAAGGATGTCCTATGAACAGCTTACACTCTGTTGTGCTGTTATTACTTTCAACCCGCCACTTTCTGAAAGAAAACCTCCATCGTTTTCAAAAACATGTTTCATACAATAAATGACTTCTTGCTCTCTACCACAAGATTCCACAAGGCCAAATCTTGTCAGAGCCATGTATAACTCTTGGATTTCTTGTTAGCCAATCCCGTCTTTTCGCATTTCCACAACTTTCAGAATTAAAATGTTGAAGATCATTTACACAATCCTGGACTAGTAATATCTTCCCCTTCTTGCTCAATCATGTTCTACATTTCCTATCACACTGATACTGCTTACTATGAAGCAGACTTACACTACCTTTATGACTAGTACAATTATTTAATTCTCTACATCACTTTTAATCACGAAGCAATGTAAAACAGTAGACAGCATTGCAGACTTACATTCCCTCTACTCCATGTTTTGATTCGCTGCTTCAATTAGCTTATAAAAAGAAATAGTTTTTCTGAACTCATTCAAAGTGCACATATTTCTCAATAACGTCCAGTGTTATGGTAAAAAGTTATGTCTCTGTACTACACTTATCTTCAAGGCCAAATAGTGTAGGAGCCATGAGAACTTCTTGAAATTCCTCAGAGCACATCCCGAGATTCTTTCCCTAAAATTTTGGTTTTAAAAACACCAGGTAAGAGTTTTTAAGGTCATATGGCAATTTTTTTTGGAAAATTAAAACAGAATCATTGCAGAATGACCAGCCATTTCTACACTTTAAATAAGCTGTATAATGTCCTGATGTTATTGAAGAACCATCATGATATATAATTGCTACAGTTACAAAAGTCCTTCCTGATATTGACAACTGTGAAGCCACAAAATTTTTAATTAAAGTTGTCAATTTTGTTCCATCAGGCCTACATCGTTGGAACATTAAAATGACATACTGGCCATATGTTCGTATAAATAATGTGGACATCATTTCAGATTTACATTGCCTACACTCCATATTGTGATCAGCTGCTTTTACTAGCTTATTAAAAGAGACTGATTTACTGTCTGGCAAAGTTAAATATATAAATCTTTCTGAGTCTACACTAGTACTACTTGATACCCTACAGTTCTCGCAGTCATGCTGCCATTGATAAGAAAGCCCAAACAGATGATCTACATCTACACCTTCAGCATACAATACATCAAGCATATACATTAAAAACTCCTGACAATCTTGCTGACTATTTTGAGAGAATTGTGTTTGGCCTGAACATCTGTCTAACAGATTTCGAATTTCAGACACACTTTCTATGTTTGTTCTATCAGTGCTACATTTCTCTAACACAGAATTTAACAAACTGCAAAATCTTTGATCAGAATTGACCACAATCTCTTCTTTTACATTTTGTAGAGAAAACAAAACATTAATCACTACATTAGCATAGCAGTTGACACCAGAACTGTTTTCAAATTGAAAACCAACAACATCTTCAACAGAATCCTTTTTGTTTCTGCTTATAATTTCAGGTTCATCGACTTTTCGTCTTTTTGCTACAACCTCCCCAGTATTGGTCACATTTCTTCGTTTCCGGCCTACCACACGTTTCTCAAACAAAGGATACTGAGGCAAATGTGGCGCATACTCTCTTCTCAACCTATTGTATTCCTTAACACAATCTAGATCCGCACAAATGTTTGTGACATCACACTCAATCAAGTACAATCCCGATAAAGTCCTAACTCGTGACAATGCCACATATGCCATACCCTCCTTGAACACAGAACTGCCAATATTCACCAATGCACAGTCTACACTTAAACCTTGCGATTTATGGATTGTCACCGCATATGCCAAGCAAACAGGAAACTGCTTACGACGAACATATAAGTCTTTTACAAGCAAAAATCTAGCAGAACAACGAGCAATTAGCTGTACTTCCTCAATGCCATCAAATTTAATTTTTAAAAATTCAATTCCATCTCTATTTCTGTATTTCACAAAATCAACAACATTACCCATTGATCCATTTACCAGACCTCTTTCAACATGTAAATTCCTTCTTAAAATTATACGGCAGTTCAAGCACACATTCAGAGTCTTTTCAAAACCCGCAGTTTTAGATATACTCTTCTCTAATGAATCCAATTTTGTTTTCAGATTCTCAGACAAAATAATTGTTGATCCCATATGCTCTACTCTGTCAATAGCTTCCAATTTCACAATCTCTTGCTTTTCTAAATGCAACATTTTGTTGTTGAATTTGGCACATTCTGCAAGAGTTGGCATCAAACATATTCCAGATTTTTTCTCAGTAACTTTCTGAAAAATATTCTCAGGCACAACATCTTCGTCTGGATATAAATTTGTCAGTAATCGTGCATGTAAAGCTTCTTTCCCATGCTCGATCACTTTTCCAATTCTAACATCTTGTAGAATAGTCTTGTAAACTTCATCCTTTGCCTGACGCATATTTTCATGCAGTTCAGCATAATTGAAGTTTAACCATATATTGACGTTGCCAATACTCCCTAAGCACTTCCTGGTATCTTCATGCGTGAGCATTTTGAACACAGGTTGCCCTTTCACTGGTGTCAGCTGCAGAAGATCTCCGAAAACAATGATGTGTTTGCCACCAAATAACACATCATACTCTGTTTTGAGAACTTCTTGCATTCTCAAATGCACAAAGGCAAGCATGACATTGGAAACCATGCTTACTTCGTCAATGATAAGAAGTTTCATTTTCCTCAAGACTCTTGAAACTTCAAAACAAGCATCTCCAGATAGCTTGTGATATTCTAATTTGTTGTCATGCTCCACTGGCAGCATCAGTAAACGATGTAAAGTAATCCCTTTAATGTTATGTGCTGCCAGTCCAGTTGGAGCGGTGACAACACAAGACAGCGATGACTCTGTCCTTTCCTGCAAATAACATGAAATTGCTTTAATAAGGAAACTTTTTCCAGTTCCCGCTTCTCCACTCACGTACAGTCGGACAGGCTTCAACGACGTACATGAGCACTCTTTCTTGTCATGACTTAATCCATGATCAATTTGCATGGTAAGTTCGTCATATATTTTCCTCTGCTCAACGTTGAGTTGTCTTTCCAACTCTTCTAAGTTAACCGCATCCTCCTGAGCATGTGCCATGGCTCTTTCCACTTCATTCATAGCAGTGGCAGCTTCATTTTCGATAAGAGGTCCTCCTAGTGGATCCTGACTCAATGAAGCAGAACTCTGACTGTCCTGAGAACTGTCTCTGGCAATCTCGGCTGCAATCGTTGCTTCCTGCTCAATTTCCACATTCAACATTTCTACATATTTGGGAAAAGCAGGACATTCTATGGTCTCCTTGGCAGCATTGAATGAGTCTTCGTAACAAAGGAAATCTCCAAGCAGTTCCTCTTCTGCACGCCAAGGCTTAAAAAGTTGCAAAAGTGCTAAATAGAAAAACTCCTTTTTTTCAGGAGATTCACCACTCAATTTTCGATGGTTTATCAAGTGGCATTTTCTTTGCTTGACCAGACATCCCTCACTTCCTATTACAGCATACACTCCTTTCTCAGTATCTTCTTTGATGTTCCTCTTGAATATGTAATTTTGCAGAACCTCATACAGACAAACATTCTCGAGGTGACTGCTTCGATTTGGATAATATGTATCCAACATGTTGCTCTTCAAAATGTCGGTACTGTTTGGCTCCTTTTCCGCCAAATACTCAATTTCCCGCACAGGTTTCAGAACTCGATTACGCGTTGCAGCAAGACCAACACTCGCCCAAACGATACTCCTGGACTTGGCATAGAGACTTGCTGAAGACAACCGGTCAGAACATTCGTAAGCTCCGATTTCTCGATGTGACAACATCTTCAGACTGAAACTGTACAACTTCTTGCTGAGGCTCTTTTCATGGGAAATGTCCTCCCACATATCCTTCAATTCTGTCTTCTCTTTTTTGGTGATGTAAGATGTCACATACCGAGCCACAGCCATACAGTTATCAGCCACAAACTGTATATCCATGTTAGCATTCCACATGGACAAAATCACCGGGTTGTAGTCGTTAATGTACTTAGACTCTTCGTTCCTCTTCAAATTGTATGTGTTTTTAGGTGATTTCTTCATCACATTATGTCGCAGCGAAGACATCAAACTGTTCACTCTTCCTTTAGAAATCACCGGTCGTGGAAAGCCGAAACGACATTTGGTGTAGAACTTGTCTTTGTTCCGGAATTTACGACGACAGTACTTTCCACATCGATGGCTTTGGAAACGTAGAACTTTTTCTCGTAGGCTTTTTTTCTCCTTTGCGTTTGGAACAGCACACGTAGAATACTGTTCTATGAAACTCATCACTGAGTCTTCTGCATCCGTTCCAAATTTAGGTGTATCCTTGATCCACAGCAACATATGTATATGAGGAGCACCTCTTGCTTGGTACTCCTTCCTCCAGAAGAAATCCAACACCTCTCCAAGAGGTGGATTCTTCTTATTCATGATGAAAGACATCATACCTTCAAATCTATGATTGAAGTACCTACATACATTGACTGGATCCAAAGAGCACAGTTCTCCGGGTGTCTTGAATTCGATGTTTTCTACGTTAGCATTTGCCTCTCGTAGAAATTCAAGTAAGTCTTCCCAGCCATACTCAGCACAGCTCAAAGTGAGGAACCATGTGGGAGTTCCTAAGTTCCTTAGCATACATTTTAAATCACCATGACGACGGTACCAGTACTCATTAGT
Organism: Lissotriton helveticus; assembly: GCF_964261635.1. Taxonomy (NCBI): domain Eukaryota; kingdom Metazoa; phylum Chordata; class Amphibia; order Caudata; family Salamandridae; genus Lissotriton; species Lissotriton helveticus. The sequence continues at coordinate 36,773,338 of NC_136062.1, read as the reverse complement.
ACCACGCTGACACGCCATGAGATTAATCAGGTGAGAATCCAAAATACTGTCTTGGACATTGACTTTATCCATAAAGTCACTTGCCGAGATGTTTTGCATGTGTATACCACTTTTCAAGATGTGGTTCACTGCATATGACAGTCCAGACAGATCGCTTTCAAACAGGAGATGAAACAAATAAGGAATGCATTGTCGAAACCTAGGATCTCCTGCATACAATCGCAAAGTCCGGTATTCAGAAGCAGGAATTTGATGAGGTCGCTCATCATATCTTCCTCCCTGACCTGTTGGAAAAAGCTGTGGGAAACACCGAGCTTCCAAACTTTCCTCCCAAACACTAATGGGACTCCCTTTCGCTTGTTTCATTTGAAACAACTCAATAGCATTCCCCATGACTTCCTTGGAATGCAAAGGATGAACACTATAATGTTCATATATTTCTTCACTAGTACAGGGTTCTACTTTCTCAATTTGACCAGCACACAAATCGTTATCCTCTTCCTCACTTACTTCCTCTTCTGCAACATATACATTTTTATAGTACTTATTATATTTTTTCAAATACAATGTTGCCCTTTTGACTTTCCTAACATCTACTAAATCTTGCCATATTTTCTTATTCTTTGTCGGAACCCCATTAACTAAGATAACAAGAGGTTCCTCTTCCACTTTTTCTACTCCAATTGTGTTAATGTTTTTCTTCAAATCTAGAGGCAAATAAACAACTCTTCCCTTTAATCCTCTCTGTAAATCTGATGGAGGCAATTTCCCTGTCTTTGGCTCCATTCTTACAATAGCCTGAAAGGGATGGATACTTTGAATCAAAATAGATTCATAAGTATTTAAATCCTTCAATTCAGAAGGAATCTCAACCAATTCCAGATTATTATGAACTGCTCTAGCAGGCATCTGGTTTTGATTTCATTTGTTACAACAATAAGTACACACACGTTGATCCAATCCCAAATCAAAACAATTTTCTACCATCAAGTATGTTGTAAAATCCTTCCATTCACTATTATTTTCCCTTTCACTTTTTCCATATAAATCCACTAACTTAGTCTGATTCTTATAATAAGTGCGTCGACAACACACACAAGTGAAATTTGGCCTCTCACTTGATTTCACCTCAAACGTCGCAATTTCCCTCTGGAAATTATCTGTACTGGAAACCTGTACACTATCTTCCACATTACTCTCTTCTTCTTGGTCAATTTCAACATTCTCCTCTTTACTTCCAAAGTAACAAAACTCAATTTCTTCACATATATTCTTCACATCTATTTCAGAACCATGCAAAAGAGCAGCGCATAATTGTTTAAGCATAATTGCTGGACTCTTAGCATAATACAACATTCTAACTAATTTCCTCACTTTATTATGATGCACTGCTAGCATCCTGAAATGATGAAAAACACTCTGGCATACTCTCCTGGAAAGACAAGCCAGTGAATGACCATGCAAACCTATCACTTCTCTCACTCTGCAAGGATCTAATTCTTGCAACAACTTCATTTTCTGCTTCAAACTGTTCTTACTAAATGACCGTATAAAATCACAAAGCAAATTGATGGAATCCTGTCGTACACTGCAAATACTACTACACTTCCAGGTGTACACAGGACCCTTAGGACGTCTCCCTAAAACCTCATTACCTAACACCTCTTCTATCTCTGTTGTCACAAGTTTTTCTTTTTCAACTGGACAACCATCTTTCACTTCATAAGCTCGACCACTGGTGTCAACTGCATGCACCAAATCATTATCCTGGAAATAACTCTCCTCATTAAAAAATGCCTCAGAGCTTGAACTATGCATCCATTCTCCAGAAAAAACTTCACAAAAATTACTACGATTAACTATTCTCTTCCATCTACTATTTCTTTTGAAATCATAAATTACCTTGTTTAGCTTCCGAATTCTATTGATTGTCAAAATAAATAACTTACGTTTAATTTCAAATGCCTGATCAATAACTTTCTCAACAATTTTTTTTCTCTTATAAAAAACCACTTTCTGCTGACCTTTCTTAATATTTTTTAAAAATTCCCAATTATCCTGTTGCGGAACATTCGTTTACGAATATCCCTAAACTCTTGTTTCCTTCTACTTTCATGCATAGAGTTATCTCTTACTCTAGCAGTAACATTTCTCATTGGCCTTTCCTTACCATTTGAATTCTGTCTCCTTTTCTGGACTGAAACATTTTCTGTAGTAATATTTTTTTTACTACACATATTTCTTATGACTGTTTTTCGACTCTTACCCGGTGCTTTCTTGGTGACTTGACAAATCTTTTTGTTAGAGGACTGCTGCATTCTTCCATGGTCCTGCTGTCTTTGACGTTTTGCAGCCTTTCTTACTCTTTCTTTGCTAGGCATCCTAAAATCTTGAAATAATCTGCAGTTGAATCTGTGGTAAAATATAATAAAAAATGTTATTAACCACTATTACCCAACAGTAAATTAATAACAGTCATCAAAAACTTAACACACTACTTAAGTATATAATATACTGAAGCCTATCTCCAATTTTTCACTGAACAGGACTCATCTCTTCTTAACCTTGGATAAACCTCACCTACTCTGTGTCCCCTGCACATAATTAAATGTAAAGGGGCAGATTTATATTAACTAGCACATCCCCAGGGATGCACCAGTTAACGTGCACCGCTGCTCTGCCACCCACGGTGTGCCGCATTTACAATCAGATAGGACAAAGCTACATCAAAACCCTGCGCCTGCTTGAAGCAGGCATAGATCTTGACGCAGGTAGGCTGAAAGCTAAAGCAACAACTAAGTATCGTGTCCAGAAGTTACAAAAAAGGAAAAATGGCGTTTAAACCAGTAATGAGCCCATGCTAACGTAACACAGTGTAAAAATATCCAGGATCTACATCAGTTTGGGGTTCACGAACCTGGCAGGTACAAGGCACTGAGGCTTTCCACCGTGCATGTCTCATCCCAAATCATATGTTGTTTGTGAATGAAACAATTTCCCAGACCAAATGCTTTGGATTGGCTACTTCTAAAAAATTAAACACCCCTACTATCCCGGAGTTAGAGGAATATGATGGTTGGAGTAATTTTACTCGTTGTCCATTAAAGATTTACAGGCCCTACTCCGTAATTCTTCCTTTAACATTTCCAGTATAAATCCAAAAGGTTCACTGCTTTGGCAACGTGCCTTATCCACGGTTTAATAATGCTGCCTTTTGCTTTATATAAGTTTTCAAATTGTATGAAATATATACCAATAGGTCGTTATTAACCTTTAGGTAGTGGTTTTCTTCATGAGGTCTGGTCGCTTCCATACACATACAGATTTTCAAAGATGATCAAGACCTTTATCTGAATGGAGAGGAATGCACTGAGACGCCAGATCATTCACTAATGTGTAGGCACATACAGTTACACGGTTCATGCAACAAACACCGACCAAATATGGCTTGCGTGTTGCAAGGCACGCCAGTTCCTGCTATCATCCCCACGTTCAAGTTCTTGGAAAATGGTAGTTATTTGATGCTCAATAATGAAGATTGTTCTGGGTTAATTAAAAGTATTCATTTTATCGTAACAGTAAATGAACGGGTTATTTGCTGCAGAAATGTTCTATTTCCTCCCACACATGAACATAGGGAGTTTTCAATCTGGCCACAAATACCAACCTTGGGAGCACATTTCAACGGCATGGCAAGAATAAGAGCTCTTTTGTCTCAGAGAGAGGTGGCCTTGAGTTCGGCCCGTGAAACTTTCGTGCTTCACATAGCGAACACCCGTACAGAGGTGCAGACCCTTTTAAATACAGATTCGACTTTGCATTTCAGCAAGATTACCCATTCATTTCCATGCAGCAGGAGGCCCATAGGAATGAAGGTGCAATTTGCGATTAGCAATTACCTCATCGCAAATTACGAATTTTTCCGACGGTGCAGGGGTGTCTCAAGAACACCCTCCTGCACCCCTGAAAAAAAAATTTGGGGTCATATGGCGCACATAAATTTTGAAAACATTCCTTTACCTCAAAAACGATTTTCAACTCATAATTTGAAAACACTGCACATGGGGAAATGACTTAAAATGTCCTTAAGACACATAAAAGCATTTTTTGATTGCCTTTGCAGCATGTTTCAGTCACCTTTAACATGCCTATGTAACGGAAACATTCAAAATCTAAATTTGCCATGCACAGGTGGGAGCATATTTACAAGCAATTTGCTCCACAGACAAACTTCTTACATTGAAATGGGAAAAATAACATCAGAGACTCTCAATTACCTTATAAAGAAGCAGACACCATTATGTCCTTCTCATCAATATTAAAACCATTGCTTTTTCTCAAAAACGATTTACAAGTCATAATTTGAAAACACTCCACAGCTCCTATGCACATAAAAGCCTTGTCAGTACTAATACTTCACATTTTCTCCAATTACAATTTCTCAAAGAACAAAATCTATTTGTGAAACACTTGAGACAAAGCAACATTTGAAAAACACAACTTTCTTCATAATTTTCTCCTTAAAGCACACTATTTTCTATCTAAATTAAAGAAATTTTTTCTCACCTTAGCAAATACTTTGAGTTTCAAAACAGTCTCAGAAACACACCAATTTGTCTTCAGCAGAGCAAAAGGTATGCACTCCAGAGTCTGCAGCTATCAAAAGCACAGAAATGCTGTAATTCCTCACACAGATCTCTCATGTCACCCAATCAAAACTCTTCCCTCACTTTTTTTCAAAGCAAAACCCTTCCCCCCTCTGCCCCCTCTCTGCTTTTTCTGCATAGCAACCACCTCTTGCAAGACCTCTCACACAACAATGTTGCAATTGAACTCTGAACTCTCAGTGCACCTGCATATCCAGAGCATTCTTTCATTTAATGATTTTTTCTTCGCCACTCAAAATACATCTTTCAACGAACTCATCCATGCACACTAACTTTCTGTTTTCAGCAATCAAAATCCACCAATCACTCTTACTGCTTCATTAACACAGAAACTCCTCAGTTTTTTTCATTTTACACTCTCATTTTTTCAACTGCCATTTCATTGCCACACTTCATCTGACTGCAGGAGAACCTTCTCTCGCCATGTTTTCTGTCTGGATTGTTGGACATAGCTACATCTATTGGGCTCAAAGGTACGCTGAAAACAGGAATTTACCTAACCTCAATTTACAAGATGTGGAAATTAAGTGGTTTGGCCACAGAGGATTAAAATGTCACCAATTGATACCATTGGTGAAAACCTTTATGCATTTGCCAAAACCTGACCTGTTAATTGTGCACTGTGGAGGTAATGATTTGGGCACTTTGACTGGGGTAGGTCTGGAAATGCTTTTAAAGGACACCTTTGAGCAATTGATGGCACTTTTTCCTCAGACTGCCTTGGTATATTCAAATATATGCCAAAGACAGAAATGGAGGTGGTCGAACCAATTTTGTCCACAAATTGAGAAATCGAGGAAGCATGTAAACAAATCTGTTTCAGCTTACATGAGAGACCATGGAATGGGCTCCCTGTACAACAATAACTTGCGTTACTACATGCAAGATATCTACAGAGCAGATGGAGTTCACTTCTCAGATGAGGGCAACAGAGTTTTCACTCTGAATTTAAGACTGTGCATTGGTACCTACTTATAAGTACCTAAATGTACCATAAACCCAAAAGCTCTTCTCAGAGCTACCCTACATCTGATCACTCACAATTATTATTTTACTCTAACTTTTTTCACTAATTTTCAAGAAAGTACGCTCCCCAGACCGCTTCCCGGTTCGCGAACCGGGCGCACTCCACGCAAAAAAACTAAAAAAACGGTATATTTTTTTTTTGCCCTGCGAGACCCTTTCAAAGCCTCCACATCAAACCTAGGGGGTCAGGGAGGATCTACTATGCCCCCTTATGGTCATTTGCCCCTTCGCTTTGGCCTCCTCTTGTCTCTCGATCCTACCGAGAGACAAGATGGCGGCCGCTACGGACTGTTTGGAATGTTTACAGACGCCGAAAAACCAATCAGCTTCGCAAACCTCCGTAACGCGAAAAGTACGAGAAGCGGAGCGCTGTTACAGATATATATCTTTTTTTGAACGTTAATTTCTCAAAATCCACTAGAGCACATATATTGAGACCTAGCAAAGGCACATCGGGCTACCAGTCCCTACAATTTTGCCAAGTTTCGTGCAAATCCATTCAGCCGTTCGATTATTATTATTATTATTTTTTTTGCCCCGCGGGGCCCTTTTAAAACCTCCACATCAAACGTAGGGGGTCACCGACGATCTACTATTCCCCCTTATGGTCATTTGCCCCTTCGCTTTGGCCTCCTCTTGTCTCTTGATCCTACCGAGAGACAAGATGGCGGCCGCTACGGACTGTTTGGAATGTTTACAGACGCCGGAGAGCCAATCAGCTTCGCTTCGCAAAGCTCCGTAACGCGAAAAGTACGCGAAGCTGTGCGCTGTTACAGATATATATCTTTTTTTGAACGTTAATTTCTCAAAATCCACTGGAGCACATATATTGAGATCTAGCAAAGGCACATCGGGCTACCAGTCCCTACAATTTTGCCAACTTTCGTGCAAATCCATTCAGCTGTTCGATTATTATTATTTTTATTTTTTTTTGCCCCGCGGGGCCCTTTTAAAACCTCCACATCAAACCTAGGGGGTGAGCGACAATGTACTATGCCCCCTTATGGTCATTTGCCCCTTCGCTTCGGCCTCCTCTTGTCTCTCGATCCTACCGAGAGACAAGATGGCGGCCGCTACGGACTGTTTGGAATGTTGACAGACGCCGGAGAACCAATCAGCTTCGCTTCACAAAGCTCCGTTGCGCGACAAGTACGCGTCCTGGGCCGCTGCCCGGTCCGCTGTTACAGATATATATCTTTTTTTAAACGTTAATTTCTCAAAATCCACTGGAGCACATATATTGAGACCTACAAAAGGCACATCGGGCTACCAGTCCCTACAATTTTGCCAAGTTTCGTGCAAATCCATTCAGCCGTTCGGACTAAAAGTGAGGCCAACCGCCCTATGGAAATTAACATGGGAAAAACGCGTTTTGGGACCCCCCTTTTTTCTCGGCCCCCCCTTGACGAACCCCCCCAAAATGTTCAGGGGCTGCTCAGAAACAAAATGTGCCATTTTCCTGAAAATTTCAGCCAATTCCGTCCACAAACGCCAAAGTTATTAGACATAGAATTTTCAAAAAACCCATAGAGAAAAAATCCTAACTATATATACCTACTGGCGACCGCCAGTAGGTAATATATATATATATATATATATATATATATATATATATATATATTACCTACTGGCGGTCGCCAGTAGGTATATATAGTTAGGATTTTTTTGAATAGGGATTTCTGAAAATTCTATGTTGAATAACTTTGGCGTTGATGGACGGAATTGGCTGAAATTTTCAGGAAAATGGCACATTTTGTTTCTGAGCGTCCCCTGAAAGTTTGGGGGGGGGGGTTTTGTCAAGCGGGGGCCGAGAAAAAAGGGGGGTCCCAAAACGTGTTTTTAACATTGAGTTTTCCATAGGGCGGTTGGACTCACTTTTAGCTCGAACGGCTGAATGGATTTCCACAAAACTTGGCAAAATTGTAGGGACTGGTATCCCGATGTGCCTTTGCTATGTCTCAAGATATATGCTCCAGTGGTTTTTACGAAAATTAACTTTGAAAAATATATATTGGGCTACATTGGGCTATATATATGTTAAAGCCCAAATGTAGCCCAATGTAGCCCAATGTAGCCCAAATGTAGCCCAAAGATGGCCACCAGAGACAAAAAAACAAATGTAGCCCAAATATCAGCCAGATGTAGCCCAACTATAGCCCAGTGACAGAATGTCCCAGAGTGTTCTAAAGAACAACTAGAGCGCTAACAGTCTTACTTATGACAAAAGTATGGCACACCTGAAGTCATCTTGATTGGAATAAAGTGTTAACACTTAAAACATTTAATTTGCAAAGGAACAAAATGAGGGGGTTCATTTTGCCATAGAAATTATGATTAGTGCTGAAGAAAGAAAAATTAGGGCACATTTTGAGTGACTTCTCAAATCCTCTTATATTTCATTAAAAAAATTCTGATATGCAGTCTCCCAAGATGGCCACCAGAGACAAAAGAGCCCAAATGTAGCCCAAATATCAGCCAGATGTAGCCCAACTATAGCCCAATGACAGAATGTCCCAGAGTGTTCTAAAGAACAACTAGAACGCTAACAGTCTTACTTATGACAAAAGTATGGCACACCTGAAGTCATCTTGATTGGAATAAAGTGGTAACACTTAATACATTTAATTTGCACAGGAACAAAATGAGCGGTTTCATTTTGCCATAGAAATGTTATATATATATATATTACCTACTGGCAGTCGCCAGTAGGTATATATAGTTAGGATTTTTTTGAATAGGGATTTCTGAAAATTCTATGTTGAATAACTTTGGAGTTGATGGACGGAATTGGCTGACATTTTCAGGAAAATGGCACATTTTGTTTCTTACCGTCCCCTGAAAGTTTGGGGGGGTTTCGTCAAGTGGGGGCCGAGAAAAAGGGGGGTCCCAAAACGTGTTTTTAACATTGAGTTTTCCATAGGGCGGTTGGACTCACTTTTAGCTCGAACGGCTGAATGGATTTCCACAAAACTTGGCAAAATTGTAGGGACTGGTAGCCCGATGTGCCTTTGCTATGTCTCAAGATATATGCTCCAGTGGTTTTTATGAAAATTAACTTTGAAAAATATATATTGGGCTACATTGGGCTATATATATGTTAGAGCCCAAATGTAGCCCAATGTAGCCCAATGTAGCCCAATGTAGCCCAATGTAGCCCAAAGATGGCCACCAGAGACAAAAAAAAACAAATGTAGCCCAAATATCAGCCAGATGTAGCCCAACTATAGCCCAGTGACAGAATGTCCCAGAGTGTTCTAAAGAACAACTAGAGCGCTAACAGTCTTACTTATGACAAAAGTATGGCACACCTGAAGTCATCTTGATTGGAATAAAGTGTTCACACTTAAAACATTTAATTTGCAAAGGAACAAAATGAGGGGGTTCATTTTGCCATAGAAATTAAGATTAGTGCTGAAAAAAGAAAAATTAGGGCACATTTTGAGTGACTTCTCAAATCCTCTTATATTTCATTAAAAAAATTCTGATATGCAGTCTCCCAAGATGGCCACCAGAGACAAAAGAGCCCAAATGTAGCCCAAATATCAGCCAGATGTAGCCCAACTATAGCCCAATGACAGAATGTCCCAGAGTGTTCTAAAGAACAACCAGAACGCTAACAGTCTTACTTATGACAAAAGTATGGCACACCTGAAGTCATCTTGATTGGAATAAAGTGGTAACACTTAATACATTTAATTTTAACCAATCAATAACCCATATAGTTACTCATATAGCTACTGATCAACACATGCAGCAGTTTACAGAACAACAGACATAATGATGCACAAATTAAGACAGTTTAGTCACTAACCCATGCACTCAGTGAGACACATTTAATCACTCACTCATACAGTCAGTCATGCACCTACTAAATCCTTCATCCAGACACTTATACATCCACTCATTCTTCAATATGTAAGACATATTTTAACTTTACAGAAACATACAGTCACTGGATGTTGTCATCAGTGATGTCATTTGAGATGTCATCAGTGATGTCATCAGTGATGTCACTGACCATGTCATGAATGATGTAATATGTGACATGATCAGCAGTGGATTGCGGGTGCGCGATATATAGTTAGTGCAACTAACTATATATGCGAATTTCAATGGTTTTGTGTGAGTAAAATAAGGTTTTGTAAATGCTAATTCCTAACTATATATGGTCTATAACCTATGGTTTTTTCAGTGAATATATATATATATATATATATATATATATATACTACTTAATTTTATTCACTTACTTACTGACAGCATCCAAACGAAGGCAAGTGTCGAAACCGGTTGTGCAAAGACCAAATAAAGCAGCTTTTTGAAATCCCGCCAGGTTCTTTGGATTTTCTTCATCTTTGGGAAGGAGAAACTGACAGGATATTTCACGCTCAGCCCGTGGTGCGCACAAAGGACCCTCTTGATAAAAGCGGACACAGTGAACACTGGCAATTCCTGAAATTAACCAAGGTATTGGGCGAACTGTGACCCGCCACGATCTCCTACCTGGTACCCTAAAGCGGCTGCTGTGCGGCGGACCTAGAAGGCTAGGTGAAGCGCTGGTATCTCATCCAGTGTTTCCCATCTGGGTGTCGGGAAGCTCGTGGCAGAAAGAGATGGGGTCAGAGATGTACTGCTCGAACAATCTTAGCGACTCCCCCAAGCACCGATCTACCTGAGTGCAGCATTGTGGGACTGGTAGTCCCCGTAATCGGCGTAATCAGTGAGACTCGGATGCAGGTGTGACTACTTAATGAGGAGCCGCCTTAAAACACCGAAAGAAGGGGAGCGCGCATTTTGGACACAAGCACCAGACGAAGGCAAGCGCCGAAACCGGTTGCGCAAAGACCAAATAAAGCAGCTTTTTGAAATCCCGCCGTGTTCTTTGGATTTTCTTCATCTTTGGGAAGGAGAAACTGACCGGATATTTCACGCTCAGCCCGTGGAGCGCACAAAGGACGCTCTTGATAAAAGTGGACACAGTGAACACTGGCAATTCCTGAAATTAACCAAGGTATTGGGCGAACTGTGACCCGCCCCGATCACCTACCTGGTACCCTAAAGCGGCTGCTGTGCGGCGGACCTAGAAGGCTAGGTGAAGCGCTGGTATCTCATCCAGTGTTTCCCATCTGGGTGCCGGGAAGCTCGTGGCAGAAAGAGATGGGGTCAGAGATGTACTGCTCGAACAATCTTAGCGACTCCCCCAAGCACCGAACTACCTGAGTGCAGCATTGTGGGACTGGTAGTCCCCGTAATCGGCGTAATCAGTGAGACTCGGATGCAGGTGTGACTATTTAATGAGGAGCCGCCTTAAAACACCGAAAGAAGGGGAGCGCGCATTTTGGACACAAGCACCAGACGAAGGCAAGCGCCGAAACCGGTTGTGCAAAGACCAAATGAACCAGCTTTTTGAAATCCCGCCGTGTTCTTTGGATTTTCTTCAACTTTGGGAAGGAGAAACTGACAGGATATTTCACGCTCAGGCTGTGGAGCGCACAAAGGACCCTCTTGATAAAAGCGGACACAGTGAACACTGGCAATTCCTGAAATTAACCAAGGTATTGGGCGAACTGTGACCCGCCACGATCACCTACCTGATACCCTAAAGCGGCTGCTGTGCGGCTGACCTAGAAGGCTAGGTGAAGCGCTGGTATCTCATCCAGTGTTTCCCATCTGGGTGCCGGGAAGCTCGTGGCAGAAAGAGATGGGGTCAGAGATGTACTGCTCGAACAATCTTAGTGACTCCCCCAAGCACCGAACTACCTGAGTGCAGCATTGTGGGAATGGTAGTCCCCGTAATCGGCGTAATCAGTGAGACTCGGATGCAGGTGTGACTACTTAATGAGGAGCCGCCTTAAAACACCGAAAGAAGGGGAGCGCGCATTTTGGACGCAAGCACCAGACGAAGGCAAGCGCCGAAACCGGTTGTGCAAAGACCAAATAAAGCAGCTTTTTGAAATCCCGCCGTGTTCTATGGATTTTTTTCATCTTTGGGAAGGAGAAACTGACAGGATATATATATATACATATATATATATATTCGGCTCCAAAGATCCACCAGGCTGCAACCTGTATAGATACGCGGCACTCTTGGGGATGGTTTTCCAAAGTTTTTATTAAAAAACCTTTAGCACATCAAAGACGCGTTTCGGCGTTTAGCCTTTGTCAATTTGCTCATGGTTGAGCAAATTGACAAAGGCTAAACGCCGAAACGCGTCTTTGATGTGCTAAAGATTTTTTAATAAAAACTTTGGAAAACCATCCCCACGAGTGCCGCGTATCTATACAGGTTGCAGCCTGGTGGATCTTTGGAGCCGAGTGTATGTGACGGGTACACCCCCGTCAAGCGAGCACCCGCTTGCGAGTGCGGCAGGCTGGTGTTGTTGGAGCTACAAAATATATATATATATATATATATATATATTTCATTGGATGCTGTCAGTAAGTAAGTGAATCAAATTAAGTAGTACGTTGGATGCATTAGTAAGAAGAAATATTATTGTCTGTTGTTTAAAAAAAGGAATGTAATACAGACAAGGATGTGCTTCTAAAACTGTGCCTTAAACTACACCTGCTGTATCTCATTTGGAAGTAGCATGTTCCTTCTCAAATATGCTGTGAACTTGTGGCCTACTGATTCCACTGGGTTGTAGATACACTGAGCTAAGAGTGTATTGGGGGAAGGGTGTTAAAGAGACAGAACATTTATTTAAAGTTGTAGAGTTATGATATTATTTAAGTAATGATAAACTTTAATTTCCAATTGAGGACTCTGTAATAAAGTGTTGTGCAGTATCTAACTTAAAAAAAAGCTAATTATAGGTCTCACAGTGAAATAAAATATATGAGATGAACTGCATCTATTAGAGGGTATGTATTTAAGATGTTAGTACGAAATGTTGTGGGAGGTAAGAGAAAAATGAATTTGTGCCCCTTTATTCCATTGTGTAGTTTGTAGAAAAATAACAGTATAGTATTATTCAAAGTTGTAATGAAAATGGAATTAAAACTAAGAATGTTTTGAATGTCTAAGCATCTTGTGTAGAATAGATACACCTATGTTATTTGCATTCGGGGAGTTGTAGTACTTTTGATCACCTTATTAAACAGGAGTAGTGTGGTCACTAGTAAAACATAAAAAAATGTTCAGTGCCTGTATATGTATTATAAAGTAGTAATATTAGTTAGGTATTTATTAGGAAGTGTCTTTCAATGTGGTTTGCATATGCTTAGCTGTTGTGATTTGTTTTGTGGTTGCATATATTTATATGCACAGTGGGGCTTGAGTTTATTTAAAGATGTAGGGAACTATATATTTTTTAAAAGATGGCTTGAAGGTGTATATCTATCTTGGAATCACATATATATTTGCATGTTGATTGATATTCTTTAAAGCTAATGAAAATGTCATGTATGTGGAGAGGCTTGGGTATTTCTTTATTATTATTATTATTAGGGTTTTGTAGAGCGCATAGCAACCCGGAAGCATCCCAGCGCTGAAACCAAGACAGACGAGAGGGTGGATTTTCAGGGAGGAAAGGGGAAGGAGGATCAAGGGAAGAGGTGCGTTTTCAGTAGTTTCCTGAACCGGAGGTGATCTGATTCCGTCCTTAGTTTACGGGGGAGGGTGTTCCAAAGGCTGGCCGCGTTCACAGAGAATCGCCGTCCGCCTGTGGGCGCCTTTTTCACTCTGTGAACTGTGATGAGGTGTTCGTGATCCGAGCGGAGGGACCTGGTAGCTTTGTAGGGCGTGATGAAGTTTTTAAGGATGGGGGGGGCCTTTATCCTGCCAGAGTTTGTGAGCCAGACAGACAGCCTTGAATTTAACTCTTTCTCTTACTGGGAGCCAGTGAAGGTACTTCAGAGCTGGTTTGGCCGAGGATCTGGCCGGAGTGTTGGTGAGAAGCCGGGCTGCGGTGTTCTGAATCCTTTGTAATTTATTGAAGGTGGCTTCGGGGGCTCCCAGATAGATGGCATTGCTGTAATCCAGCCTAGATAGAATGAGGCCTTGGATAAGCAATTTCCGGGAGATGGGAGGGAGTAAGGGCAGGATTTTCCTGACTGATCTAAGAAGCCCGAAACAAATCCCAGCGTTTTTTTTGGCTTGGGTTTTGAAGGACTGGTCTTTCTCTAGCCAGATTCCCAGGCTCTTTAAACGTGCTCTGTTTAAAATTGAGGAGAGTTTTTAGTGCAGAATGTCAGTTGAGAGTTCTTGTGCAATGTTCATTTGGTGTGTAACTTTTCTTTGAGGAATGCTGAATGTAAGTTTTAAACACACAAGAAAAATTTGAGAAATTATGTAGGTATGCCATTAAGAAAAGGGTTTGTGCTTTGAAAACGTGAGATTTGCTTTCAGTTTTAGAAACTTACTGATGCATGCGCATACTGAGTAACAAAGCAATGTATGGTTGTAGAAAGGCATGTGTCCAATTATATATGAAGTGTGATATCTAGGCTTTTCTGAGACTTAAGTCATTAGAAAAGGATAAATACAATAAAACAGATATTTTGATACTGACAAAAGGTGTTAAACAATGAGTTACAGATATAATCACAACGGTTATCTATGTAACAGCAATGGAGATACTTTACTGTCACCCAAGCATTATTTAGGCACTCATCCAATCACTCAGCCACTACTCAGGCTGTTTGTGAATCATTCATGCACTGTGTATGCACTTATTTCATCACCCATGCACTACACATGAACACATCCAATTACAGAGGAACTAATTATGCACTCATTGAACTATGCAGGCTTCATCCATGCATTTATCCAATCACCCAGGCACCAACCATTCACATATACAGTCACCAAAGCTGTACCAATGCAGTTATTCAAACACCCAGGCACAACCCATGCACTCATCCAAACACTCACTTATAAACCATGCAGTCATCCAAATACTGAGGCACAACCAAACACTCATTTACTAATCATGCACTCATCCAATTACGCAGGAAGTACAATTGCAGTGAACCTATCACCCATTTTAATTTCTTTTTTTACAGAGTTTTATATAGCACAAACTTGACCCGAATGTATCGAGTATCAGAGCACTTCACATAGCGCCAGTTGCGTTACATGAGGAGATATTCATTTTTATTAGGCACAGGGAGATTAAGTGATTTGCCCAGAATCACAGAACTTTCAGCGTCATTGCCGAGACTCGAACCCAGTTCCCCAGATTCAAGGTGAAACACCCTAGCCGTTAGGCCAACTCCTCTCCAATCCAGTATCTATGTCTCATCCAATTACTGAGGCAATACTCTTGTACTAATATAATCACCCCTGCAGCATACTTGCTTTTATCCAATCACTCAAGCTTTAACAATGGACGTATACAATTACTCATGCATTAGTCATGCAAGCTTGTAATCAGTCAGGCACTACTGATTCAGTCATTCAATTATCCAGGCAATACACATGTACTTTTGCAATCACCAAGGTACTACCTGTTCAATTAACCAGACACACATGGGCATCAGTCATGTACTCATTCAGTCACTGAAACACTACTCATGCACTCATGCAATCTGCCAGGTGCTATGTATGCACTTGAACAAGGACGTAAGCACTATGAATGCACTGAATAAATCACGTATTTAGTATGCATGTAGTCCTGTTATCACACAGTAACTAGAGTAGCACTTATTGAATCTTCCAACCACTGTCTATGTATGTATTGAATCATTGAGGCATTAGTTATGCACTTATCTAATCATTCAGGCAGTACTCATGCACTCATCCAAACACCCAGATAGTAGCAATATAGTCATGTGAATACACGGGCACTAACTATGCAGATATGAAACCACCAATCTAGTGCCTACATACTCAGGGAATAAAACAGGCACTACCTACATTCTGAGGGAATCACCTAGGCACTATCTATGCACTCATCCAATCATCCAGGGAGTATTATTGTACTCAACCACAAACAGATGTAATTACAAGTTTTAGTGATGAATATGTACTCTTTTAGAACCATCTGGTGAATTATTTATGTAACCTTCACACACTGTTTGGATGTACTTGGAAGAATTAGTGAGCTATATGCTGTGAAACAGATGGATGTGCAGATTTTTATGTGCAGTGTTTATCAAAATTGTAATCTAACACATCTAAGTGGAAATGTACTGAAACACTTAGGGGTATATTCACAAGAATGTATGCTAAATATCACCAAAAAATGCTAACGCACCTTTATACATTGCAGCCGATCATGGGAAAATAACCCTGTGTTAACGTGGAATTCACAACACCGTGGTACCAAGCGCTAGTTCGTCGGAAACATTGCCAATGTCTGCGATACAACCACCATGACGGAAATAAAAACACAAACCCCAAAACGGAAAAAGATGCGATGTACCCAAACGAGATAAGAAAACAGTGACAACCAGCACAAGGCCAAAGCGGGAAAAAGTGCAAGAACAGCAGACGGTAATGGCAACCAAAAAGGACATCGACTGCGTAGTACCACAAATGCACCCTGAGCCACTGCGACAACATGAACCCCCCAATCTCCACGGATTAACACCCAAGAATACACCGACCAGGGAGTGGGTGGATGGGGGTAGACGGGCACAATGGCACACACACAAACACCAAGTAGTCCCACGTACACCTTGTGCCGAAAGGGGCACCCACACAAGACATTAACAAGCACACAACCAACACATGCACATGTGTGAAACACAGCAAACATGCACATGCGTCGGCCACACTGACAATGCAAGAGACACAACATAACCAGTAGCATAGCTGCAGTGCAATCATCATGACAATGTACATGGCATGATACTGAGGTGGCTGAGTGGGACCACAACCGGAAAGGAGCAGGTCACACTCCGACACAAGCACCTGCACAAACAAACCCTGACGTCCTCGGCACATCTGTGGACAGACCATTCCCAAGAGGCACAACCCGACAAAGAGCACAAGTCACCCCACTCTGCAACATCTCTGTTCTGTGGAAGCACAGAACTGACGGGCACACCACCTGAAAGGGACCAGTGGCAGACAAATCAGAGCCGCAACAGCGAGTCAACCACCGTGCAGAATACGCACATAAGTAGAAGTGCAGCTCAACATTGACAACATCCCGGTACAAACAGCAACACCTCCACAACAAAACACAGGACACAACTGGTGCCACAAATGTGCACGACATGACAAATCACATCTGGCACTGCAGGAAACTGTGACATGACAATGTACAAGTACAACCTGCAACCTGCAAATATGTTTTATCCACACATGTTGTGTTTGTGGGCATCTCGAACTGTCCCATGATAGCCAGAGACGGCCACAATGTCATATGCTCATGAGAAGTAATTGTCAATGATGGCGTTCCTATGGGCCATTCCTGCCGCAGCTGCAGAGGGATGTGGGCCACCTGCCCCATCCTCACCATCATCATCTGGTACCGCTGGAACTGGGATCCATGGGGCCTTGGTGCGTACACAGATGTTGTGCAATACACAACATGCAACAATCATCTTCCACACGATGTCCGGGCTGTTCAGGAGCTTTCCACCTGTGCTGTCTGGGCACCTGAAACGTGACTTCAACACGCCAAATGTGCGTTCAACGATGCGCCTGTTGTACTGCCTCTGGACGGGTGTGTTCGGGTCTCAGAGGGGTGTCATTATCCAAGGGCAGAGTGCATATATTTGATCACCTGTAACAGTGCAGGGATGTGATGGTAGGCCCATTAATCCAGTGACGCCTGTGCTGGCTGTGTGTGGAGTGAGTGTAAGCCAGCCCTCAGGGAGTAGCTGGTGCTGGCAACAACTTCAACAGTCATCACGCATTCAGAAATGCAATGTCGGAACAACAAAGGGATGACTGGAGTCGCACAGGGTTAGTTGCCCGATATGCACAGCGGCCGTCACAGGCCCACCGCCACATGACGCGTGTGGAGATGTGGAGAAGTGTGGCTCAGGGGTTAGAGGCAGCAGACCCGGAAGCTGAGATCGGTCCTGGACCAGGGTTCAATTCCCCGCCTCGGAGGGGTCTTGGGCTAAAAATTCCACGGACTCGATAATTCTCGCCCCGGTGCCTCCTCGACTCACGGGTTCACACTCTGTGACTCTGGGCAATAGCTTGCTTAATCTCCACAACGGCCCCTCGCGGCGGGATGCCTGACTTTCACCTTGTGGATACCCTGCTATCTCACAGGGGAATACCAGGAAGGGTTCCCTAAGCAAGCGCCGGGAAACCCACTGCGGGTAGCTGTGCGCTATATAAGCTCAACTACATTTACATGACGCTGACGTGTGGAAGACTGGGGTGGAGTCACGAGTAACGAGCAGGTTTCCGTGGATGTAAAAGGAGCTTGTCGCAGAGTGTCTCAGTGGACAATGGAAGGTGTACCCCCGGGCCATGCTGCAGAGGGCACATGCCAACTGTGTCCGGCAACATGAAGGATGTTCAGACTCATGCCAGACACCAAGCCCGTACTTGCACTTTGCAGATGACAACACCCAGGCCACAGGCTCAGACACCAATGATGTCCCACCGGAGGCTGACGGTCACTCACAGCGCACAGGGATAGTGGCACTACGTGTCGCCGGTCTGTCATATGGAAATATGCCACACTGATTGAAGGGGGTCTGGCGCAGTGGCCGCCGCCACGTACAAAGGGCCACTGCCATTTAGGACTCAGGACACAGTTCCACATGTGGGACCTACTGTGACGAAGGTGACGCCGGTGGAGTATGTCACCTTGGAAGGAGTTATGTGGGCCAGCGTCGAGGGGGCCAGCGATGGTCGGCGGAGGCTGCAAAGGTTGCGGGACTGGGTCTTGGCGCTTGCCCCGGCATGTGGTGGGCCCTCTTTGACACATGACGGTGTTGGCAGGTGAGCAGTGCTGCCTTAGGGAGTTGGGGTGGGCAGGACTGGTCTGTGTATCAGCGTCCTAGGGTGCAGCGTGCGCACAGGGTCGCAGACCCTGCTGCTCATGGCGTCGGCCTTGTGGCGGACTGCGATGCGCCGCTCTGTCAGTGACGTTGGCCTTTCCGGGAGAGAACCACACTCTGTGCCACAGGCTTTTTGTCACACTCCTGCGTAGCCCTGACATACTCAGGGACCACCCACTATGCTCTAGCACACAGGGGGGACGCAGTGTGCAACATTTCCGCTATCGGGACCATAGCCTGGGGTGACATGGTTGCATCCACTGCTCACTACTTTCTTGTCACCAGCAGTTGTGGCCTTCTTGGACATATTTGATGTTTGCATACCCACATCTGTCCTACACATCCACGGCTCACTTGTCCTTGTGTACCTTCCCATTTATAGGTCACTTGCATCCTTCGCACATGGCTGCATTCCGCATCTACACACCTTAGCTGTTGTGTGGCTGTGTTGCCATGACATGGCTGTATGGTATGCAGGGGTGGGCCAGGATCACCATGGAGTGATGTTGTCATGTCTGATAGGTGGGCATGTTGGTTGCCATGTTGTATGTGGTTTGGCCCAGTTGTGCCTTGTGTGATGGTGGCTTTGAAGTGTGTGGTGTGTTGATGTGGCACTTACCAGCTAGCAGTCCAGTTCCATATGTGCCATGTTGGAAGCGCTGGTTGATGATGGACTGTTAGAAGATGAAGGAATCGTGCACACTGCCTGGGTAGTTTGTGACGACATTGGTGAAGAGTTCCCGGTGGTCCACTATTGCCTGCACATTGATGGAATGCGTATGCTTCCTGTTACTGTAGTGGTGTGCAGGATCCACAGGGGGCACAAGTGGCACATGTGTGCAGTCTATTGCCCCCAACACGGCGGTAAATCCGGCAATGGCGTAGACGCCTTGCTTGGTCTACTGCTATTCCTGCGCAGTGAGTGCGAAGTGAAGGTGCTGGGGTATGAACCTGAGGATGACATCCAGGACAGGTGTGATGAACTTTGATAGGGCTGGCTGTGAGACTCTCCCGACTCATGCAGTTGTTGGTTGGAAGGTACCAGAGGCCAACAGGTCCAGCACAGACAGCAGCTTTGTCTGCGGAGGGATGTTGGTTCTCTGCTGTGTTGGGGCCGTCAGCCTGTGGGCGATGTGGGTGATGCGGATGATGGTTGTCTTTTTGAGCCTGTAGTGTGCAATGACTTCCTCGGGTTTCAGGTCCGTGAGACAGGTGCGTTTTCAGTAGGAACACTATTTAACTCTATGCAGCTTCTGTGGTGGTCCGGGGGTGGGGTGGGGTGGCCAGGTCCTGGGGTGGTGGTGGCGGTCCGGGGGGTGGTGGCCCTGTTGGGGCTCCGAGCTGCATGATGAGTAGCTCCAGGGCATCTTTACTGCTGGAGGCAGGTGTTAAATACCTGCTGCTACCGCAGCTTATCTCGTGGTTTTGACTCTCATTGTCGATCTGGCATTTCGTTGTGAAAGTGGTGTTGTGTTTTTTCCATGTGTTTTTGCACTGGAACGCCTACTCTGCATCTCATTAGGGTTAGTTGGTAGTGTCCTCCGCGGAGGTACATTTTTGGGCAGTTATCGCGGGAATACTGGCGATGTCCGCAGTTTGGACCAGCTTGTGAAAGGGATGTTAAATCTATCTCCACTTTTGATGCGGTAAGGTGGGGATAAATCAGAGTTACGTCCTTGTGAATATGCCCCTAAATCTACCAGTGAGACAGTGGTAGAGAGGCTCAGAAATAGCTCTAATGTTGTGTTTTTGGATTTACAGTGTTTTTGCTTTAAAATGTACGATGAAAGGGATAACATGGTCTTTTAGTGTGTATAAGTGAGAACGGAGATATGGTGCAGTTGTGTTGTAGGAAACGGTGCTATAATATTAAAAGGTAACTAATAAATTAAGTTTTGTGTTTTGGTTTGGCACATTGAAGTAAGTGCTTGTAGTTATGTTGCTAGGTTAATCTGTAGATTTAAAACTGCAAAATAGCATAAAAACTGTTTTTGTGTTATATGTAAGCCAGTACTAAGTACTAAAGTAGTTGGTACATTGGCAAGAATAAAAATTAAAACATGCTTATTTTCTTTCACTGAACAATATCTGCATAACTACAGACAGAATGCCTACAAAAACTCAGAGGGAAAAGGAACAGAAGCAACTAAAGTATATATGCAGAACTGAGACACAAAAGGCCCAAAACAAGAAAAAGTGGTGAAAGAAAATAGAGGTAAAAAGTAATTTCCTAAAAACATATGTGGACATTTCCAAAAACTACACAATAGTGAAAATAAAATTCAAACTAGAGAAAGAAGAACAGTGGACAAAATCGATATAACAAGAACAGGAATAAATGTAAAAAAGATAGGCACCCTTAACCAGGAGACAGAAGCAGTTCAACCCCTTCAGCGCTGATGACAAAGCCAGCTCGTCATGGGCGTTACCTGCGCTTCGCGGATGACGAGCTGGCTCTGTCACGTTACGCGGGATTTTCAAATTTCAGCGCACAGCGGGAAAACCCGCTAGCACGGTAGAGGTTAAGGAAATCAGAACCAGGATGTTTCATAGCAGAATATTTATACATCTACTGAGAACTATGAAAAAGTATAAAAGAAGGAGAGTAGTTGATAAGGCCTTTGCTTTGAAGAGGAAGCTTTTTTATTTTGATTATAAATAGAATGAAGACTCTTGACAAAATGCTGTTGTGCATGAGGAGACAAAACCAGAAAAAAAGATTAGTGAATGTAAGTAACCTTTGTACAGTTATCTGTAGGAGAGTAGATTAGTTCATGCTATTGATTAAAGAGGAATATGTTATGAAAGGAAGAATACTACTCCTATAGCGAAAGAGGTGATGGTATCTAGAAAAGAGAAAAGAAACAATTGATGGACGGAATCCTAAACTATGCAAACATTCACCCGCAGTCTCAAGGATCTGGGTTTAATCCATTAATCTTTTGCTCACTATGCCACCCTACTTTGGAACCAACTATATGCAAATCAGGCTTGACAGCCCGAACTGCCAAGCCAGGTCCTCCCTGGACTGAAAACAAGCATCCTAGGACCGGTTTCAGGGCCTCACCCTTCATCAGCTAAGCTAGTTTGAATCCAGTGGCAC
Organism: Lissotriton helveticus; assembly: GCF_964261635.1. Taxonomy (NCBI): domain Eukaryota; kingdom Metazoa; phylum Chordata; class Amphibia; order Caudata; family Salamandridae; genus Lissotriton; species Lissotriton helveticus. Next base: position 36,751,621 of record NC_136062.1, on the reverse strand, counting down.
AGAGAGCAAGGGACCCACTTCTGGGCATACCCTTCCCACTTAGGGCAAAAAATACAAAACAAACAATTGATGGATGGAATGCTGAACAATGCAAACATTCACCCCCAGTCACAAGGATATGGGTTGAATCCATCATTCTTTTGCTCACCTTGCCACCCCAGTTTGGACTCAGCTATATGCAAATCTGGCTTGATACTGTGCCTCATGGGAACAGTCCAGCCCGTACCGGCAAGCAAGGTCCTCACTGGACCGGAAACAAGCATCCTGGGACCTGTTTCAGGGCATCACCCTTCATCAGCCAGGCAAGCTTGAATCCAGTGGGGCAGTGAGCATGTGACCCACATCTGGGCATACCCTTCCCGCTTAGGGCGACAAATACAAAAGAAACAATTGATGGACGGAATGCTGAACAATGCAAACATTCACCCTCAGTAACAAGGATCTGGGTTGAATCCTTCATTCTTTTGCTCACCACGCCACCCCAGTTTAAAACCAGCTATATGCAAATCAGGCTTGACCCTGTGTAGTGTAGTTCCTATATTCCCAATAGGCTCTGTGCATTGGAATAATACATCCTATAGATTAGATGTAGGACTGAGGTCAACTAGGCCTCTATCGAATATATTAAACTTAATAGTGAATGCCAGCTAGCTAAGAGGTCACTATAAAATTTTCTCGAATTCACAAGAAGGGATTAGCTTCTGACAACCGCATAAACATGACAACTTTGTTTCCCAAGAATAAGAAATGTATCTCTAGAGTCGCGGAAATAATAGATAAGTATTTCACTCAGTCACTCGTGCATGCTTCATTTCTACAGAGGTGCAGAGAAATGGAGAGACGGGCGTTTTCATTAAAAGATTTTATTGAACAGCCTTCTTTCTCATGCAAGTAAAGTGAACTCCTACTATCGTAACGCAGACTGCAAAGTATAATGCGTACAGCGAGAACAATATTATGAAATAATACTGTAAGAGCATTGTATGGTTTCTAAACCATATATAAATACATAAATAAATAACAATGGCTAAAAGTACTCAACTGGTGCTTCTAAAATACGCCTACCCCAATGTACCTAACCTAAGTCTAGTACACGGGAAGGAGTAAGTGTGGTGTAGCATAGGTTTAGTTTTTCTTTGCCAAGAATCTATCCAAGGTTTCTCTAGGTTTTAATCACAGCTTCATAAGAATGAAGGAGGTCTGGTATCTCAGTTCTCAGAACTCGATTTCCCAACACCCCACAAGGGGAGCTTGGAAAGACTCGAGCTGGATTCTCTCCGAGAGAAATGCAGCCTCTCGATCAGTGCGTCAGCTGGAGGGTCAATTTTCTTCGGCACTTGCTGTAGCGAGCTGAGTCAGACAAGTAGATAGTCGAACTGCTCCGAACCACCGTGTCTTGCTAGAGCAAGTGAAGTCATATATATACCTTGAAGGTGTCTAGTTTGATGTAAAGTCGGGCATAATAACGTCAGGAAAGAACCCCAAGGGCATAGTAGTTCTTTGTAAAGTACATGAGTTCTTGGACAAATCAATATTCAAACAAGGGAAGGTCCCTGACTGCTTAAGCCGATTTTCCAAGAAATCGTTGTGACATTTTGGTACGGGTGGAAGTAGCCATGCCTGTATTTGGTCTGCAAGGGCTATGTCTAAATAAGGGAATGATTTCTATGCCTATATTAGGGCAATGTGATTTGTACCTATATAAGGGCATGAATCGGTAAAATGCACTCGGATCCTAAAACGCCATACAACACCCACTCCACTTTATTCTGTATGATATTACTAAGTTCTAAACACATAAAACATATCTAAAACATGAGGTACCCCATCTTAAATACAAAAAAAATGCATTCGAAAAATGGTTGAACACAAAAAGAGCATTTGTGCTGTATGCATTTAAAAGCAATGTTTAATTTAAAGCATATAGATGACATTTTTAAAACGTTTATCCAAATGAATCATGAAAATACATTAATGAAATGGCTCTTAAGTACAGAAAAAAAAAATCGAGACCATTCCATGACATAATATATAAATTGTTTGGTTGTGGACAAGGTCAAATATTGTCCCTTGGAAGTATTCAAAGAATTGTTGTTCTCTACGAATAGTTCTACTGTAAGCAGATTACTTTGTGCCCAAAAAATATATATATTTCAATTTCGGAAAAAAAATCAAAGCCCGTAACCTGGGTTTCACTATTGATGACTCACTAAATTTGCACTCCCAAGCACTCAAAGTAGCAGCAACCTGGACCACCATACTCAAATGGCTAAAAGAAATGTATTGGATGCTGCTAGAATCCACCCAGAAAACCGTGATCAATGCTTTGATCACGTCCAGGTGGGACTACCGCAACGTGCTCTACTTGGTGCTAACAAGGAAGTAACCACCAGGTTACACATGGTGCAGAATTCTGCAGCTAGGCTTTTATGCTGAGTACCCAGAGCTACCTCAGTCTCAGGTCACCTACGGGACCTGCATTGGCTCAGGGTTGAAAACAGAGTCAAATTCAAAGCCCTGAGCTATATGCACAAAATAAAAACAGGGAATGCCCCCCGCTACTTTCAAACTTTGGTCCGTCCTTACGTCCCCACTCCTAACCTCCGATACTCCACCCAGGGAAATTTCACCATCCCTAAGTTCAAACTTTCCCAGTTGGGCGGAAGGCCCTTTTCTTACTTAGGCCCCTCACTATGGAACACCATGCCCACAGCTCTGCGTAACGACACTGATTACATCCACTACCGCAAATCCCTGAAGACATGGCTTTTCAATAAATAGTCCTGCCAGCCACTACCATTTGGTCTCTGATCTGCGTTTGCGCAGGGAAACACTTTTTAGGTAGCTGCTGCGCATTACAAATTGAATAATAAATAAATAAATGAATAAATTGTGACTGACCATGCTGTAACATGACCAAGTCCTGTTCTATTATGTTAATGGCAGAAGATACTATGCTGTCCAAAGAATATATTCTGGATGACAGAGTTGTTAACCCATTGTCAACTACAGAGAGAGATTTCTCCATATTAATACGATCAATTTCTTGTATCCGTTATGCAGTCTCTGCTTGCGTTGTTTTCCATGCTTCATTATACATGGCATAGATACCAGGGTATATAAAAAGTTTATGACGCGGTTTTGCAGGTCCTTGTAAGAAGTCCCTTAAATCAACGCCATCTTTAAGTAAAGATAAGTGTTGTTTTACTTCTTTAGTGTAGATTTTTGTAGCCACTCAAGGCACAGTTTTCCCACACTGTATGATGTTACTATCCCTGGATGTTGTGTCTGGACATATCTTGAATCTGGCCTAGTGAATATGAACCCTTGTGTTTTATTCAGGAATCTATCTTGACAGCTGTTTGTGTCGGTGGGCTAGATTAACCATTTTTTCCAATCAGGATCTGTTCTGTTCTTAAGTAAAATAGTTTTTACGTCGACCACCTCCTCTGAAGTGTTACTGCTTTCAGGTATAGGTGTAGGTACTGACGGTTTATTTAAATCTTTTATCTTAGCTAATCCAAGACAAGATGTCTGTTGAACAGTGTCATTCAAAAACATTATTTGTTTGGGATAATGCAAGCTCTTAATAAAGCTTCTAAGCCCTGCACCTGCCAGTCTTTTGTGCCCCAGACAGTTTTTGTCTCAATGGTATCTTTCCAAAAGTCAAAACCTAATGTAGACAGCTGAGCATAAAAGGCCACAGAATAAATTTGCTTTGTATTTGTTAACATACTTTTCATTCCTGTTCTATTAACACTATCAAAGTAAAATGTTTCTGGATTTGAAAAACATCAAAACCTGGAAAGTATGTAAATTTGTTGTAAAATGTTATTGAGCTACGCTTCGGTTGCGTTGGACATCAGCCCCCGACATCGCCATAGCCATCCCGGATGGCTACAAGATCACCCGGAGGGACCGCGCCAACCAAACCGGAGGAGGCGTCGCCATCGCCCACAGAAACACCATCCGAATCACGACCAACTCCGACGACACCCTCACCGCCGCCGAGCACTTTCACTTCCAGATGCACACCGACCCCAAGACCACCCTCATCTACATAACCCCGGGACCGCACACACAATTCAGCAAACCCATCGCAGATTTCATCAGCCCACACGCCCTAACCTCCTCAGACTACATCCTCCTAGGGGACCTCAACTTCCACCTGGAGAACAACAACAACAGCAACACCGCCGCCCTGCTGGACAACCTCGCCAACCTCGGACTCAAGCAACTGGTGAACACCCCCACCCACTATGCCGGCCACACGCTTGACCCAATCTTCTCCTCCAGCAAGCACATCTCCTTCCGCCACTCCACCGGACTACACTGGACAGATAACAGCTGCGTCCACTTCACCTTCAGGAGAACCATGACCCACCATCACCCGCAACAGGTTCCCCGCAGAAGCTGGAGTAAGATCACCGCCGACCAGCTCACCACCTCCATCAGCCAGAACCCTCCCACCAAAATGACAGACCCCAATGAAGCAGCCCGCAACCTCACACAGTGGCTCACCAACTGCGCCAATGACCTCGCACCACTGAAGAACCCTTCCAGCATACCCGGCAGCAAGAAAGCCTCGTTGTTCACCAATGACCTCAAAAACTCCAAGAAAACCTGCCGCACCCTTGAGAAAGCCTGGCGCCACGACCAGACTACAGAAAACATGACAGCCCTCAAGAACGCCACCCGCAAACACCACGAGCTGATCCGCACCACCAAAAGGACAACATTCAAAGAACGACTGGACAACAACACCCACAACAGCAAGGAACTCTTCAGCATCGTCAAAGAGCTCTCCAACCCCAGCGCCTGCAACAACGACATCACACACTCGCAAGACCTCTGCGACTCACTCGCCTCGTTCTTTCACTGCAAGATCGCTGACATACACAACAGCTTTGGCCCACAGACCACACAACCAACCACCGATCCAGCGCCCCCCACCACCACCCTCTGCACCTGGACCTCGGTCAGCACCGAAGACACCACCCGCACGATGACACCATCCACTCCGGCTCCCCAATCGACCGCTGTCCACACCACATCTTTAACAAAGCCGACTCCATCATCGCACCCCAACTCCGAGACATGATTAACAGCTCCTTCGCATCCGCCACCTTCCTGGAGAGCTGGAAATATGCCGAGCTCAGCGCCCTCCTGAAGAAACCCACCGCAGACCCATGGTCCTCAAGAACTTCCGCCCCATCTCGCTCCTCCCTTTTCCTGCCAAAGTCATCAAGAAGACCGTCAACAAACAACTCTCCGCCTTCCTCGAGACAAACGGATCCCTCGACCCCTCGCAGTCCGGTTTCCGAGCAAACCACAGCACCAAGACCGTCCTCATCGCAGCTACCGACGACATCAGGTCCCTGCTCGACAACGGGGAAACAGCTGCCCTCATCCTCCTGGACCTCTCAGCAGCCTTCGACACATATGCCACCGCACCCTGATACAGCGCCTCAACAACACTGGAATCCAAGGAACAGCCTTGGAGTGGATCATCTCGTTCCTCGCCGGAAGAACCCAGAGAGTCCGCCTCCCCCCGTTCCGCGGCCACCGAAGTCATGGATCCTTGCTCAGCCCCACCTTCTTTAACGTCTACATGAGCCCACTCGCAGCCATTGCACGCCAACACAACCTAAACATCATCTCCTACGCTGACGACACCCAGCTGATCCTCTCCCTCACCAACGACCCCGCCACCGCCAGAGCCAGCCTCCAGGAAGGAATGACAGACGTCGCGGAATGGATGAAGCTCAGCCGTCTGAAACTGAACTCAGACAAGACGGAAGTCCTCATCCTGGGACCATCCCCCTCTGCCTGGGACGACTCCTGGTGGCCCCCGGCCCTGGGCACCGCCCCCAAGCCAACGGACCATGCACGCAACCTAGGCTTCATCCTGGATTCCTCCCTCACGATGACCAAGCAAGTCAACGCCGTCTCGTCAACCTGTTTCAACACCCTGCGCATGCTCCGAAAGATCTTCCGATGGATCCTCACCGAAACCAGGAAGACGGTCACCCAGGCCCTCATCACCAGCCGACTGGACTACGGGAACACCCTCTATGCTGGAACCACAGCCAAACTCCAGAAAAGACTCCAGCGCATTCAGAACGCTTCGGCACGACTCATCCTGGACATCCCCTGTCACAGCCACATCTCTGCCCATCTGAGAGACCTGCACTGGCTCCCCGTCAGCAAGAGGATCACGTTCAGACTCCTCACCCACGCACACAAGGCTCTCCACCACCTGGGCCCAAATACCTCAACAGCTGCCTCACACTCTACACACCCACTCGCCAGCTCTGATCCGCCAGCCTCGCCCTAGCCACCTTCCCACGAATCCGCAAAGCCACCGCCGGAGGAAGATCCTTCTCCTACCTGGCAGACAAGACATAGAACTCCCTCCCCACCCACCTATGGCTGACCCAGGACCATCTCTCCTTCAGGAAACAACTCAAGACCTGGCTGTTCGAGCAGTAGCGACCCCCCCCTCCCAGCACCTTGGGACCCTAACGGGTGAGTAGCGCGCTATACAAATTTGCTTTATTGATTGATTGACAATGTTCCCATTGGTTTATAAGTTAATACATTGATAGGATTTGCAGATTTATGCAAGAAGTGATGACCATAGTGATTATAACAATACATTTGTTCATAATCTAATGAACCTTCTAAGGTCCTGATTCTGATTCGGTTAGGAAAGCATTCCCATCTAGGGACTGATTCTGATGCAGTTAGGAAGGCCTCCTAATGGCATTTGCTCCTTCCAAATTGAATCGGGAACATGTCTTCCCGACCCAGAGCCCAATTATGATGCTGTTAGGAACATATGCTCCCATCGAAGTCAATGGGAGTCCAACCAAATTGTATCTGGAAGCATCCGGATGCATCGTACTCCGTCGGTCGGACTCTCTCCCGATCCGAGTGGGTCAGAAACCATTTCCAAACCGATTTGGTCGGGAAGCTTTCCAACCCGCATCAGAATCAGGCCCTTAGTATTCATGGTTAGTAAATTTTGCAGACATTTCTAAGTCTGACATCATGTTATTAACAGTCTTGTTGCAGGGATTCTGCTCCTACATAGAACTGTGCACTGAGACTTGGGACCTCAGTGAATTAGGGTGTGCCAAAACTCACCTTAGTACCCAAAATCCCCTACCAGACTAGCATCAGTGTCACATTGGCTCTTCCAAAATACCAATGATTAGACAACCCAGAACATGCGACTTAGGTTACCTCAGGCAACGTGGAAAACATGAACACTCTTTCGTTATACTCTCATACCAGTCCAAAACAGGGAGTAAAAAGAGACACGTGCAAGTTTAAAATATTTATTTCTAACGCCGTGTTCTCATGCGCAGCATCTTAGCTAATATAAGCAGACTTATTATTAGAAACATGATTGTCAGCATAGTTACTATTCAATAAAATACAAAGGGAGAAAGCATGTTATAATGCTAAATGGAAACAGGTTTAAAATATACCTATATTTCACCCTCCCTTGCTAGTAGATTATTTTATAACTACAGATGGTCTCTTGGGATTACATAGGCGGCCCCAGACCTCTGGTATTAGCAGAAGTGGATCACATCAAATACTGCACAAGCTCTCAGCATATGAATGTTCTCCAAGTGTGTATGCCTACGCAGTGCATTATTAAACGTGCCAAAATCAGAGGTGGCCACAGCTGCATATGTGTTATGTCTAGAACATGCGCTGATCAGTCCGAACAATAACCACAGTGTTGAAATAACCTTGAAGGCCTCGGCACTCACTGGTCAGACTAAGCTTACCAAGCAAGGCTACTAATGTAGAAAAACATGTTATTCTCGTGTGAAACAAAACACTCTGGTAAACTCTAAACAATTAATTAAGTGTGTGCCGTGTGCAAAAGCAACAGAAAGGAAAAATGGTGTTTAAACTTCTAATAAGCTCATGTCAACCTAACACTGTGTGAATGCAAGGCTCAGCTCAACGACACCCTCCCTTGATCTGAACACGGATAAGAAGGGGGCAAATTTGGAATGCAGAGTTCAAGAACAAGAGTCAGAATCAAGTTCAAATTGCCACAGTGGAAAAACGGGACCAAACTCCAAATTTTGAAAATTCTTAAATCAAGAATCACTTTAACGGGCACAGTGAAGTCAATATGCCTGGGGGAAAAAAGAATGAAGACGGCAAAAATAGTTTTTAAAAAAAATCCATTGTCCAACATGTGACGTCGCCATGAAAGAGAGAGAAGAGGAAACGCATCTCACTCCACCAATGTATATGCACAGTAAGTTGCAACAGCCTCCAACAGGAAGTCATTGTTCTCACCTGAAAACATTTCAGCCATCCAATTCAGCAATGGTAAGGAACAGACATATTTCTCAATAACCGGAGCCTCTAGTACCATCAGAGGACAACTCGGGTTCTCTTCAATATAACTGAGTGCCAAGAAGTCATGCGCCGCTGCAAAAACATTCCAACGTCCCAGGACTCCATGCATCGCTGCAAAGGCCATAATCCCGTCGCCAGAACAAAGCAATTCATGAGGAACTAAGGGGCTCATCAGTTGATCATAATCCGCGTTGGGAGACACTGTATTGCAGAGACACAAATCCAGGGCCCAGTCGAAATCGCAGCTCATGCAATAAAAGACAGGCTGGACGCATGTGAAAAAGGAAAATCGAAACGATAATCCATAAGCTGCACTCAATGTAACAAGAGGCAGCGCTCCATAATAATCAAGCATTCGGTGGCGGAGCAGCAACAGCAGTGGCAGATCGTCTTGTAACACAGGACGTGCATCCATTTTGAAATAAACAAAGCAACAGAAGCACTCCTGCAACCAGAGCGAGCATCAAGGGAAATCCACCAAACAGGCTGGAAAAAATCAAATGAAAAAATGCCGGGAACACACCAAATATAGTTTGAAAAGAAGTCACAAGGCCACTACCAAAAACTTTAAAAAAGTGAGCCAGCCCCATGGTGGAGGTAGCATTAAAGATAGTGTGAATTAATTCACTGAAATGCAAGGACAAATCCGTAATTAATAAAGCATGCACCTCTGTGCGGGTGTTTGCCACGTGAAGGACAAATGTTTCACAAGCAGATGTGAGGGCGACTTCTTTTTGAGACAAAAGCTCTTATGCGACTCATCTTGTTGAACTCTGCTTTCAAGGTCGGAATCGACGGCCAGATGGAAACATCCATCTTCCCATGTGGAGGAGGAAACATTACGTTTTTACAACAAACTACACGTTCAGAGACCGTAACGATGTAAGGAATTCCAGCTAACATCCCACAACAATCTTCATTATTTAAAAGTAAATAACTACTGTTTGCTAGTAATGTGAATGTGGGTATGATAGCAGGCGTCGCTGTACCTTTTAAAACACAGGCTAGATTAGGCGCATCCTGGTTGCATGAGCCATGCAATTGGATTATTCCTACACACTAATGAGTGATCCGGTATTGTTGTGCAATCCCCACCATTCAAATAAACCTCTTTTCCCTCCCTCAGGTACCTATGGGTAAAAGGTAGTGACCAAGCTTTATGGAGATAAGCGCTGCCCAGAGGTTCATATCTGCCAATTGAGTAGTACTTCATGCAAGCTTCGAATTTGAGCAAAGGAAAAGGTAATGTTATTAACCCATGGACGAGCCACACAGCAGAATTTGTTTCGGCCACAGAAAATGGCAAAGGTTCTAACTTTTCAATATGTAACATAGAAAAAGTTGCATCCTTCATAGACATAAAACGTTGCTTGTCAGCCAAATTAAAAGGGGCAAACAAAGATGATGTGTTCATGTAGTGCCAAGGCACTTTTCCTGCCTTTAACGTTTGCAAAGTCCATGCGAATTGCATAATGGAACGCAATTGATTTTGACCATGGTACAAAACAGAGACATCATCTTGCACAATATCAACAACAGATGAAACAATATTATCTAAAGTATAAATGCGGGAAGAAAGCGTGTTAATGCTGTTATCTACAACTGCAAGCTCCTTTTCTAAATTCGCTTGATCTATAGCTCTTATGCGCGAAGCAGCCTCAATCTGGGACAGTTTCGAAACTTTGTTGTAAATAGCATATATCCACCTTTTGGATCTGCCGGAAACAGGGCCCTTGACAAAATCATTTAGATCAACATTGTCAGTCAATTTAGATAAATGAAGCTTAACTGATGCTAAAGTGGAATGTTTGAGTCAATTCTGACATAATTTGCCTACTGAATAGGTAGTCACAGAATGGTCACTCTCAAAACGGGGATCCCCCCTAACCTGTGTGTAGCCTTGGGCTAAACCCAGAAAACGATGTTGGCAAGAATCTGCACTTTTGTGCCACAACAACCAACCATTAGGATCCAAACTGGATATGTTAAAAGTAGAATTCAGCTACAGGGTCTGTAATTCCCTAATAGAAAAACTGGTATTATTATCCCAACTGATGTATTCTTCCAATTCAGGAAAAGAAGGAGCATTTAATTTTTTAGTAGTAGCCAATCCAAAGCATGTGGTTTGTGAAATAGTAGAATTCAAAAATAACATATGGTTCGGGATGAGACATGCACGATGCAAAGCTTCAGTGCTTTGCACTTGCCAACTTTTAGAACCCCAAACAGATTTAAGATCAATAGTATCCTTCCACAGTTCATAGCCCCCAATAGCCAATTTGTCAAGAAAGGACTTGGAATATAATAACTTCGTGTGGGTAAGTCTAACTTTGGAACTTTGGACTTCTCGGTCATTTTAAAATAAAATGCATTGGGATTTGACTGATTAAAATCAGTAAAATAGGTGAATGTCCCCATTGCGTATATTTAACCATATTCCTCCAGGTGTTTGCCTTATGCAGGTAGTGATTGCCAAAGTGTTGATAGCAAAACAAATCACCATAATTCGCCGAATCTAAATATAAATCTTCAGCATCAAAAGCAGCATAATATTTCAAATCGGAAAACAAAGCCTCTACGGCTTGAACATCCCAATCATCAGTACGCATATTTTGTTTAATCACATCTCCCATAGAAACCCATAGGACATTCAGGACATTTATAACCTCTGATGGACCATGGATTTGAAATCTAACAGCATCCCATACAATCCTATTTAAGACGGGCCAAGCAGTAATGTTTACTAAAGCCAGGTCCATCTTCAATCTGTGTGATGAGGAATGGCGTGCCAATTTTCCATTAATGTGTTGAATAGATGATCTCTCTTCAACATAGTGTCCGTTTACAAGACGGAAAAAATACACCACCAATCCAATTGACATGAACAAAAAAATTGAAAAAAGTACCAACCAAATGTAGGTCCAAGGAGGAATCAAAAAATGTTTTTAAACTACATTGCAAAAACAGAAATTTTTGAAGGGGACTTTGATGTGGTAGAGTTAGTGTCAAATGAAAATCTGGACTCAGTTGCCAAACACGTTTGCAGATCTGCATCGATAAGTCTGTGGGGTAAGTATACTCAGTATCATCAAGATGATCATCAGGTGGGGTACTCAATAAAGGACTTGAAACAGCAGGCATCTCGATGGCAACGTCAGGCCTGGTGTTAGGAGCCAGACCAAAACAAAATGTCTCAGTATAGATAGACAGGAGACCGCAGGTGTCATGCTAAGAAGAATCGGCCACTCTGTGTAATTTGACATTGTCAATGGAGATGTACCTTTTTTCCTTACGACCTGGAAGTGGAGGTAAAATGACTGATCTTGTGCCCTGCACGGCAAGTACAGGAACTGGAGCTCGATATGAGGGACCAAATTCTTTCTTGTTCTCGATCTCCTCTCGAACCAGTTCTTCAACTCGGGATAGCCAGCCAAATACCGGAATCTGCAATGCAGCTTCTGATGTGGAGGGCAAGAGTTCCTTTGCAAGACTGTCTCTCGTCTCTTGTAGATTCTGTAAAACATGACAATGTTCATCTACGTCAGAGGGGGCAGCCGTCGCCACCTGGTTTAGACCTTCAAGGTCCGGGCCGAACCTTTTGATACCAAAGAGCATCAAAATTATACCAAAGAGCATCTCGTATGGGGTCCGCCCACCCAGAGACCTTCTAGGGAGAGTATTAAGTGCACGCTGTACGCTATTGAGATGGGCAAGCCAGTTCCGGCCCGTACCTATAACTCGGGCTGTCAATGACTGCTTTAAGACTCGGTTCATTCGTTCCACAACACTATTAACCTCAGGACTGTATGGAGATGAAAATTTGACTTGGACCCCCAATGAACTCATGGCAACCTTGTACGCCTTAGAGGCGAACGCTGGACCCTGATCCGAATGGAAGGTGTCACACGCAAAAATTCCCACAAAGACACGCAAATCTCTTATGACAGTACATGAATCAGCACTGCGGTGTGGCCACACCCATACAAAGCGCGTGCAAGAATCAACTGCAACTAAGATGTACTTATACGCAGTATCAGAGGAAAAAGAACCGCAGTGATCTAAATAAACACAACCAAGTGGTCTATTAGAAATGTACAACTGTGTCTGGGGCGGATGCGCAGCAGTCGAAGGCTTTATCTGCTGACAAATGTAACATTGAAGGACATAATCACACGTCTGTTTGTACAGCCCCCGCCACCAGAAACGCTCTTGTAACTGAGATAGAGTAGCCAAAACGCCAGCATGCGCGGACGCAACACCCCTGTAGGCAGCTGTAATCAACGTGGACCTGCTGTCCGCGTTGGGAATCAATCTTTCACCAACGTCCGGTATTTTCACATAAGTGTAACTGCTGCAACCAAATATGTTGAAACTGCAGATTTCGCGGCCTCATCGGCCAAACTATTGCCAACTGTGTGAACTCCCACATGTTGTTGACCAAGAGTATGAATTACATACATGAGTGGTAGCTGCTCTTTAAGTTCAGCCACTTGAACCCAGATCGTTTTATGTTGTATTGTGCTACCCTTGGAATCTTCATTCTGAGTCCAAAAGAACAGGTTTTCATTGTAAGACTATACACAGTAGTAAGAGTCACTCACAATGAGAGTAGTCACACCAGGATCAGCGTGGAGCTCTGCCAATTGGGCGGTACAGTCCCCTAATGTCTGCGTATGTACGACATCAGACTTGAATTCATTATTCACCATGGTACCAACCACAATGGCGCAAGCTGAGATGTATGCGTGCTTAGACCCATGCGCAACTTGCGCTGAACCATCAGTGTAAATGATTCAATGGAAATCCTCCAAAGGCCGCATAGTCAACGGAGCAGGATGAACAAACTCATACTGCAAAAACTCCTGCGACTATAAGGAGGCATCAAAAATGAACGTGACATCCGGAGAAGTCAATGATGAGGCCCATTGTATCCACCGTGGGTGCAAAGCTTTAGAATTAGGTACACTGGCTTTCATCACTGCCTCTAGAGCAGGATACGGGGTAACAACCAACATGCGTTTTCCCTGCGACAGTGCACATTCCTTCAGAATCGCCATTTGCACTGCCGTCAAAACTTTTTCCACAGTGGAAAACCGCATTTCAGCCAAGGTGTACAAGTGTGACTTGTAAGCGATAGGCACTGTGTCATCTTCATTAAAAGTAAGGTATGTGAAACCCATCGCCCCAGGGATAATTCTTATCATCAGGTTGGTGTGGTTATCACGAGTCAGTAAGAATTTAGATTCTAGCAGATCAGCCTGCAAAGATTGCAAAATGGCTGAATGGCTGAATGTTCAGGCAGCCAGCACGATTTGGTAAAAGTAGATTGTAACAAAGCATACAAAGGCTTGATACGCTGGGCATATTCGGGAATGTATGTACACCCGAAATTCAAAAATCCCAGCAACGATTGTAACTATTTCAGAGTTGACGGAGCGCGCAGTTGTGAGCATTTCTCCAAGAAGTGAGGAGCCAATCCTCGACCTTCATTGTTGAGCTCATACCCCAGGAACAACACTGTGTACTCTGCAATGTGTGACTTTGCAAAGTTAAATTTGTAACCGAAGTCCGCAAAATTACAAATTATGCGGTCAACACGGCACAGATGCGCCCATATTTCGTCGTCTGTGAGATAAATGTCATCAACATACGAACACGCATCTGGGTCGACTCTCTCTAACAGAGAAACGATACGTGCAGCAAACACTCCTGGACTATTCTTATAGCCCATGGCCAAGCGTTTAAATTGGTGTTGTTTGCCACTATTGGTAAAACTGGTCCATTGGGAACTTAGACCAGACAAATTGAGGGCAAAAAAAACATTGGATATGTCAAATGTGGTATTTAAACCGTTTCTGCACAAGACCATCCACTAAAGCAGAGCCTTTGGTATTCTGTACTGCACAGGTACGGCAATGCGAGTTTAAATTAGGGGTGGGCGTAGTTCGCGAAGTAGCGCTATGCAAGCTACGCGTAGTACTACGCGAACTGCGTAGTAGCATGATCGCACTGTGCAAGATATCGTTTTCAATGATTGCACAGTGCGGACAAGCATCCGGCACTGTGCAATTATTGAAAACGGCATCTTGCTCAGTGCGAGGTGTACTTTTCTGCCACTCGAGTAGATTTTTACTCGAGCTGCAGCTTTCTCAACACGGACTGGTAGTTTCTCATTGCGAGCGGTCACGAGCATGCGCTACCACTCGCAAAGAGAAACCTGACCACCCCGCGTTGGGAATCTGGCCGGGAGGTTTATTTTCCATGCTCGTGATCAGCAACTTGATGTTGCTGTTCGCGAACAAGGAAAAAGTCTCGAGAAGGATGTTATTTTGCTTGCTCGCGGTCGCCAACTTGACGTTGAGGACCGCGAGCAAGCAAAAAATTACCGCTGCTCTATGCTACGCTACACTACGCATGTTTGCACTGTGCTACGTGCAGTTCACATAGTGTGAAGTTGCACAAACTTTGCAAACTACGCGAGCGTAGCCTAGTGCTTTGCCCAGGGTTAGTTTAAAAGGCGGTAATCCAATACCAAACGGTACGAACCAACAGTCTTGGTTGTAGTAAAAAGTGGGTTATTCATCGGAGACACACAAGTTTCAATCACTCCTTGATATTCCAATTGTTCAAGGATTTCTGAATTGGAAGCTTTTGCTTCACGCCGCATGGGATATTGAGGTTGAGGCTGTGGCATAGACCGTAGGGGAATCTTGTGGTGGGGGAGAATTTAACCCAACCACAGTGAGTACGGTACAAAGCCGGCGCAAGGACCTTAGCCCGCTCTTCTGCAAAATTCTGCGCATGCTCCTTAGACACCGTGTGAGTGAAAATAGGGAGGATTACCTCCTCCCCTCTGGGAGCTGCGAGAACAAAAGGTGGGGGCCAGTCAGCCTCTGCTAACAAAATGTCATAGGTAGTTGTAAGATTTTCCCAAAATACCCCTTTCATAGTACGTTATATGTCACCATCAATCAAAAGGTCAATTTCAAAAAAGTGTATCAGGGGGAGCTACTCTAGTATCAGCTGTCTCAACAACAGCAAATTGGTCAGTCGCAGTCACCTTCAGTAATGGACGCAGGGCCCTCGCGGGCAATGGTAATCTCCGCTGGGCTGTCCAACAATGTCAACGCCCATGTCAGATTCTGAAGCTGCGTTCTCACTATCTGTGGCATATTTCACTGTTAAAGGGGCAAATTTCTTTTTATGAAACTGAGGACTTTTCTGTGAAGAATCGTCCCGCTTGCCTTTTCCGTCTTTCGGGCGGGGCTGGTCGCAACTCTGCTGGCCACCCTGACCTCTGACGCCGCCTCCACCACCAGACGAAGAGGCCGATGTGTCCTGTAAAGAACGAGGAGAGCGATGATCAGGAACCTGAAATCGATCAGGTGACTTAATCGTAGAGCGGTCGCGCAAATCATAAACGCGCTCAGTAGACGCAGGCACGGGTGACGCGGGACGGGACTCCTGTTTCTGTTGTAGTTTCCCCTGCTTTTATTATTTCTGTTCCAATTTTGCTTTGGAGCTTTGGGTTGAACGTCTGTTTCAGACTTCGAACCCTGAGGTTGCTTTTTATCTTTAGCAGAAAAGGGCTTGACACCTAAACTATTGCGGCCAATGGTTTTATAAGCCACCGTAATAATTCTCGGTAACTGTCGGGGTTTGTCGGCATCGGGTACATCGCGCAAGGCATTAGCCACTTGAAAGTTCACTGCATCTCACTTTATATTAGAAAGGACAAGAACGGAAACTACGTCAAATGAGCCTAAGAGTCTTATTCCCAATTCAACCGCAGCCTCCGGTCTGTGTTCATCTTGAACACGCTTAATGACCGTCGGAAGGACAGCCATTGACGGAGTGCCAAAGCACCTCGTGTACACTGCCACAAAAATTCTACCCCATGACTGGCAGTCACCGGCTTCTGGTACCAAGTCCTTGGGTAAACTAATTTTAAGAATCCTGTGTTTTTCTATGGGAATCGAATTGGGAAAAACTGCCTCCAGCTGGTCAAATTTCTCGGCAAGCCAAAAAGGCATATCATCCTTATCTTGGGGACGCTTGCCCATAACCGCATTAACCATCACGGGACTAAGCTTCATTCCGATCGGTCCAGCTGGAAGCGCCTGAACACCGGGGGCCCACCCGGGAAATTGCGGGTGATATATTGAACTAGGGCCCTGATAACACTGATTGCAGAGTTATATAGAGGCCGCAATTCAGCAACTGGGACTACACCCTCACGAGGATGAGGGGTAAATCCAACCAAAACGGGCCTAAAAGTGTCTGGAATGGACAAAGGACCTAATCTAATTGCCTTTACACTGTGGGGAAGGGCGCCATCAAACCAAACATGGTGCTGCCATGCAGGAATCAGAAATTCCTGTGCCCTATAAGGAATATATTCCAAGGGCACGGCTGTGTGAGTGTAAGTGTGAAACACCTGAGTACCCGCATCCACTGGAGGAAACGTCACCCATGAGTAGAAAATCTCAAATGGGTAAGCAGTCTCTGCACTCGCCACCAAAGTAACTGCCATGCCCTCCAAACCAACGTTATAAGCCTGCAAATGATTGCGGACCGCAATGCGACTATGCTGCGGTATGTCACCGTTAGCCATAGCGACACAGAGAATTAGAGGTACAATGTAAAACAAAGTAGCACAACTGGGTAGTAATTCAAAAGAAAACCGTTTTGAAAGATTCAAGCTTGAAAAGACCTATGTTACTATAAGTAGGTTTATCCAACACCACTGTTAACCGGTAATAATAGTGAAGGGGCTAAGGACTGATAGGCTCAGTGGGCTAATGCATCCACTGTAGGGGCCTGTGTTCGACCTCATGGTCACAGGTTCAAATCCTGGCGGGTCCACTCAGCCTTTCATCCATTTGAGGTCGATACAATGAGTACCATTGAGTTGGGTAACAATATACATCTGTTATTTCAGCACCAAGATGCCCCGTTGCTGGGGCGAACGTGCGCTTTACAAATAAACCTGTTATGTTAAGGACTGATATAAGTACTTTTCAAGCATCATGAAATAAGACCACCATTGTTGGGCGCCATGTTGCAGGGATTCTGCTCCTACACAGAACTGTGCACAGAGACTTGGGACCTCAGTGAATTAGGGTGTGCCAAAACTCACCTTACTACCCAAAATCCCCTACCAGACTAGCATCAGTGTCACATTGGCTCTTCCAAAATACCAATGATTAGACAACCCAGAACATGCGACTTAGGTTACCTCAGGCAACGTGGAAAACATGAACACTCTTTTGTTATACTCTCATACCAGTCCAAAACAGGGAGTAAAAAGAGACACGTGCAAGTTTAAAATATTTATTTCTAACGCACAGCATCTTAGCTAATACAAGCAGACATATTATTAGAAACAAGATTGTCAGCATAGTTACTATTCCATAAAATACAAAGGGAGAAAGCATGTTATAATGCTAAATGGAAACAGGTTTAAAATATACCTATATTTCACCCTCCCTTCCTAGTAGGTTATTTTATAACTACAGAAGGTCTCTTGGGATTACATAGGCGGCCCCATACCTCTGGTATTAGCAGAAGTGGATCACATCAAATTCTGCACAAGCTCTCAGCATACGAATGTTCTCCAAGTGTGTTTGATTATGCCTACGCAGTGCATTATTAAACGTGCCAAAATCAGAGGAGGCGGCCGCTGCATATGTGTTATGTCTAGATTGTGCGCTGATCAGTCCGAACAATAACCAGGGTGTTGAAATAACCTTGAAGGCCTTGGCACACACTGTTCAGACTAATCTTACCAAGCAAGGCTACTAATGTAGAAAAACATGTTATTCTTGTGTGAAGCAAAACACTCTGCTAAACTCTAACCAATTAATAAAGTATGTGCCGTGTGCAAAAGGCAGCAGAAAGGAAAAATGGCATTTAAACTTCTAATAAGCTCATGTCAACCTAACACTGTGTGAATGCAAGGCTCAGCCCCGCGACAGTCTCAAAGTCATAATCATCAGAAAATGTGCTGGGTGAAACAAAGTCACTCAAGGGAACCTTGAATTGGTGTGGAATCTTCAACAGCTCCGCCGGACCAAGAATTCAGTTCTGTCCCAAGCTATACCTCCTGGTATAGGAATGGCTGTGATGTTCATTGCTGACAAGTGTCTTTGTTCACAATGGGATGATTTGTGTGGCTTGAGCAGTAAGTTGATGTTCTTTCTTACTGTGTCCTTTGTACTATATTTTCCATTGATCAGCATTCCCAAGGTAAATACCAGAGTCAACCAAATTAGAAGAAAAAGTACGCCCAACACAATCCATAGTTCAATCGATGGTGAAAACAGATATGTCTTTTCCAGTTGATGAAAAAGTTCTGTTGCTTGTTCTTTAAAAGTTTTATTAGCTGGCGGCGTTTCAGGTTCACTTGGATCCTCAGAAAACGTATCAAAGTTAATGAAATAGCCGAGGCAGTTCTGTCAATTGTAGGGATTGCTTCCGGATTTGATGAAATCGCTGGAATCACTTGATCACTAGTCATATTAGTATACTCGGATGCTATATTATTGTAGACAGGTGTTTCATGATGAACTGTTATTTGAGTCTCAAGAGGCACAAGTTTCATTGCTTTGTTGCATAGTCCTTTGTTCTGTGCTGCAGAGTCTTTGAATGTTATCAGTCTATCAGTCTGAACCTCTTGGATTGTAGCCAGATTCAGGCGTCTGCTACATCTTTGGAGTCTACTCGGCCTACTACTTATGATTGGCCACATAATGTGGTTTTACCCCGTCGATGGATACGAACCTGTTCTCTTTTCTTCCAGCAAGGGGCGGCAGTAATACTGTTCTTGATCCATGAATTGCTAAAACAGGTACTGGTTGTCTGTATGAAGGCCCAAATTCCTTCTTGTCGCGATCTTTTCTCTGACTAGATCCCCAATCTTTGGAATCCAGGCAGGCCTTGCAGGGATGGGTGGTTTTTCTTCAGTGGTCGTTGGCTTCTGGAATACGTTGCTTTGACTTTTTCTTGTTTCATTTAAGTCCTGCAAAACAGCCAAACGGTCTTTGATATCAAAAGGTTTTTGTTCTACCACTGAAGTTTGATGATCAAGGTCCTGCACAATCATTCTAGTTCCAAAAAGGATTTCATATGGAGTGATTCCCCTAGAGAACTTCTTGGCAGATTGTTAAGACTATGTTGGACACTTATTAGATGTTTGACCCACCCGTCACCCGAGCCTAGCACCCTAGCTGTTATAGATTGCTTTATTTCCCGTTTTTTTCTCTCCACAACCTAATTTCCCTCAGGATGGAATGGACTAGAATACCGCAATGCAACACCCAGATTGGCAATGGCCTCCTTGTAAGCTTTTGAGCTAAACGCAGGACCCTGGTCAGAATGCAGTATGCCGACTGCGTATGTGCCGCAAATCTTTTATAACAGTTCGGGCATCAGCCGAGCGCTGGGGCCACATTCAAATAAATCTCGTCTTATAATTGGTTGGACCGCATTTGTCTATAGGGACATCTGCGTGTAGATAGTCTAATGCTGTCTAACAATGGTGTCTGTACCTGGCTGGCTACAATGGAGTCAGGTATTTGGTGGCATTCTATGCTGCGATCTCTGTTGCAGCCATGGCAATTAATTGCAAATGTTTAAATGTGACTATTCATCCCTGGCCACCAGTACGTTTTTTTTTTATTCTAGTATAGATTTAGAGATCCCCTGATGAATCAGACCCTCTCCCAAATGAGCTTCGTGTATCAAAGCTACTCTACGTTTCCTGTTTGGAATTACTCTATCCCCCACTCCAGGGATTCGAGCAAAAGGAACGGAGTTTGCATCAATTATGTATGAATATTCAAGTGGATAGTTTTGAGGTAACGCTGCACCGCTGCCTTTGCTTGTAGCATTGACAGCTAGCATTATTTTGCCGTCTATTTTCGTTTTTGAACGAGTGATTGCAGCTACGGAAGCCGTTTTCACAGCTGCCTTCGCGGCTTCATCCGCCAATGAATTCCCTGCAATATGAACGCCATCATGTTGATGACTCAGTGTATGGATCACATGAGTTTTCTGTAGTTCTTTTCATAACTGAACTACTTGTTCCCAAAGCAACTTATGCTTGATTGTGCCACCTTTAGCATCTTTGAAACCGTTTTCAATCCAGTTCTGCAAGTATTTATTATAAGATTGAATGCAATAGTAGGATTCGCACACTATGGGGCCGATTCCGATCCGGTAAAATGCGCTCCGAATCGTCGTACGGAGAGTTTTTTCCCCATACGAATCGTACCCGTAGACGTCCCGTACGTACGACGAAGTACGATCCGTACCAGGTGCCAAACTCCGTATGAGTCGTACAGGACTCCGTACGACTCAAATCTCCGTACGAGTCTCACTCGGAACCGGCTGTACGCGACATCACTACGGTTCGTGGCTGGTTTTTACAACCCAGCAAGTACGATTCGTGTCGGGTACGCGCCGTACGACCCTTTTCCTACAGGAGCCGAAAACAGTCGTAAACGCAGAGTTCGCGCCGAAAAAGGTATGGAACGCCCCCCCGGGTACGGCACGTAACCCCCATGATCGCAGGGGTACGCGCCGTACCTCTGTGATCATGCGGGGTACGTGCCGTACACCCAGCGTACGGTGCGTACGGCACGTACCCCGCATGATCACAGGGGTACGGTGCGTACCCCTGCGATCATGGGGGGTACGCGCCATACGGTGTGTAGGTGATCGTGCGCTTTTCCGTACGAATCGACGTGTACCGTACGAATCGCGTCCGGGTCGGCCGATCGGGATCGGAATCGTCCGGTCGTACGGCGTCCGTACGAGTCGTACGGAAACGGCTCCGGATACGATTCGTACGGACGGGGATTTTACCGGATCGGAATCGACCCCTATGAGTGTGGGGAATTCGCAATCTGTATTTTCGAGCGCCATCTTGAATGCTTGTAGTTCAGCTCGCTGGCCTGTACTATCTGCGGGAGATTGTGTTTTTGTGACTACAGGGCATAATTTACTATCTCGCCAGCGACCTTTAACGATCGCACACGCAGCACTATAAGCTTGTTTACCCCCAATCGCGGGCTGTGCTGATCCATCAGTATAAATGATACATTCATACTGTTCAAGAGACAGAATCTCAGCTGGCAGAGGACATTCTTTTTCGTATTGTAGGAATTCTGGTGTTTTCAAATACGGGTCAAAAACGTATTCAACGTCTGTTACAGCAAGAGAATTAACCCATTGTATCCCTCTTGCATGTAAAGCCTTTGCATTTGGAATGCTCACTTTTGTCACTGCTTCTAGGGCAGGTACAGGAGTAACGACCATATGCGTTTTCCCTGTGCGAGGGCTCTCTCTTTTGCTACTGCAGTTTGGACCACTGTCCGAATTTTTTCTGTAGAAATGAATTTCATGTCTGCTTGTGTGTACAAGTGTGATTTATAAGCAATAGGTACTTTTTCTCCTTCATTGAAGGTTAAGTACGTAAATCCGCATCTTCCTGGAATGATTCGAATCACTAGGTTGCGTACGTTTACGCGTGTTTGTAAATGCGTTGTTGCTAACATGTCTGTTTGTACTGAACTTAAAATTTCTGTGTGTTTTTGAGCCCAATTAACTGTTTTGAAATCTGGTTTGATTAATTTGTAGAGCGGTTTAACCCTTTCTGCATAATTTAAAATGTAAGTTCTTCCAAAATTTAGGAAACCTTAAATTGACTGTAAGCTTTTCAGAGTTTTTGGAGGTTGGAGCAGCGCATATTTCTCTAGAAGGTTTGCTGCTAGGCTTTTGCCTTCACTTGATAATTCATATCCTAGACACAGGACTTTGAGGTGGGCAATTCGTGATTTTTTAAAATTGAATTTGTACCCCTCAGAGGCGAAGCCCAATAATATGGTGTTCACCCTGTTCAAGTGCCTATCCAAGTCATCGTCTGTTAGATAGATGTCATCGACATTTGATAATGCTTCATCATCATCCGTTTGTAGTAACTCTGTTACTCTGGCTGAAAATAACCCCTTGGCATGTCTGATTTTTAGACCTACTACCTTCTTTTTTGGGGAATTGGGATTTCTTATTTTTTGGAACGTGCTGATCGTCTTTGGACTTCTCGTATTCTTCCTTGTGTTCTGATCGTCCTCTTCTTTTGGATTTCTGTGATGAAGTCTAAAAGGTACGAGAGGAACGTGTATTAGTATGTTGATATCTATCAGGTTTTCTCAAATCATCCCTGTTCCTGAGGTTATACCTCCTTTCGGAGGGCTCCTTTTGAGGAGACCTACCTCAGGATTGAGGACGCTTCTCTTTAGAAGTTTTTTTAGTGCTCTCCCACTTCTTTTTAGGAACAGTGAGAGTATTCTTAATAAAAACCTTTTCAGGACTTTCAGTCAGCTGGAGTTTTACTGGTTTACCACACAAACTGTCTCTACCTAGTTCTTCATAGGATCACTCTATTATTCTGGCTAGTTCTTGAGGTTGCTCAGTTACATCAAATTCTCTTAACTTTTGGCGGATCGCCACGGATGCTGCTTCACCTTTGATATTAGCTAATATTATTGTTGAGACATGTTTGAAATCTTTCAGTAATGTCATACCTAGATGTAAAGCAGGCCCTGCCCCGCATTCATCTGTTTCAGGACTATAAATGGGTATTTAGTGGTAGTGTTTCTCTCAGGACGTCTGGTATTACCGCCATAGACGGAACACCATGTGTTTTTGTGTAGATTGCAGCAAAGACTTTAAAAGAGTGTTGCAGTCCTCCAGGTGTGGTGCAATCCCCATTGGTAAACAGATTGTTAAAATCCTTTGTTTCTCATGAGGGGTAGTATCAGGAAATACTGCCTCGATTTGACTATTTTTTTGAGCTATCCAGAATTTGTTCCCTTTTTGCGGGTAATTTACCAATGACTGATAGTATAGTCTGTAATGTGATTTTATTCATGTTCCTCTGGTGAGGGGTGTGTTGAGGAATCCTTATAAGAGGTGGGACTGTTAGAGTCCGCATGACATATTGAACCAATTGTCTGTGTATTTTTATTAGTTGTTTTAGTTGAACTAATAGTTCTGCACCTGTCATTTCTTCAATGTCAGGATGTTGTGTATAGCTGGCTAGTACTGACCATGTTGCGCCTGGTCTACCTAGGGGACCGAGCCTGGTAATGTGATTTTGATGTTGTAGGGCGCCTTTAAACCAGAGCGCATGCTCTTGGTAGGTTAGTGGAATTTCAATATCTTTGAAAGGAACGTATTCCGTTGGATGTTCCTCTACTTTGTAGAAGTGAAACACATGTGTTGCGGAATTTGCTTCAGGGAAGATAATCCATGAATAGAATACCTCTGCCTGCCGATATTCGTGTGCCTCAATAACAAAAATTACCCTACCATCTCTTGATGATAGGCCATTTGTTATAAGTTTTATAGTGATAGTTTTCCTTAAATTTTCTGGGATGATTATAGCATCTGGGTCATCTTGTTAGAAGCCTGTAACGTCAACGCCTGGTACGGTATTATTAGCTCCACCCTTCTTGGTGCTGTTGCCGTTATTCAGCATTGTTTAATGAAAGTTGCAGAGCAAGTTTAAAGGAAACAAAGATAAGGTGCACAATATTTTGGAACACTTCAACGTCGAACAAACCAAAAAAAACGAATACATAGGATTCTCGTCCTACTCAGTTATGGCGGATATTTTATCCTTTTACCCACTCCAGACATCTATTGGAGTATTTTAAGGGAAAAAGGGGTCTCTGAGAAAAGCATGACTGAGTTACTTTAGTATCTAGCGTTATATTAGTGCCTTACCAAACATTGGGCACCATGTAGTGTAGTTCCTATATTCCCAATAGGCTCTGCGCATTGGAATAATACATCCCTTCAGATTAGACGTAGGACTGAGGTCAACTAGGTCTCTATTGAATATATTAAACTTAATAGTGAATGCCAGCTAGCTCAGGGGTCACTAGAAACTTTCTCGAATTCACAAGAAGGGACTAGTTTCTGACAACTGCATAAACATGACAACTTTGTTTCCCAAGAATAAGAAATGTATATCTATTCGCGGAAACAATAGATAAGTATTTCACTCAGTCGTGCATGCTTAGTTCCTACTGAGGTGCAGAGGAATGGAGAGTTGGGCGTTTTCAATAAAAGGTTTTATTGAACAGTCTTCTTTCTCATGCAAGTAAAGTGAACTGCTACGATCGTAATGCAGACTGCAAAGTATAATGCGTACAGCGAGAATAATATTATAAGATAATACTGTAAGAGCATGGTATGGTTTCAAAACCATATATAAATACATACATAAATACCAATGGCTAAAATTACTCACCTGGTGCTTCTAAAATACTCCTACCCCAATGTACCTAACCTAAGTCTAGTACGCGGAAAGGAGTAAGTGTGGTGTAGCGTAGGTTTCGTTTTTCTTTGCCAAGAATCTATCCAAGGTTTCTCTAGGTTCTAATCAGCTCCATACTTTTAGTTTAGAATGAAGGAGGTCTGGTATCTCAGTCTCAGGGCTCGATTTCCCAACACCCTGCAAGGAGAGCTTGTAAACACTGGAGCTGGATTCTCGCTGAGAGAAATGCAGCCTCTTGATCAGTGCGTTGACTGGAGGGTCGACTTCCTTCAGCACTTGCTGTAGCGAGCTGTGCCGGGCAAGTAGATAGTCGAACTGCTCCGAACCACTGTGTCTTGCTTGCGCAAGGGAAGTCATAATTATACCTTGAAGGTGTCTAGTTTGACGTAAAGTCGGGCATAATAACGTCAGGAAAGAACCCCAAGGGAATAGTAGTTCTTTGTAAAGTACATGAGTTCTTGGACGAATCAATATTCAAGCAAGGGAAGGTCCCTGACTGCTTAAGCCGATTTTCCAAGAAATTGTTGTGACATTTTGGTACGGGTGGAAGTAGCCATGCCTGTATTTGGTCTGCATGGGCTATGTCTAAATAGGGAAATGATTTCTATGCCTATATTAGGGAAATGTGAATTGTACCTATATAAGGGCGTGAATCTGGAAAATGCACTCGGATCCTAAAACATCATACAACACCTGAGACTTATGGGAACAGTCCAGCCCGAAATGCCAAGCCAGGTCCTCCCTGGACCAGAAACAAGCACCCTGGGACCGGTTTCAGGGCATCACCCTTCATCAGCCAGGCTGGCTTGAATCCAGCGGTGCAGTGAGCACGGCACCCACGTCTGGGCATACTCTTCCCACTTAAGGTGAAAAATACAATAGAAGCAATTGATGGCCGGAATGCTGAACAATGTAAACATTCACCCCAGTCACAAGGATCTGGGTTTAATCCATAATTCTTTTGCTCACCACACGACCCCAGTTTGTACCCAGCTATATGCAAATCAGGCTTGACCCTGTGCCTCAAGTTCAAGTTCAAGTTAGAAATTTGTATAGCGCGCTACTCACCCAGAGGGTCTCAAGGCGCTTAAGGGAGAGGGGTTCGCTACTGATCGAACAGCCAGGTTTTGAGTTGCTTTCTGAAGGAGAGGTGGTTCTGTGTAAGGCGGAGGTGGGTGGGCAGGGAGTTCCAGGTCTTGGCCGCTAAGTAGGAGAAGGATTTTCCTCCCATGGTGGCTCTTCGGATGCGTGGAATCGCGGCGAGGGATTGGTTGGACGATCGTAGTTGGCGGGTGGGGGTGTAGAAGGTCAGGCGAGTGTTGAGGTATTTGGGTCCTAGGTCGTGGAGGGCTTTGTGTGCGTGGGTGAGGAGACGGAACGTGATTCTTTTGTTGACGGGGAGCCAGTGCAGGTCTCTTAGGTGACCAGATATGTGGTTGTGGCGAGGTATATCTAGGATGAGCCGAGCGGAGGCGTTCTGAATGCGTTGAAGTCTTTTCTGCAGTTTGGCTGTGGTTCCGGCATAGAGGGTGTTTCCGTAGTCTAGTCGGCTGGTGACGAGTGCTTGGGTGACCGACTTCCTTGTTTCGGTGGGGATCCATCGGAAGATCTTACGGAGCATGCGCAGGATGTTGAAACATGATGAAGAGACGGCGTTGATCTGTCTGGTCATTGAGAGGGAGGAGTCTAGGATGAAACCCAGGTTGCGAGCATGGTCCGTTGGTTTGGGTGCATTGCCTAGGGCCGGGGGCCACCATGAGTCATCCCAGGCAGAGAGGGATGATCCTAGGATGAGGACTTCCGTCTTGTCAGAGTTCAGTTTTAGGCGACTGTTCTTCATCCACTCGGCTACGTCTTTCATCCCTTCGTGTAAGTTGGATTTGGCGGTGGTTGTGTCTTTGGTGAGGGAGAGGATCGGCTGGGTGTCGTCTGCATAGGAGATGATGTTGAGGTTGTGTTGGCATGCGATGGATGCGAGGGGACTCATCTAGACGTTGAAGAGGGTGGGGCTGAGCGATGATCCGTGTGGCACGCCGCATATGACTTCGGTGGCCTCTGAACTGAAAGGGGGAGGCGGACTCTCTCAGTTCTTCCGGCGAGGAACGATATGATCCAATCCAATGCTTTGTCTTGTATCCCGACGTCCCTGAGGCGTTGTACAAGTGTGCGGTGGCAGACCGTGTCGAACGCTGCGGAGAGGTCCAGGAGGATGAGGGCCGCTGTTTCCCCGTTGTCGAGCAGTGTTCGGATGCCGTCTGTGGCTGCCATGAGGGCGGTCTCGGTGCTGTGGTTGGCTCGGAAGTCAGACTGTGAGGGGTCGAGGGAACTGTTAGACTCAAGGAAGGCGGCGAGTTGGCTGTTGACGGTCTTCTCGATGACTTTGGCGGGGAACGGGAGGAGCGAGATGGGGCGGTAGTTCTTAAGTTCGGTGGGGTCAGCTGTAGGTTTTTTCAGGAGGGCGCTGAGCTCGGCATGTTTCCAGCTTTCTGGGAAGGCAGCGGTGTTGAAGGAGCAATTGATGATGTCCCGGAGTTGGGGTGCTATGACGGAGTCGGCCTTGTTGAAGATGTGATGGGGGCATGGGTCTGTTGGCGACCCGGAGTGGATGGAGTTCATCAAGCGGATGGTGTCTTCGGTGCTGATCGGGGTCCAGGCGTGGAGGGTGGTGGTGGGGGGCTTTGGGTCAGTGGTGAGGGGAGTGGGCTGGTCGCCGAAGCTGTTGTGTATGTCTGCGATCTTGCTGTGGAAGAACGAGGCTAGAGAGTCGCAGAGGTCTTGAGAGGGAGTGATGTCGTTGTTGCCGGCGTTGGGATTGGTGAGTTCTTTGACGATGTTGAAGAGTTCCTTGCTGTTGTGTGCGTTGTTGTCAAGTCGATCCTTGAATGCTGATTTCTTGGTGGTGCGGATTAGCTGGTGGTGTTTGCGGGTGGCGTTCTTGAGGGCGGTCATGTTGTCTGTGGTTGGGTTTCTTTGCCAGGCTTTTTTGAGGGTGCGGCAGTTCTTTTTGGAGTTTTTGAGGTCGTCGTTGAACCAGGAGGCTTTTTTGCTTCCAGTCTTGTTGGGATGGTTTTTCAAGGGTGCTAGTTCGTTAGCGCAGTGGGTGATCCACTGTGTGAGATTGATGGCTGCTTGATTTGGGTCTTTTGATGTGGCGGGAGGGTTTTGGTTCAGAGATGTGGTGAGCTGGTCGGTGGTAATTTTGTTCCAGCTTCTGCGGGGAACTTGTTGTGGGTGGTGGTGGGTCGTGGTCTTTCTGAAGCTAAAGTGGACGCAGCTGTGGTCTGTCCAGTGGAGTCTCGTGATGTGATTGAAGGAGATGTGCTTGCTGGGGAAGATTGGGTCAAGCGTGTGTCCGGCATAGTGGGTGGGGGTGTTCACCAGTTGTTTGAGTCCGAGATTGGCGAGGTTATCCAGCAGGGTGGTGGTGTTGTTGTCGTTGTTATTTTCCAGGTGGAAGTTGAGGTCCCCTAGGAGAATGTAGTTATCGGAAGGGAGGGTGTGTGGGCTGACAAAGTCAGCAATGTCTTCGCTGAATTGTGTGCGGGGTCCCGGGGGTCTCTGCCAAGCAAGGTCCTCCCTGGACCGGAAACAAGCATTTCGGGTCCGGTTTCAGGGCATCACCCTTCATCAGCCAGGCTAGCTTGAATCCGGTGGCTCAGTGAGCACGAGACCCACGTCTGGGCATACACTTCCCACTTGGGGTGACAAATACAAAAGAACAAATTGATGAACAGAAGGCTGAACAATGCAAACATTCACCCCCAGTCACAGTGATATGGGTTTAATCCATAATTATTTTGCTCACCACTCCACACCAGTTATGACCCAGCTATATGCAAAACAGGCTTGACCCTGTGCCTCATGGGAACAGTCCAGCCCGAACTGCCAAGACAGGTCCTCCGTGGGCCAGAAACATGCATCCTGGGACCGGCTTCAGGGAATCACCCTTCATCAGCCAGGCTAGCTTGAATCCAGTGGTACAGTGAGCATGGGACCCAAGTCTGGGCATACCCTTTCCACTTATAGCAAAAAATACAAAAGAAGCAATTGATGGGCCGTATTCAGACCAATGCAACAATTCATCCCCAGCCACAAGGTTCTGGGTTTAATCCATCAATCTTTTTCTCATCACTGCACCCCAGTTATGACCCAGCTATATGCAAATCAGGCTTGACCCTGTGCCTCATGGGAACAGTCCAGCCCGAACTGCCAAGCCAGGTCCTCCCTGGACCGGAAACAAGCATCCTGGGAACAACTTCAGGGAATCACCCTTCATCAGCCAGGCTAGCCTGAATCCAGTGGTGCAGTGAGCACGGGACCCACGTCTGGGCATACCCTTCCACTTAGGGTGACAAATACAAAAGAAACAATTGATGGACGGAATGCTAAACAATGGAAACATTCACCCCCAGTCACAAGGGTCTGGGTTTAATGCATCATTCTTTTGCTCACCACGCCACCCCAGTTATGACCCAGCTATATTCAAATTAGGCTTGATCCTGTGCCTCATGGGAACAGTCAAGCCTGATCCGCCAAGCCAGTTCCTCCCTGGACCAGAAACAAGCATCCTAGGACCGGTTTCAGGACATCACCCTTCATCAGTCAGGCTAGCCTGAATCCAGTGGTGCAGTGAGCACGGGACCCACGTCTGGGCATACCCTTCCACTTAGGGCGACAAATACAAAATAAACAATTGATGGACGGAATGCTCAACAATGCAAACATTCACCCCCAGTCACAAGACCCTGGGTTTAATCCTTCATTCTTTTGCTCACCACGCGACTCCAGTTTGGACTCAGCTATATGCAAATCAGGCGTGACCCTGTGCCTCATGGGAACAGTCCAGCCCGAACTGCCAAGCCAGGTTCTCCCTGGACCGGAAACAAGCATCCTGGGAACGACTTAAGGAAATCACCCTTCATCAGCCAGGCTACCTTGAATCCAGTGGTGCAGTGAGCACGGGACCCACGTCTGGGCATACCCTTGCACTTAGGGTGACAAATACAAAAGAAACAATTGATGGACGGAATGCTAAACAATGGAAACATTCACCCCCAGTCACAAGGGTCTGGGTTTAATGCATCATTCTTTTTCTCACCACGCCACCCTAGTTTGGACCCAGCTATATTCAAATCAGGCGTGACCCTGTGCCTCATGGGAACAGTCCAGCCTGAACTGCCAAGCCAGGTTCTCCCTGGACCGGAAACAAGCATCCTGGGAACGACTTAAGGAAATCACCCTTCATCAGCCAGGCTACCTTGAATCCAGTGGTGCAGTGAGCACGGGACCCACGTCTGGGCATACCCTTGCACTTAGGGTGACAAATACAAAAGAAACAATTGATGGACGGAATGCTAAACAATGAAAACATTCACCCCCAGTCACAAGGGTCTGGGTTTAATGCATCATTCTTTTTCTCACCACGCCACCCTAGTTTGGACCCAGCTATATTCAAATTAGGCTTGATCCTGTGCCTCATGGGAACAGTCAAGCCTGATCCGCCAAGCCAGTTCCTCCCTGGACCAGAAACAGGCATCCTAGGACCGGTTTCAGGACATCATCCTTCTTCAGCCAGGCTAGCTTGAATCCAGTGGCTCTGAGAGCACGTTACCCATGTCTGAGCATACCCTTCCCACTTAGGGCGGCAAATACAAAAAAAAAATTGATGGACAGAATGCTGAATAATGCAAACATTCACCCCCAGTCACAAGACCCTGGGTTTAATCCATCATTCTTTTGCTCACCACGCACCCCAGTTTGGACCCAGCTATATGCAAATCAGGCTTGACCCTGTGCCTCATGGGAACAGGCCAGACCGAACTGCCAAGCCAGGTCCTCTCTGGACCTGAAACAAGCATCCTGGGACCAATTTCAGGGCATCACTCTTCATCAGCCAGGCTAGCTTGAATCCAGTGTAACAGTTAGCATTGGAACCACATCTGGGCACACCCTTCCCACTTAGGGCGACAAATACAAAAGAAACAATGGATGGACGGAATGCTGAACAATGTATGTCATGAGTGATATAATATGTGTCATCATCAGCAGTGGATTGTAGGGGCATGAGTTATAGTTACTATAACGGCTGAATTTCTCGGTTTTTTACAAGTGAAATGTCAGCCTAACTATAACATTCCTGTAACGTGTGTTTTTTTTCAGTGACTATTTAAGGTTTTTTAAATGCTAATTTCTAACTATAACTTCCCTGAAATCTGTGTTTTTTCCAGAGACTATACATATATATTTATTTATTTATATATAGTTTTATATATATATATGTATATATATATATATATATATATATTACCTAGTAGGTAGTTATAGTTAGGATTGGCTACCATAGGAAATCCGCAACATTCTATTGGCAATAGCTCTGGTGCCGCTTGAGGAATTTGTGAGTAATTTTCAAAACTTTTGCCCAGCTCCGCTGCGCTCCTTCCCTGAAAGTTTCGGGGGGATTCGTGAAGTGGGGGCCGAGAAAAAAGGGGGGTCCCAAAACGTGTTTTCCCTAGGTTAATTTCCATAGGACGGTCTGACAAGTCTACAGTCCGAACCGCTGAACGGAATTATGCCAAACTTGGCAAAATTGTAGGGACTGGTACGCAGATGTGCCTTTGCTATGTTTGGTGAAAATTGCTCCAGTGTTTTTTTTGAAAATTAACTTCAAAAACACATATATATCTATATGCGCGTTTCGAGCGCCTACAGGTACACGTACCGGGGAGCGCACCCGGCGCGCTACGGGAGTGCGCGAGCGGAAAGCTGATTGGCTGTCGGGTGTCTGTCAACATTCTAAACAGTCTGGAGAGTCCACCATCTTGTGTCTCGGTAGAATCGAGACACAAGAGGTGAAAAAGAAAGGGGGAAATAATTAAAAGGGGGCAGAGTAGACACCCCCTGACCCCCTAGGTTTTCTGAGGGGGGTCTAGAAGGACCCTGAAGGGATAAAAACCTTTTTTTTTTGTTGAAATTTTTGCGGGGTAAGCGCTGGGTGCACTCCCAGGTGCGCTCTCCGGTACACGCACCCGGAGCACACCACGGGGAAAAACAGTGTAAAAAAATAGAGTAAAAAAATAATGTAGAGTGTTTAGAGGTAAGTTAGCTCTGAAAAGAGCTGTTGTGTTAAGTGGGTGTTTTTTGTACCTACAAGTAGGTACCAATGCAGAGTCTTATATTCAAGAGGAAAACTCTATTCCCCTCATCTGTAAAATGCACACCATCTCTCCTATAGATGTCTTGCATGTTGTAACGCAGTTGTTGTGGTAAATGGAACCCATACCATAGTCTCTGAGGTAAGCAGAAACCGATTTATTCACATGTTTCCTTGCTTTCTCAATCTGTGGACAAAATTGGTTGGACCAGTTCCATTTTTGCCTTTGGCATATATTAGAAAATACCAAGGCAGTTTTTGGAAAAAGTGACATCAATCGCCCAAAGAGGTCCTTTAAAAGCATTTCCAGACCTACACCAGTCAAAGTGCCTAAGTCTTTTTCACCACAGTGCACTATTAAAAGGTCAGGGTGTGGTAAATGCATAAAGGATTTTACCAATGGTATCAATTGGTGACTCCTCAATCCTCTCTGTCCAATCCATACAATGTCCACATTTGGTAAATCAAGACTGTAAATACCTCTGTTAGCTGCGTATTTTTGACTCCAGTGGACATAGCTATGACCCACAAACCAGACTTTTGTCATTGTGAAGGTAGATGTGCTTCAAGTCAGATGAGTTGTGGAAATGAAATGGCAGTTTGATTATGAAAAAAAGTGGTTGTGAATCAGTGCAGTTGAATAACCATAAATGATTGGAGCTTTGTTAAAAATCTCCACTGAAAATTAGGGTGCATGCTTTTTTTTGTAAGAAGTCATTTCAATGGTTGAGAAAAAGTCATTTAAAGAAACTTTGCATTTCATTAGCTAGTAGATTGAGAGGTCAAACAGCCTTGAAGGATTGTTTTGCAACATAGTATGATGAACTTGTGAACTGTGTGCTGGTTTAAGAGGGAGTTACCATGGTTACAGGGTAAATGAGCACTGGGGGATGGGTGAATGTTATGTGAGTTTCAAAGGCTTGAAATGTACAACCAATTAAAATGTGCTGTTTGGTTTTGAATTTGTCTGGGAACAATTTTTATTGGCTACGTACAAGAATATGGGTCTGAAATGAGAAAGAATCTGTGCCATTATTGAAAGGCTGCAGTGAAGGTAGCATTATTCAGAGATTCTGGTTAAGAATAACTGTTGACTGTGACTGACAATGTTTTAGATCTTCCAAAGCATTTTTAAAGGTGATTAATGATTGTTTTAAAAAAGATAGAGAGCTTAAAGATTTTTGACAAGTATCATAGTGAGTGTCTGTGTGAATTAAGGAATTATATGTTTACCTTTTTCCATAATGTTAGCTGTGTGTTTATAAGGTAGTCTTCTTTATAAATTGTTTTTTATGCTTGGATTCAATGCTGGTTTAGAAATTGTGTAATGGTTTCATTGGACTTGTAAATATGCTCCTTTTTTTGATGTGCCTTGTGCAACCTTTAGCATGGGTGGAAGCAGTGAATGTATGGTGAGGGATATGAATAGCAGATAGAAAACCATATGAAATGGTATGCGAGATGCATAAAGTATTTCAGTAATGGTATCAATTGAGATGGAATATAAGATAAAGAGGGGCATATTTACAAGACTCTTGCGCAATGTTTGAAATGGGTGCAAGCAGAAAATGCATGCAGAATAATAAAATTGGCACCCAGAGAAGAATATGAAATCCTGTGAAAGATGTTAAAGCTTTTTTTTAATGGCATAAATTGAGATAGAATATACAAAACAAGAGAAGCATATTTGCAAGCTGCGGGCGCAATCTTTGACATAGCTGTGTGTTTATAAGGTAGACTTTTTTATAAATTGTTTTTTATGCTTGGATTCAATGCTGGTTTAGAAATTGTGTTATGGTTTCATTGGACTTGTAAATATGCTCTTTCTTTGAAGCGCCTTCTGCAACCTTTAGCATGGGTGGAAGCAGTGAATGTATGGAGAGGGATAGGAATAGTAGATAGAAAACCATATGAAATGGTGTGGGAGATGCATAAAGTATTTCAGTAATGGTATCAATTGAGATGGAATATAAGATAAAGAGGGGCATATTTACAAGACTCTTGCGCAATGTTTCACATGGGTGCAAGCAGAAAATGCATGCAGAATAATAAAATTGGCACCCAGACAAGAATATGAAATGCCGTGAGAGATGTTTAAAGGTTTCTTTTAAAGGCATAAATTGAGATAGAATTTACAAAAAAAGTGAAGCATATTTACAAGCTACGTGCGCAATCTTTGACATAGCTGTGTGTTTATAAGGTAGACTTCTTTATAAATTGTTTTTTAAGCTTGGATTCAATGCTGGTTTAGAAATTATGTAATGGTTTCATTGGACTTGTAAATATGCTCCTTTTTTTGAAGCGCCTTGTGCAACCTTTAGCATGAGTGGAAGCAGTGAATGTATGGAGAGGGATAGGAATAGCAGATAGAAAACCATATGAAATGGTGTGGGAGATGCATAAAGTATTTCAGTAATGGTATCAATTGAGATGGAATATAAGATAAAGAGGGGCATATTTACAAGACTCT
This sequence comes from Lissotriton helveticus, assembly GCF_964261635.1. Lineage (NCBI taxonomy): Eukaryota > Metazoa > Chordata > Amphibia > Caudata > Salamandridae > Lissotriton > Lissotriton helveticus. The sequence goes on along the minus strand of NC_136062.1, from coordinate 36,717,262 downwards.
TGCGCAATGTTTCACATGGGTGCAAGCAGAAAATGCATGCAGAATAATAAAATTGGCACCCAGACAAGAATATGAAATGCCGTGAGAGATGTTTAAAGGTTTCTTTTAAAGGCATAAATTGAGATAGAATATACAAATCAAATCAAATCAAATCGTCTTTATTCGGTTTCCATTTGTGAAGAACCATGAAAGTACAAAATACAGTAAACATTTAAAAAACATTGAATTCATTCAATACTAAAATCATACTTAAAAAAGAAGCATTTTACTGAAAGAATACTTTTTAAATGGAAAGGTCGTTGTTATTTTGTAAGTTCGAACGGTGCTTAAGACATAATTTTAGATACTGTGCCACCGATTTTGTCATTAAGTTATTTTCCAGAAATTGTAATGCCAAGTAAGCAGGGCGGCATCTGCGAATTTTCATAACTTTCAATACAGGTAATATCCACCTCCTGCGTAATGGGACGTAGAATTTACAAAAAAAGAGAACGTGAATTGTGGACTGTGAAGATGTTGAATCACAGGGACATGCTGATGCAGTTTGAGTCCAAACGTTCTGGATGGGGAATAAAACCATATAGTGATAGAGGTTGAACCTAAAATGAGTAAGAAGTAATTTTTCGAATTGTGACAGGTCGTATGGCAAGTACGGTTGAATGGTTGGGACCAACTGTATTAATAGACAGTGTTGAACTGTTGGCTTTCTTATTTCGTTCAGCATCCGAAGTTGGGAAAGATGCGACAGACAGAGAGTTTTTAGTTCTTTTTTTGTTATGTCTATGTTATGCTCCTCTTTATCTTATATTCCATCTCAATTGATACCATTACTGAAATACTTTAAGCATCTCCCACACCATTTCATATGGTTTTCTATCTGCTATTCCTATCCCTCTCCATACATTCACTGCTTCAACCCATGCGAAAGGTTGCAGAATGTGCTTCAAAAAAAGGAGCATATTTACGAATCCTATGAAACCATTACACAATTTCTATTCCAGCATTGAATCCAAGCATAAAAAACTATTTATATAGAAGTCTACCTTTTAAACACACAGCTATGTAAAGATTGCGCATGCAGCTTATAAATATGCTTCTCTTTTTTTTGTATATTCTATCTCAATTTATGCCATTAAAAAAACCTTTAAACATCTCTCACGGCATTTAATATTCTTGTCTGGGTGCCAATTTTATTATTCTGCATGCATTTTCTGCTTGCACCCATGTGAAACATTGCATCAAGAAGGCATTCAGATGTGTCACACATATTTCTAAAATCCTATTAATCTGCCTAAGATCACACTGTGAGTGAAGCTTGATATAATGACCAAGTAAAATGCTAACATTAAGAATTTATGGCAAATGTGTGACTTATCTGAATGCCTTCTTGATGGAACCAAAGTAAACAAGCATTGAAAATGCAATAGATCTCGCCCTGGGTGTGATACATACTGTTGGCAGAGACAGACATGGTACATTATATCTAAAATCCTACTAATCCTAAGATCACTCTGTAAGTGAAGCTTGATTCACCCATCATTGTAATCTTAGGCAGAGTCACACATACTGTTGGCAGAGACACACATGGTACATTATATTTAAATTCTATTAATGTGCCTAAGATCACACTGTGACTGAAGCTTGATATAATGAGCAAATAGAGTGCTAACATTTAGATTTTATGGCAAATGTGTGACACATCTGAATGCCTTCTTGATGGAGCCAAAGTAAACAAGCATTGAAAATGCAATAGATTTGGTGTGATGTTAGGCACATGTCCACCATATTACATGTAATCTACCATCTCTATCTCTGCAAGCAGTATGTGTGTCTCTGCTCATATTATTTCAAAGTATGTATAGGCCAAAAACAGACCACCTATATATAAACAAGACATAAAAATTAATTAGGTAATCGTTTTTGACAGAAAGGAAAGCACATGTAATGTAAATGAGCCTTTTGTTGTATACTAGTGTTTATATTGTTTACTTATTGTAATTGATGTGTAATATGTTTGTAGTGGTCTATAATATGTTATTTTTTCTTTACTACAGATTATAATCATCTATACAAACAAACTAAAAGATGCCTTCTAAAGAGAGAAGAGAAAAAATTCATAAAAGAAAATTAAGGACTAAGGGAAAAGAAAATCAACAACCAACCAAAATAAAATCTTCAGAGAAAAAGAAAAATGCTCCTGGTAAGCAAACTAAAAATTTTCTCAGGAAGTTATTGAAATGCCAAGAACATTTTTTTTTAAGAAAGAAGAATGAAATACCTGTAATTTCGAAGAAAACAGGATGTCCTTCTAAAAATGTTAGATCTGTACAAGGAGATGATATTTTGCATATCAAACGTAGAAGCAATCAATTTTCTGAAATACGTAGACAAATGTTTTACAACAGAATAGTAACAAATTTATTAGAAAATGTAAAAAGGTATAAAAAAAGACTGCTTTTTACAAGAAAAAAAAACATAGTTAAGATCGTGGATGAAGCATTTAAAGTGAAAAATAAATTGTTTTGTTTAGTAATGAATAGAATTCATACACTTGATAAGATAATCAATGTGTTCAAATCAAAATGTAAGTGGAGGAGAGTAATTAATCGAACTAATTTCTGTGATGTTTTTCTGGAGAATGGAAGCATAGTTCAAGTTCTGAGCCCTTTTTTAATGAAGAAAGTTACTTTCAAGAAAATGATTTGGTGAATGCAGTTGACACCAGTGGCCGAGCATATGAGGTGAAGGGCGGTTGTCCAGTTGAAAAAGAAGAGATTGTGCCTAGAAATACAGAAGAGGTGTTAGCTGATGAAGTTTTAGGGAGATGTCCTAAGGCTCCAGTATATACATGGAATTGTAGTAGTATTTGTAGTGTCCGACAGGAATCAATTGATTTGTTTCGCAATTTCTTACGGACATATACTAAAAAAAGTGTGAAACAAAAAATGAAAATTTTACAAGAGTTAGATCATTGTAGAGTGAGAGAAAAAACAGGTTTGCAAGGGCATTCACTGGCTTGTCTTTCAAGAAAAGTATGTCAGAGGGTTTTTCACCATATTAGGATGTTAGCAGTGCATCATAATAAAGTGAGGAAATTAGTGAGAAGGTTGTACTATGCAAAAAAGTCCAGCACTTAAACTAAAACAGTTAAACAGTGCTCTTTTGCATGGAACTGACTTAGATGTCAAAAACATTTGTGATGAAATTGAGTTTTGTTACTTTGGTGAAAAAGAGGTCAGTGCAGAAATTGATACAGTAATAGAAGGTATTGTAGAAGAGAATGTAGAGATTTTAAGTACAGAAAAATTTGAAAATGAAATTGTAAAGTTTAAGGTCAATTCAAATGAAAGGCCTAATTTTTCTTGTGTTTGTTGTCGACGGACTCATTATAATCATCAGACTAGATTAGTTGATTTATATGTAAAAAGCGAAAAGATAAATAATAATGAGTAGAAGGATTTTGCAACTTATTTGTTGGTTGAAAATTGTTTTGATTTGGGCTCTGATCAACGTATTTGTGCATATTGCTATAATAAATTAAATGAAAACAGAATGCCTGCTAGAGCTGTTCATAATAATATGGAGTTGGTAGACATTCCTTCTGAATTGATGGATTTAAATACCTATGAGTCTATTCTGATTCAATGTGTGCATCCTTTTCAGGCTATTGTTCGCGTGGAGCCTAAGACAGGGAAATTGCCTCCTTCAGATTTACAGAGAGGATTAAAGGGAAGAGTTGTTTATTTGCCTCTAGATTTTAAGAAAAATATTGATACAATTGGTGTTGAAAAGGTAGAAGAGGAACCTCTGGTTATTCTAGTTAATGGTGTTCCGACAAAAAGTAAGAAAATCTGGCAAGAATTAGTGGATGTTAGGAAAGTCAAAAAGGCAACGTTGTATCTGGTGAAAAATAATCAGTACTATAAAAATGTGTATGTGGAAGAAGAGGAAACAACTGTACAAGACGACACTGATGTCTCTACTGGGCAAACTGAAAAAGTTGATGTCTCTAGAAGTGAAGAAATTTACGAACATTATAGTGTTCATCCATTGCATTCCAAAGAAGTAATGGGGAATGCTATTGACTTGTTCCAGATGAAAAAAGCCGAAGGAAGTCCCATTAGTGTATGGGAAGAAAGTTTAGAAGCTCGTTGTTTTCCACAGTTATTTCCAACAGGTGAAGGTGGACGATATGACGACCGACCTGTTCAAATTCCTTCATCCGAATACCGGACTTCAAGATTATATGCAGAAGATCCAAGGTTTTGTCAATACATTCCATATTTATTCCATCTACTGTTTGAGAGTGACTTGTCTGGACTTTCCTATGCAGTAAACCATATACTGAAAAGTAGAGCACATCTACAAAATGTTTCGGCAAGGGATTTTATGGATAAAGTCAAACTGCAAGACAGTGTTTTGGAATCTCAGCTAATTAATCTCATGGCATGTCAGCGTGGTACTAACGAGTATTGGTACCGTCGTCATGGGGAATTGAAATGTATGCTAAGAAACTTAGGAACTCCTACATGGTTCCTCACTCTTAGCTGTGCTGAGTATGCTTTGGAAGACTTACTTGAATTTCTACGAGAGGCAAATAAAAACATTCAAAATATTGAATACAAGACACCTGGAGAACTGTGCTCTTTGGATCCAGTTAATGTATGCAGGTATTTCAATCATAAGTTTGAAGCTATGATGTCTTTTATTACAAACAAAAAAAGTCCTCCGCTTGGAGAGGTGTTGGATTTCTTTTGGAGAAAGGAGTATCAAGCAAGAGGTGCTCCTCATATACATATGCTGCTATGGATTAAAGATGCACCTAAATTTGGAACAGATTCAGATGAGAAAGTGATGAGTTTCATTGAGCAGTATTTTACATGTGCTGTTCCGAAAAGTACAGAAGAAAACAATTTAAGACACCAAGGTTTACGTTTTCAAAGTCATCGTTGTGGGAAATACTGTCGTCGAAAATACAAATCGAAGGACAAATTCTATACGAAATGTCGTTTTGCATTTCCACGTCCAGTAACATTGAAAGGAAGAGTGAATAATTTTATGTATTCTCTGCGACATACTGTGACAAGGATTTTTTTTTTTACACAAGGTCAAGGTGCACCACTTCAATGTTTGCAGAAGATGTTAACTTTGATAGAGTTAACAACAAAAATCACATCAGATATTACTTGTGTTCTTTAAGAATTCTTTTATTCAGTTCTGTTGAAAGTGACAGGTATATACAGGAGCTACAGCCGACGCGTTTCGTCCTCTTGGGACTTCTTCAGGGCAAAATTGATCATAAGATGATATTCTTAGGTCTTAACCCGTGGTGATTGTGTGCGTAGGTATGTTCGTGACGTTCTATTGTGATGAAAGGGGCATCCTGTTTGACAAACAATTCTCAATGGAGGAATCTGTTGTGGCAGAGCCATTCTTGTTAAAAGGCGGTGAATTGAAAGAAATTTCGAAATTGTGCATGCAAGTTTCATCAAAGAAAGGATGATAGTCCAATAAATGCTCTTGGTAAAGTAAGTTTAGAGCATCCCCTGGTTCCTACTTCAGCTTGCAATACGACGTCCTCCTCCGTCAGGTGCCCAAGTAGGAGGATTGAAACATATCTTACCTACAACAAGCAAACTATAATAGATAGACAGAACTGTCATTCCATGCTTAAAACCCTGGTTCCAGCATTTATTGGACTATCATCCTTTCTTTGATGAAACTTGCATGCACAATTTCGAAATTTCTTTCAATTCACCGCCTTTTAACAAGAACGGCTCTGCCACAACACATTCCTCCATTGAGAATTGTTTGTCAAACAGGATGCCCCTTTCATCACAATAGAACGTCACGAACATACCTACGCACACAATCACCACGGGTTAAGACCTAAGAATATCATCTTATGATCAATTTTGCCCTGAAGAAGTCCCAAGAGGACGAAACGCGTCGGCTGTAGCTCCTGTATATACCTGTCACTTTCAACAGAACTGAATAAAAGAATTCTTAAAGAACACAAGTAATATCTGATGTGATTTTTGTTGTTAACTCTATCAAAGTTAACATCTTCTGCAAACATTGAAGTGGTGCACCTTGACCTTGTGTAAAATATTTCATAGTTCATGTTTTGAACCAACACTGTTACGGTGGGTGTTTTTTGAAGTGTGCACACACATTGTCCCATGTATTATAGTGTAGGTCTAAAGTAATTTTGGGAGAATAATTGACTAGGTGCTTTTCTGTTGGGAATCCTCCACCGTTGCCCCTTTTTCTAAACATACTGTGACAAGGAAATCACCCAAAAATACATACAACCTAAAAAGAAATGAGGAATCCAAATTTATAAATGACTACAACCCAGTCATTTTGTCCAAGTGGAATGCTAACATGGATATTCAATATGTGGCTTACAACTCTATTGCTGTGGCTCGATATGTGACGTCTTACATCACAAAATCAGAAAAAACGGAACTGAAAGAAATGTGGGAGGAAAATTCACATGAAAAGAGTCTAAGCAAGAAATTATACAGTTACAGTCTGAAGATGTTGTCGCATCGAGAAATTGGAGCGTATGAATGTTCTGATCAGTTGTCATCAGCAAGTCTATATGCCAAATCTAGAACCCTCATTTGGGTGAGTCTAGGTCTTGCTGCAACACGAAACCGAGTTTTGAAATCTGTACAAGAAATTGAGTATTTGGCGGAGAAAGAACCAGACAGTACAGATATTTTGAAGACAAACATGTTGGATACATACTATCCAAATAGAAGTACTCACCTTGAGAACGCTTGTCTCTATGAAGTTCTGCAAACCTACATTTTTAAAAAGAACGTGTATATGCTGTAATTGGATGTGAAGGCTGTCTAGTAAAACAAAGAAAAGGCCATTTGATGAATCATCGAAAATTGAGTTGTGATTCTCCAGACAAAAGGGAATTTTATTACTTAGCTCTTTTGCAACTCTTTAAGCCTTGGCGTAGAGAAGAGGAACTACTTGGAGATTTTCTTACTACTATAGAATGTCCTGTTTTTTCAAATTATCTGCAAATGTTGAATGAGGAAATACAGCAATTGCGGCAGAGATTTCTAGAGACAGTTCTCAAGATAGTCAGAGTTCTGCTTCATTGAGTCAGGATCCACTAGGACGACCAATTATACAAAATGAAGCTGCAACTGCCATGGATGAAGTTGAAAGAGCCATGGAACAAGCTCAGGAGGATGGAGTTGACTTAGAAGATTTGGAAAAAGAACTAAACGTTGAGCAGAGACAAATATATGATCAAGTCACACAACAAATTGATCATGGTTTATCTCATGAGAAAAAAGAGTGTTCATGTACATCATTTGTACCTATCCGACTGTATGTGAGTGGAGAAGCAGGAACTGGGAAAAGTTTCCTTATTAAAGCGATTGCAACATATTTGCAGAAAACAACTGAGTCATCGCTCTCTTGTGTTGTTACTGCTCCAATTGGGTTGGCAGCACACAACATTAAAGGGATTACTTTACATCGCTTATTGATGCTGCCAGTGGAGCATGATAACAAATTACAATACCACAAGCTATCTGGAGAAGCTTGTTGTGAAGTTTCAAGAGTCCTAAAGAAAATGAAACTTATCATTGATGAAGTAAGCATGGTATGAAATGTGATGCTTGCTTTTGTGCATTTAAGAATGCAAGAAATTATTAAAACAGACTATGATGTTTTATTTGGAGGCAAGCACATCTTTGTTTTTGGAGATTTACTGCAACTAACTCCAGTGAAAGGACAGCCAGTGTTTAAAATGCTTACGCATGAAGATACCGGGAAGTGCTTAGGAAGCATTGGAAATGTTAACATATGGCTAAATTTCAAATATGCAAAACTACTTCAAAATATGCGACAGGCAAAGGATGAAGATTATAAAAATATTCTACAAGATGTAAGAATTGGAAAACTAACTGAGCATGGCAAAGAAGCTTTACATGGACGATTAATTTCAAATTTGTTTCCAAAGGAAAATATTCTCCCAGAGAATATTTTTAAGAAAATTCCTGAAAACAAATCTGTCATATGCTTGATGCCAACTCTGCAAGAATGTTCAATCTTCAATACCAAAATGTTAAAGTTGGAAAATCAAGAGATTGTGAAACTGGAAGCTATTGATAAAATAGAACATGAAGGAGCCACTATTATTTTGTCAGAAAAGTTGAAAACAAAATTGGATTCTTTAGAGAAGACAATATCTAAAACTGCTGGTATGGAAAAGACTCTGTATGCATCTTTAAATTGTCGTTTATTTTTACGATGTAATTTACATGTGGAAAGAGATTTAGTAAATGGAGCAATGGGTCATGTTGTGGATTTTGGGAATTACCGAAATAGAGATGGAATTGAAATTATAAAAATTAAATTTGATGGTATTGAAGAAGTTCAACAAATCAGTCGTTGTTCTGCTCGCTTTTTGCTAGTGAAAGATTTATATGTCCGCAGAAAACAGTTTCCTGTTTCTTTGGCATATGCGGTAACTATTCATAAATCTCAAGGTTTAAGTGTTGATAGTGCTTTGGTGAATATTGGAAATTCTGTGTTCAAGGAGGGCATAGCATATGTTGCTTTATCTCGAGTCAGAACTTTATCTGGATTGTACTTGATTGATTTTGATGAGACAAAGATTAATGCAGATCTAAATTGTGTAAAAGAATATAATAGGTTAAAAAGAGAGTATGCTCCAAATTTACCTCAATATCCTCTGTTTGAAAAGCATGTGGTAGGCCGAAAAAGAAGAAATGAGAAAAATTGTAGTGAAGTTGTAGCAAAAAGAAAAAATGTAGATGAAACAGTAATTGTAAGCAGAAAGGAAATGGATTCAGTTAAAGATGTTGTTGGATTTCAGTTTGAAAATAGTTCTGGTGTCAACTGCTATGCTAATGTAGTGGTTAATGTTTTTTTTTTTCTCCAAACTGTAAAAGAACAGATTGCTGAAAATCGTGATTAAACAGTTTGTTGTTTATTAAATTCTGTATTAGAGAAATGTAGCAGTGATAGAACAAAAATACAAAGTGTTTCTGAAATTCGAAAGGTTTTAGACATATGTTCTGGTCTAAATCAATTTTCACAGAATATTCAGCAAGATTGTCAAGAATTTCTAATGTATATGCTTGTTGTTTTGCAAGATGAAGGAGTAGATGTAGAAAATCTTTTTGGCCTTACTTATAAATGGCAACATGACTGTGACAATTGCTCCTTTTCAAGTAGTACTACAGTAGACACTGAAAGATTTATATATTTGACTTTACCAGACTGCAAATCAGTGTCTTTTAATAATCTAGTTAGAGCAGCAAATCAAAACATGGACTGTAGTCAATGTAAATCTGAAATGCTATCAACTTTATTTTTAATAAAATATGGACAGTATGTTATTTTAATGTTCCAACGATGTAGACCTGATGGAACTAAATTGACAACATTAATAAAACATTTTGTGGCTTCTCAATTATCAATTTCAGGAAGAACCTTTACAACTGCAGCAATTATTTACCATGATGGTCCTTCAACAACATCAGGACATTACACATGTTATTTAAAATGTCAAAAAGGTTGGAAGCTCTGTAATGATACTCAATTGACTTTCAAACAACGTTTGCCTTTTGACTTACTAAATTCTTACCTAGTGTTCTTACAACCGAAATTTTAGGGAAGGTAATTGGCCTATGAAGATTGCAGCAGTTAATATAACTTAGTTTGCTCTTCAAAATTACTTTCTGAATGAGAGTGATGAAGATAATAAAAAAACATGTAGTTCTCATAGAGATAATATATGTTTATTATATAGTGTGTGCTGTGAGTATTATAGAAATTATTTATAAAAAGTAAGGTAGAGGTGGAAGTAAAACTCTTGTTTCATAATGTAAAAGATGTTGGAGCTTTTCTTTCAGAAATTCGGGTAAATGAGACATTAAGAATACTCTGGACTAATTTCCATAGAAAAGGACTTTCCATATACTATTTGGCCTCGTGGAAAAGTGGATGGATCAAAAGTGAGTTTAGATATGGTTTTTAAAATTTTACATTATTTAAGAAATTATTCAATGTTTTTTTAAACACAATCATTTTGATTGTGTTTTTTTTGCCCGCTGTTATATGATGAGTACTATTGAAGTCACTGTTTTAAGTGAAATTCAATATATTCTGAGAACAGCAAAAATGAACCATTTAACATGGTGTTGAAATTATTATTAAATATATATTACTTTCCCATTCTCCTATGCTCACTCACCTATTTCCACTCTCTATCACTCCTCTTAACTCACCCTCACTGGCCTTTTTTCACTCTCCCTCACCTCCCTTCCCATATTCCACTTTCCTCACTTATTCTTATTAACCACTCCTTCACTGCCCTTTCCCTCTCTCCCATTCACTACTTTCCAGCTGTCAGTCACTCTACTTCACTCCCCTTCCCCTTGTTTCCTTTCTTTGTTCCCTCAATAATTCCCCTTCTCTCACTCACCTTATTACACTTCACTCACTCCTTCTCTCACTTCCTCTGTCCTCTCACATCCGTACTCCCTTTCCCTCACACTCTGTCTCTTAGCTTCAGTCTCTGGATCCTCTCACTGTCTCACTCCTCTTCCGTCATGCTTACTCCCTAAAACTCACCCACACTCCCTTACTTACCTTTCTTTGCTCTCTAACTCAGTTCCTTTCTGCCACTCTTTCCTTCACTACCTCTATATTCTCACTCCTTCACTTCCTTTGTCTCAAGCTCACTTACTTTTATCCTCTCTTTATTTTCCCTTTTTCATCAACCTCCCTGCCCTTCATTCACCCTCCGTCACTCTTGTTAATCTCCTACTTTGTCTCTTGTATTGTAAAATATATATTATAAATATTGTAACTTTTTTTGTTTTGTCTTTCACAGATATAAATTTAAATGAAAATATGAAACTAAGTTTACATTACTTATAAGGTAAGTTTGATGTACAAAATTTACTTTTCCTTAACCTCAATACTTTTCTCTGATGCTCCCACACCTCTGTTCCCTTATTGCGCTTGCCTCACTTATTCTGAATTCCCATGTTTACTCCCCTTTTCCACACTCCTCTCATACACTCACCTTCTTTCAGACCTTCTCCTTTACTTTCTTTCCTCTCTCTTCTCTTACTTCATTGCTTTACTCTTTTCCCTTCCCTTACTCTTCTTACTCCACTTCACTAACTACTTCTCTTTCTCCCTCTGTCCTCTTAGTTCTACACTCCCCTTCTCTCACTCTCTCTCTGTTACCCCCATTCTCTCCGTCCCTTTAGTCTCTCACTCCTCTTCTATCACGCTCACTCCCTATAACTCAGCCACACGCCCACAGTCACCTTCTTTCAGACTTTCTCCTTTACTCTCCTTCCTCTCTCTTCCCTTCCTTCACTCCTTCACTGTTTTCCCTTCCCTTACTCTCCTTACTCCACTTCACTAATTCCTTCTCTTACTCCCTCTGTACTCTTACTTCTACACTCCCTTTCTCTCACTCTCTCTCTGTTACCCTCATTCTCTCCATCCCCTTAGTCTCTCACTCCTCTTCTGTCACGCTCACTGCCTATAACTCAGCCATACTCCCACACTCACCTTCTTTAAGACCTCTCCTTTACTTTCCTTCCTCTCACTTCCCTTCCTTTACTCCTTGATTGTTTTCCCTTCCCTTACTCTCCTTACTCCACTTCACTAATTCCTTCTCTTACTCCCTCTGTCCTCTTACTTCTACACTCCCCTTCCCTTATTCTCTCTCTATTAGCCTCATTCTCTCCGTCCCTTTAGTCTCTCACTCCTCTTCTGTCACGCTCACTCCCTATCACTCAGCCATACTCCCACACTCACCTTCTTTGAAACCTTCTCCTTTACTTCCCTTCCTCTCTCTTCACATCCTTTACTCCTTCACTGTTTTCCCTTCCCTTACTCTCCTTACTCCACTTCACTAATTCTGTCTCTTACTCCCTCTGTCCTCTTACTTCTACACTCCCCTTCCCTTATTCTCTCTCTGTTAGCCTCATTCTCTCTGTCCCTTTAGTCTCTCACTCCTTTTCTGTCACGCTCACTGCCTATAACTCAGCCATACACCTACACTCACCTTCTTTGAAACCTTCTCCTTTACTTCCCTTCCTCTCTCTTCCCATCCTTCGCTCCTTCACTCTTTTCCCTTCCCTCACTCCCCTTACTCCACTTCAGTAACTCCTTCTGTCAATCCCTCTGTCCTCTAACTTACTCACTCCCCTTCTCTCACTCTCTCTCTGTTACCCACATTCTCTCCGTCCTCTTAGTCTCTCACTCCTTTTCTATCACGCTCACTCCCTATAACTGAGCCATACTTCCACACTCACCCTCTTTCAGACCTTCTTCTTTACTTTTCTTCCTCTCACTTCCCTTCCTTTACTCCTTCACTGTTTTCCCTTCCCTTACTGTCCTTACTCCACTTCACTAATTCCTTCTCTTACTCCCTCTGTCCTCTTACTTCTATACTCGTCTTCCCTCATTCTGTCTCTGTTAGCCTCATTCTCTCCATCCCTTTAGTGTCTCACTCCTCTTCTGTCACGTTCACTCCCTATAACTCAGCCATACTCCCACACTCACCTTCTTTCAGACCTTAACCTTTACTTTCCTTCCTGTCTATTTCCTTCTTTTGCTCCTTCACTCTTTTCTCTTCCCTTACTCTCCTAACTCCACTTCACTAACTCCTTCTGTTTCTCCCTCTGTCCTCTAACTTACTCACTCCCCTTTTCTCAATCTCTCTCTGTTACCCACATTCTCTCCGTCCTCTTAGTCTCTCACTCCTTTTTATCACGCTCACTCCCTATAACTTAGCCATACTCCCACACTCACCTTCTTTCAGACCATCTCCTTTACTTTCCTTCCTCTCACTTCCCTCCTTGACTGATTTCCCTTCCGTTACTCTCCTTACTCCACTTCACTAATTCCGTCTCTTACTCCCTCTGTCCGTTTACTTCTACACTCCCCTTCCCTCATTCTGTCTCTGTTAGCCTCATTCTCTCCGTCCCTTTAGTCTCTCACTCCTCTTCTGTCACGTTCACTCCCTATAACTCAGCCATACACCCATGCTCACCTTCTTTCAGACCTTAACCTTTACTTTCCTTCCTGTCTCTTTCCTTCTTTTGCTCCTTCACTCTTTTCTCTTCCCTTACTCTTCTAACTCCACTTCACTAACTCCTTCTGTTTCTCCCTCTGTCCTCTAACTTACTCACTCCCCTTTTCTCAATCTCTCTCTGTTACCCACATTCTCTCCGTCCTCTTAGTCTCTCACTCCTTTTCTATCACGCTCACTCCCTATAACTGAGTCATACTCCCACACTCACCTTCTTTCAGACATTCTCTTTTACTTTCCTTCCTCTCACTTCCCTTCCTTTACTCCTTCACTGTTTTCACTTCCCTTACTCTCCTTACTCTACTTCACTAATTCCTTCTCTTTCTTTCTCTGTCCTCTTACTTCTACACTCCCCTTCCCTCATTCTGTCTCTGTTAGCCTCATTCTCGCCGTCCCTTTAGTCTCTCACTCCTGTTCTGTCACGCTCACTCCCTATAACTCAGCCATACTCCCACACTTACCTTCTTTCAGACCTTAACCTTTACTTTCCTTCCTGTCTCTTTCCTTCTTTTGCTCCTTCACTCTTTTCTCTTCCCTTACTCTCCGTACTCCACTTCACTAACTCCTTCTCTTACTCCCTCTGTCCTCTTATTTCTACACTCCCCTTCCCTCATTCTCTCTCTGTTAGCCTCATTCTCTCCGTTTCTTTAGTATCTCACTCCTCTTCTGTCACGCTCACTCCCTATAACTTAGTTATACTTACACACTCACCTTCTTTCAATCCCCCTACTTCACTTTCCTTCCCCTCTCGTCCCTTTTTTTGCTCCCTCACTCATTTTCCTTTCCTCTCTCACTAAAATTAGGACCGGGGTGACGGCAGCGGTGGTTCTCTAATGCTCAAACAATGATCATAATACTTTGTTCCCTGTAACAAAGTAGGGCATAACAATGTTTGCATTTGATGGAGGCCTCATTAAAAACAGGCTGAATATTTGGGATCAGCTGCTCTGGTCGCCCCCTCACTGATGCAGTTGTTCCTCCAGTTGAAGTAGAGGCACCATATCTTGGAGCCTCTCGTGCCAGAGCCCTGACACTCTCCCGGGCATAGTTCTGGGGGTGCCTCCTCTGGACGTCCCGAATCATAGTTGGATTACCAAAACTGTACTTCCTTCTGGGGTCTCCTCTGGAAAATACAGTATGGCAGATATTGCACTCCACCTTTGGAGCATTACATTTCACTGTCTTCTGAAAGTACAAAAAATGGCGGCGATAGTGTACATTAGAGAGAGACAGTGAGAGAAAGAAGGCATGAGATGAAGAAGAGATGTGAAATGCACATTGGAGAAAATGTAGTGGGAGAAGGGAAGTAACTGTGAGTAACTTAATATGTAACACCGAAATGTTGCACTTGATACCATAAGTCTCACTTTATACCACAATCATTTCACTACTATCTCATAAATTACAAATAAAATAATAAAAAACAATTTATAATTTCTAAATATAAATTTATTCTTCATAATTTTCATAATTCTGAAGAACTTCTAACATTAACTGATCAGGAATCTCCTCATCAGAAGTCTCCATACATGTCTCCTGGAACTCAATATAGTCCAAACATTCGATTAATTCAGCATCCAAAGTCTCATCATTAAAATCCTCCATTCCATCTCCTCTCAAAAAAAGGTCTTCTTCATGGATAGTGTTATCAACAGGATCATTCAAGACCTCAATAAAACTCTTCTCAACAAAAGTCGCAGAAATTTCAAAATTAATATCAACGGTGTCCTCATTGAGATCCATATTCTTTTCAAATTACTTGCTGTAAATTGCAGAAAAAAATCACTTTAATTTATCGTTTTTAATAATAGATAATATAAAACTAGTTTTATCAAGTATTAAATTCCCCATACAAATTAACAACTCACCTTTTACAAAGCAGTAGAAGAGTTAGTACTGTGTAAATTTCACACCAGAAATAGAACACCAAAAATTCCTCACAAATGTACCTCAAAGAGTACTATCACAAAATGGCTGTTTCCCTCTCATTTTTCATGTATATTCATGTACAAAACCAATGAAACTTCATCACACACAAATTCAAAACCAAAGAAATATTTTAATTGGTTCTAAATTTCAAAAGCTAATTGGCTCTTGGGTGTCTGTAAACATTCTAAATGGTCTGCATAGTCCGCCATCTTGTGACTCTGAAGAACAGAGACACAAGAGGTGAAAAATAAAAGTGGAAAACGTTGATAGGGGGCAGGGTAGAGACACCCTGCCCCCCTTATGTTTTATCAGGGGGGCCTAGGAGGACTCCGAAAGGCAAAAAAAGTTTTTTTTTTTTTTTTTTTTTAAATCGCGGAGTAAGCTCAGAGTGCGCGCACATGGGTGCTTACCGGTACGCGTACCCTGAGCGCACCACAGGGAAAAACAGTGTAAAAAATTAGAGTGAAAATACAGCTCTTTTTTGAGAATTGGAGGTAGTTCTGAAAAGAACTTTTTTTTCTTCTTTTAAAAAAATTTTTTTTATACTTTTTTATAACGATTTTATATATATTTTTTTATTTTTTTCAGGGGAAAAACAAAAACAGGGATTCCAAAACTGCTCAACAGGAGCAAAAAAAATGTGAAAAATTAGGGACGGGGAGGGCAGCGGTGTTCCTGTCTCTTCATAGCAATGAGTTCAACGCTCTGCTCCCCATAACAGAGCAGTTCATCACAGTCCACGCATAGAAATTTTATGCCTGCAAAGACCGGCTGCACATTAGGGACAATTCTTCCACGTGCTGTTCCCGAAGGTGTTGCTCCACCAGTGGAGGTGCTGCCGCCATCTCTTGGTAAATTCCGTGCCAGGTCCCTGACACTCTCCCTGGCAAAATTATTTGGGTGTCTTCTCTGGGCATGCCTAATTAATGTGGCATTTCCAAAGCTATATTTCCTATTAGGATTGCCTCTGGATAAAACAGTGCCACATATCTTGCAGGTTACCTTAGCAGCATTAACCTTTTTTTCCCTTCAGGGATGTCAAAAAAATTCCAAAAGAAGGGGTCCTTTGTTTTGTGGTGAGGAGGGTCCTCAGGCAAAAAACCATCAGAATCACCGCTGGATGACTCCCTTGCAGCCATTGCTGTAGATCAGAAAACTTTGAGAAGCAGATAATGCACAGAACACCTCTTGCTCTCTCCAAGTACAAAGCAATAGTGAGAGAATTGGGTGGGTTTCTCAATATTTTGAAAAAAAATTGTTCTGAACCAATGAAAAGTGTAATTTTAAGGTCACATGACTTGACACGCTTACGCTACGCGCTCTGGAGCGCTTCCGGGGGCGCTTACGCGGCACGTACGTAGGCGCTTCCGGGGGCGCTTACGCGACGCGCCTGAGTGACGTTTTGGTAGCTTTACGGAAATGCAAAATCATTTTCATTTTGTAAATCAAAAATACTGCTTTTATAAGTATGGTACTGAATGTCTTGCATTATTATTTACTTTTCATACATATTTTTTTACAAATGCACAAATAGCGCTCTCGCTGCGCTCTCGCTGCGCTCTCGGGAGAGCTTAACGGTGCATGCACCATGAGCGCCCCAAGGCAAAATGATACGGGTAAGCTTACCGGTGCGTGCACCCTGAGCGCACTAGGAAAAACTGATAAAAAAATATATACATTGAACAAATATATTTTTAAAAAAAATATATATAATTAATACTTATAAAAAACAGCTAAAAAAAAAATCGTAGGTTACAAAGTCGATATACAAAGGAATTTGCTTTTTAAAAAACAATGAAATTCACCGAAAAAAACATAGGTTTCACAATCGTTATAGTTAGGAATTAGCTTTTAAAAAACCTTTGAAATTCACTAAAAAACCATGGGTTTCACAATCGTTATAGTTAGGAATTAGCATTTAAAATACCTTTGAAATTCACTGAAAAAACCATAGGTTTCACACTCGTTATAGTTAGGAATTAGTATTTAAAAAACCTTTCAAATTCACTTAAAAAACCATAGGTTTCACACCAGTTATAGTTAGCTGAACATTTTACTCATACAAAACCATTGAAATTCCCACGTTATAGTTAGTTAGACTCACTATAACTCGCGTGCCCGCAATCCACTGCTGATGATGTCACATAGTACATCATTCATGACATGGTCAGTGACATCACTGATGATATCACTGATGACATCTCAGATGACATCACTGATGACATCTCAAATGACATCACTGATGACATCTCAAATGACATCATCGATGTGATAATACGATGCACCTCCTCACACTCTTATCTAACCTTTGATACACCCAGTGTTAAATACAAACTACCATTCCGGAAACCATTGACACAGCAATACCAGTTACCACATAAGCACTCACTGATTTCTAGGTCTACACACACATCCACTCATTCACATCTACAATCACTGATACATACAGTCACTCATCAATAGAACACTATCATATCCACTCATACACCTATACAGACATTCACACGCTGACACTCATCCACAGAGTTACTCACACACCTAGTCAGTTATGCAAAGAATCAATCACACTCCCATTTCCTCAACTACACAGTTATACACACTAAACCTTACTTATTCAAACATATACTAACACATACTTACTCTCTTTTACAATCACTGATACAAGTACACATTGATCCATACAGTCACTTACGCAATCACAGGCTCTCATGTATAGTCATTTATATATGCCAACTCTCACATGCACTGTGTTTTACATATGTACTTACTTGTACATGGAGCACTGAGATAGCTATTCACTCACCAACACAGCCATGCACACAGTCAACCATCCATACAGCTCTTTCCACATACACTCTTGAACCCATATACCAAGTGAATCAACTGCTCACACATATATGCACAGAGTCACACACCTCCCAGCCACCCACACACACACTCACCCTCACATACAAATACTTGGACAACCAATCAATACCCATATAGCCACTCATATAGCTACTGATCAACACATGCAGCAGCTTACACAACAACAGACATCCTGATGCACACATTCAGACAGTTTAGTCACCAACCAATGCATTCAGTTAGACACATTTAATCACTCACTCATACAGTCAGTCACGCACCTACTAAATCCTTCATCCAGACACTCATACATCTACTCATTCTTCAATATATAAAACATATTTTTACTTTTCAGAAACACATATTCACTGGATGATGTCATCAGTGATGTCATCAGTGATGTCATTTGAGATGTCATCAGTGATGTCATCAGGGATGTCATTTGAGATGTCATCAGTGATGTCATCAGTGATGTCCCTACCATGTCATGAATGTCATGCATCAGCAGTGGATTGCGGGCAGGTGAGTTATGGTGAGTCCAACTAACTATAACGTGGGAATTTCAATGGTTTTGTATGAGTAAAATGTTCAGCTAACTATAACTGGTGTGAAACCTATGGTTTTTTCAGTGAATATGAAAGGTTTTTTAAATACTAATTCCTAACTATAACGAGTGTGAAACCTATGGTTTTTTCAGTGAATATATATATAATTGTAAAAGAATTATGTGTATATATATATTTATATATATATTATTCAAAACTCTCTTCGCGTTAACTCTCTGCCTCGTAGCGGTGGCGGGCACCCGGCAAGGTCGCGACCCTTTATCTTCAAACAAACAACCTTGTAATAACAAAGTTTGCGCCGAGCCCCAATTTCGTAATGAAGCGTGCTTTATTCCATTTTAAAGTTTGGCAAACAAAGCCCCGACGCGTTTCGAAAATCGCGTTCCTTGGTCACGGGTAACAGGACGTTTGACACAAATCTCATGATATAGAGTGCAAAACAATAATAAACATCAAAAAAGGACTACAAAGTTACCTGGATAGTGTGACTAGCATAGGCACTATTTTGTAATGGTTTTTTAACATTGTAAAGTGCTTTGTTTGCTCAACATTTGAGCAATTAATGGTGTAAATTCAGCGAGTTATTGCTGTGATGTTATAACACAACAGTTATATATGTTTTACAATTAAAAACATAAATAAAAAGTTTTTTCATAAATTTCGAAATAATAGTTAGATCAACGTATTAAGGCTGATAAGCTTTATATGACTATCAATATATTAGTAACTTGTCCCTTATAATCAGTATTGCATGCTCATGTTGGGTCAGTTGAGAAAATGTATAACACAATTTTGCCCTAGTGGGCTGATAATCACAATTTAGTATACATCAGATCCATAATCATGCCCAAGTGGGCTTTTAAACTCAACATTCAAACACTTTAGATATAAATAAACACACCATTCATGATGATAAATCAGCAAATCTTCACACCCAGGCATAAGCTCCGTCTCCTGAAAAAATATAAACCAAATGCACACATCAATAAAAAGGTAACATATCTAAGATTACAAATCTATACAAACATCTTTTCAGAGGCAACATGGTGGGATAAATTCTTAGTAATATGTCATAGGTCAAGTTAGATACCATCTCAGCCGAGATGGACTGATAGCTCCTCATCTTTGTTTATGCCCCCCGGATACCAGGTTTTAAACTTGATTATCAAACGGGATTCCAATCTACGCAGTTCCTGAACTCTGTCCCCACCTCGTTCTGAGATGGGAATTCTGTCTGAGGCACAAAATCTTAAAAGACTGGCATCTTTCTTGTGATATTCAGCAAAGTGTCGAGCAATAGGATATTGTCTATCTTCGTTAGGTATTGCTCGCATATGTTCTAGGATGCGTAGTTTAACTTGATTGATAGTGCTACCTATGTATACCAGTTGACAGGGGCATATCAGTGCATAAATACAAAAGTCAGTTTTACAATTTAGATGTTTCCTTATAATAAATGTTTTTTTCCATTTTGATAATGTCACCTTCTTGCAATTGGGACTGTTCTTACATGCTTTGCAGGATGTACAACGAAAAAAACCCTGAGTCTTAGATCTAAAATCCTTATCAGTTGTTTAAACATTCCTGCATAAAATATCTTTCAGCGTTGGTATCGTCTGTGCTGAGTACCTTCCAAAACCTATTCAAACATCTCCTGACTTCATTAGCCTGATTGCTATATGAGGTAATGAATCTTATAGATTCTTTCTCTGTTTCAACATCATTTAGAGGTTTCAACAGGTCCTCTCTTTTAATTTTGTTACTTTCTCACATGCTTTTCTGATGACCTTTTTTAAAATAGCCTCTTTTCTCAAATCTAGTTTTCATAACCAACATCTCTTCTGAAAACGTCTCATTAGAGCTATAATTGCGCCTATTTCTTAACAGTTCTCCGGATGGTATACTGTTAATGAGGTTTGTTGTGTGGCAGCTTGTGGCATGGAGAATGCGGTTTCCTGCTGTGGTTTTGCGGAACAACTTACTCTCCAACCGATTATCTTTAACCTCCATATCTAAAAACTCTATAGAGTGCTCATTGATGGTGTAGGTAAATTTAAGATTTAGATTATTTTCATTTAAGGAGTCAGCAAGTTTCATTGCCTCCTCTTTCTCACTCTTCCAGATGCAGAATATATCGTCGATATACTGGGCCCAGAGGACGACATGGCGGTTAAAGGCATTGATGTTGATCGCCACATGCTCCTCCCACCAGCCCAGGTATAAACCTGCGTAACTGGGGGCGAAGCAAGTTCCCATCGCCGTCCCCGGGACTGTCGGTATATCACATGGGTAACCTTTTCCATGCTCATGACGAGCTGAGCTCGTCATGAGGCACGGTGCTCCGGTGCTCATGACGAGCTCAGCTCTTCATGAGCCGTGGAACGCTCACACGTAGGGATACTTCCCCTGCTGTGCTGAGCGTTCCACGGGAGCCGGTGCACCTGTGACGAGCTCAGCTCGTCATTTATTTATTTATTTATTTTGAAGGTCTTATATAGCGCGAACAAGATCCTTGCAGATATCAGAGCGCTTTACACTCAGTTAAGCTAGATATACAAACAAGTAAATGTAGGCACATCAAGAATACAAGTCATGAGCACAGGAGCACAGCCGGGGAATTACCCCCGCAGCGAAGGGGTTAAAGATGAAAAAATAATTTTCGAGGCAGGTTGACATCATATTGAGTATCATCTCAGTATGCATAAGGTAACATACAGGTCTATCTTTTACGTAATACCTGCAGGCTTCAAGGCCTAATCTGTGTGGTATGCAGGTATAAAGATTATTAACATCAAGTATTAATAATAGCATGTCTTGTTCCCATACTACTGCATCAATAAGTTGCAAAAAATGTCCAGTGTCTTTAACATAAGACGGTAAGGATTGTACATATGGTCTTAGGAAGTAGTCAATATACTTTGAAGTATTTTCGAACATACTTCCCATAGAGGAAACAATAGGGTGGCCTGGTGGAACTTCTTTGTTTTTATGTATTTTGGGTAATAAATACATAGCTGCCAATTTAGGATATCTATTGTACAGATATTTGTATTCCTCACCGGTGATTAGATTTTCATTCTTCCATCTGTCAAGGTGATTACTATAGATCTCATTATTTTCATCGTAGGATTTGCTATCACTGATCACATAGCTTCCAATATCACTGAGTTGCCAAGCCAGGTCCTCCCCGGAATGGAAACAAGCATCCTAGGACCGGTTTCGGGCTTTCAGCCCTCATCAGTCAGGATAGCTTGATTCCAGTGGCATGGCGAGCACGGGACTCATGTCTGAGCATACCCATCCCACTTGGGGTGACAAATGCAAAAACAACAGTTGATGAACAGAATGCAGAACAATGTCATACATTCACCGCAGTACAGAGATCTGGGCCTAAATCCATTGTTTTTTTTTGCTCACCATGCCATTCCAATTTGAACCTAGCCATATGAAATCAGTTTTGCCCTGTGCCCCATGGGAACAGTCCAGTTCGAACTGCCAAGCCAGGTCCTCCCTGGACTGTAAACAAGCATCTTAGGACCGGTTTCGGGCTTTCAGCCCTCATCAGCCAGGAGAGCTTAATTCCAGTGGCATGGAGAGCACGGGACTCACGTCTGAGCATACCCGTCCCACTCGGGGTGACAAATGCAAAAACAACAGTTGATGGACAGCATACAGAACAATGTCATACATTCACCCCAGTACAGAGATCTGGGCCAAAATCCATTGTTTTTTTGCTCACCATGCCATTCCAGTTTGAACCCAGCCATATGCAAATCACTGTCAGTCTGGACCCTATATATATATGACCTAGTTTCCATAGAAAAAGCGGTTTCAGTTTTGCCAATAACTTTGATGCTGTTTCACGAATCTTCACAAGATTTTGAAATCAGTCTTGACCCTGTGCCCCATGGGAACTGTCCAGCCCGAACTGCCAAGCCAGGTCTTCCCTTGACTGGAAAAAAGCATCCTAGGATCGGTTTCGGGCTTTCAGCCCTCATCAGCCAGGATAGGTTGATTCCAGTGGCATGGAGAGCACGGGACTCACGTCTGAGCATACCCGTCCCACTCGGGGTGACAAATGCAAAAACAACAGTTGATGAACAGAATGCAGAACAATGTCATACATTCACCCCAGTACAGAGATCTGGGCCTAAATCCATCGTTTTCTTGCTCACCATGCCATTCCAGTTTGAACCCAGCCATATGCAAATCAGTCTTGACCCTGTGGCTCATGGGTACAGTCCAGCCCGAACTGCCAAGCCAGGTCCTCCCTAGACTGGAAACAAGCATCCTAGGACCGGTTTCGGGCTTTCAGCTCTCATCAGCCAGGATAGCTTCATTCCAGTGGCATGGAGAGCACAGGACTCACGTCCGAGCATACCCGTCCCACTTGGGGTGACAAATGCAAAAACAACAGTTGATGGACAGAATACTAAACAATGTCATACATTCACCCCAGTACAGAGATCTGGGCCTAAATCCATAGTTTTCTTGCTCACCATGCCATTCCAGTTTGAACCCAGCCATATGCAAATCAGTCTTGACCCTGTGGCTCATGGGTACAGTCCAGCCCGAACTGCCAAGCCAGGTCCTCCCTAGACTGGAAACAAGCATCCTAGGACCGGTTTCGGGCTTTCAGCTCTCATCAGCCAGGATAGCTTCATTCCAGTGGCATGGAGAGCACGGGACTCACGTCCGAGCATACCCGTCCCACTTGGGGTGACAAATGCAAAAACAACAGTTGATGGACAGAATACTAAACAATGTCATACATTCACCCCAGTACAGAGATCTGGGCCTAAATCCATAGTTTTTTTGCTCACCATTCCATTTCAGTTTGAACCCAGCCATATGCAAATCAGTCTTATATGTGTATATATATATATATGTCAAAACAAAACCCTTTCAGGCATAGAGTGACGCATAAATTATGCAAAAAAGAAGGAGAGAGCTCTGGGTAGGTCTCAGTTTAGGTGGAAAGCAGCTCCTGTTAGAGCACTCTCAACACCAGCGACACTCTAGATCTGCTCACCTCAAATGTCTGTTTTTCTATCAAAGTTTTTAAGCATAGGATTAGCACAGTGCTATCCACGCCGAGATAGAAAATGACAAAGTCTTTTGCCATTTAAACAGCAAAGTTTTTAAGCATAGGACTAGTACAGTGCAGTCCTTGCCGAGCTGTAAAATAACAAAAGCCATTTATCAGTCCAGGCACAATATTACAGCTTTGAATTGGTAAAATACCAACTCAAGCCAACCTGAAATGAGTAAAAGCAACCCCTGACACAGTGTTTCGCTCTAATTAGAGCTCTTCAGAGAGGTATAGCTTTGTCCAGACACAAGGGAGCACCCAGTATTAAGTCAAAACAAAACCCTTTCAGGCATAGAGTGACGCATAAATTATGCAAAAAAGAAGGAGAGAACTCTGGGTAGGTCTCAGTTTAGGTGGAAAGCAGCTCCTGTTAGAGCACTCTCAACACCAGCGACACTCTAGATCTGCTCACCTCAAATGTCTGTTTTTCTATCAAAGTTTTTAAGCATAGGATTAGCACAGTGCTATCCACGCCGAGATAGAAAATGACAAAGTCTTTTGCCATTTAAACAGCAAAGTCCTTAAGCATAGGACTAGTACAGTGCAGTCCTTGCCGAGCTGTAAAATAACAAAATCCATTTATCACTCCAGGCACAATATTACAGCTTTGAATTGGTAAAATACCAACTCAAGCCAACCTGAAATGAGTAAAAGCAACCCCTGACACAGTGTTTCGCTCTAATTAGAGCTCTTCAGAGAGGTATAGCTTTGTCCAGACACAAGGGAGCACCCAGTATTAAGTCAAAACAAAACCCTTTCAGGCATAGAGTGACGCATAAATTATGCAAAAAAGAAGGAGAGAACTCTGGGTAGGTCTCAGTTTAGGTGGAAAGCAGCTCCTGTTAGAGCACTCTCAACACCAGCGACACTCTAGATCTGCTCACCTCAAATGTCTGTTTTTCTATCAAAGTTTTTAAGCATAGGATTAGCACAGTGCTATCCACGCCGAGATAGAAAATGACAAAGTCTTTTGCCATTTAAACAGCAAAGTCTTTAAGCATAGGACTAGTACAGTGCAGTCCTTGCCGAGCTGTAAAATAACAAAAGCCATTTATCACTCCAGGCACAATATTACAGCTTTGAATTGGTAAAATACCAACTCAAGCCAACCAATGCTTAAAGACTTTGCTGTTTAAATGGCAAAAGACTTTGTCATTTTCTATCTCGGCGTGGATAGCACTGTGCTAATCCTATGCTTAAAAACTTTGATAGAAAAACAGACATTTGAGGTGAGCAGATCTAGAGTGTCGCTGGTGTTGAGAGTGCTCTAACAGGAGCTGCTTTCCACCTAAACTGAGACCTACCGAGAGTTCTCTCCTTCTTTTTTGCATAATTTGTGCGTCACTCTATGCCTGAAAGGGTTTTGTTTTGACTTAATACTCGGTGCTCCCTTGTGTCTGGACAAAGCTATACCTCTCTGAAGAGCTCTAATTAGAGCAAAACACTGTGTCAGGGGTTGCTTTTACTCATTTCAGGTTGGCTTGAGTTGGTATTTTACCAATTCAAAGCTGTAATATTGTGCCTGGAGTGATAAATGGCTTTTGTTATTTTACAGCTCGGCAAGGACTGCACTGTACTAGTCCTATGCTTAAAGACTTTGCTGTTTAAATGGCAAAAGACTTTGTCATTTTCTATCTCGGCGTGGATAGCACTGTGCTAATCCTATGCTTAAAAACTTTGATAGAAAAACAGACATTTGAGGTGAGCAGATCTAGAGTGTCGCTGGTGTTGAGAGTGCTCTAACAGGAGCTGCTTTCCACCTAAACTGAGACCTACCCAGAGTTCTATCCTTCTTTTTTGCATATATATATATATATGTATATATATATCTATACACACATACATATATGTGTATATATATATATATATATATATATATAATTACCTACTGGCGGTCGCCAGTAGGTATATATAGTTAGGATTTTTTCTCTATGGGATTTTTGAAAATTCTATGTCTAATAACTTTGGCGTTTGTGGACGGAATTGGCTGAAATTTTCAGGAAAATGGCACATTTTGTTACTGAGCTGCCCTTGAAAATTTGGGGGGGGTTCGTCAAGGGGGGGCCGAGAAAAAAGGGGGGTCCCAAAACATGTTTTTAACATTGAGTTTTCCATAGGGCGGTTGGCCTCACTTTTAGCCCGAACGGCTGAATGGATTTGCACGAAACTTGGCAAAATTGTAGGGACTGGTAGCCCGATGTGCCTTTGCTAGGTCTCAATATATGTGCTTCAGTGGATTTTGAGAAATTAACGTTCAAAAAAAGATATATATCTGTAACAGCGGACCGGGCAGCGCTCCGGTTCGCGGACTTTACGCGGTACGGAGCTTTGTGAAGCGAAGCTGATTGGTTCTCCGGCGTCTGTGAACATTCCAAACAGTCCGTAGCGGCCGCCATCTTGTCTCTCGGTAGGATCGAGAGACAAGAGGAGGCCAAAGCGAAGGGGCAAATGACCATAAGGGGGCATAGTAGATCCTCGCTGACCCCCTAGGTTTGATGTGGAGGTTTTAAAAGGGCCCCGCGGGGCAAAAAAAAAAAATAATAATAATAATCGAACGGCTGAATGGATTTGCACGAAACTTGGTAAAATATTAGGGACTGGTAGCCCGATGTGCTTTTGCTAGGTCTCAATATATGTGCTCCAGTGGATTTTGAGAAATTAACGTTCAAAAAAAGATATATATCTGTAACAGCGCTCCGCTTCGCGTAACGGAGGTTTGCAAAGCTGATTGGTTCTCCGGCGTCTGTAAACATTGCAAACAGTCCGTAGCGGCCGCCATCTTGTCTCTCGGTAGGATCGAGAGACAAGAGGAGGCCAAAGCGAAGGGGCAAATGACCATAAGGGGGCATAGTAGATCCTCCTTGACCTCTTAGGTTTGATGTGGAGGTTTTAAAAGGGCCCCGCGGGGCAAAAAAAAAAATAATAATAATAATCGAACGGCTGAATGGATTTGCACGAAACTTGGCAAAATTGTAGGGACTGGTAGCTCGATGTGCCTTTGCTAGGTCTCAATATATGTGCTTCAGTGGATTTTGAGAAATTAACGTTCAAAAACAAGATATATATCTGTAACAGCGCTCCGCTTCGCGGAGATAAAATTATCTCTGTATTACCTAGCTGTTGCTAACACCAGTTAGCGACGGCTAGTAGGAGATAGCGACCATCTTGGGCCCCACTTTGCATGTGAGTGATATTTATCACTAATGACATGCAAAGTGGGCATGCCAAGATGTTAGCGACTGGAAACAGTCGCTAACATCGCTATCTCCTATTACCAACTTTTGGAAATATTCGCGATAAGCGCGAATATCTCCAAAAGCTACCACCTGCCCTGAGCAGTTTTTAGCCATGTTATCCAATGGGAGGTGGATAACATGGCTAAGAGCATTAGCTCGGTAATGCATGAATATCGCTGAGTTTTCAGCGATATTAATGCATTGCGGTCGTTTTTTATCGTATTTGCGATAAACCTTGATAATAGCAAGGTTTATCTGCGATAATTTCTGAAGATGCTTAGCGGTAAAAAATTCGTTGCTAAGCATCGTTAGGGATAAATATCGCTTAACTTTGGTAATATGCCCCAACGTCTGTTAACGTTCGATTCGAAGGAAATCAGGAAGTGTTGAAAAACATTGTCTGCGCCATCTTGCCTTTTTTCAAATGCCACACTTTTGTCGTGCACGGCAGTCATTTTAGATGCCTTGAGCAGACCCACTCTCTGCACGCTGTCGATCCTTAGCATGGCTCCCCACCCTCGCAAGCATCTCCCCCAGGCAGTGGTCACCCCCGCTCTCTGTCTTATGCATGGGTAATAAACCACCCCCCATCTGCGCTGCTCTTCACTGAGAATCACACCCTGTGCCCGCCCGACACCTCCCTTTCGCCCTATTCACTACCGCACCCTCTGACACTCCTTTTCCTCTGTGTCCGATTGTCCAGGCCGGTCCTAGGGTATCAGCTAGCCCTGCAGATGTAGTTTATGGCCCCAGCTGTAAAGAATCACCCCTCTTCAAAGGAGTTATAGTAGATCAAGGCCCACACTCGATGAGATCCGTCACAGCAGACGCGTTCCTATTATCTGAAAACCATCCTGTATTGTGATTGGGGAGGGGACCGAGCCTGAAGCGGAAGATTCCAGGGATGAATCTTTGTACATCAAAGTTTTTACAATTATGTGTCACATTAAAAATATATAGCACTCCAACAAAGTAGTAAGATTATAAAACTTTAATAACTTATAAATATATACAAGAAAACAAAAACAGTAATAACATATAAACATTTTTAGGGAAAAACAACGGAGTAGCGGTCGGCTGTGCGAATAGTCCCAACGCAGCACAACGTCCAGATTTCACTGATTTCGGCATCCGGCGTGGGGCGTCACGGGGGGTGGGTCATCAGTAGCAAACTGTTGTGCGAATAGTTCCAAGGCAGCAGAACGATGGCACCAAGGTGATGTCCAGTAAGTTGCCGCACTGGTTTTGGTATCCTACAATGCTGCTCCGAATAACGGCATGGGGCGCCCCGGGGGAGGCGGCGTGAACGGGCCTCTCCAGGTGGTGTCTCGTCTGTTGTAGTGGGGCGCCCCTTTACCGTTTCAGTTGCCATTCCGTCCGCTTTTGGTCCACTGTGTCAAAAGCCGCAATTCAGCTGAGTTGCGCCCACTCTTGCGGTGCAGCGATAGGCGGCTGTCACAGGACTCTCAAAATGGCGGCAGGCTGTTTCCTTTTTGGGCCTGGTCCACTGAAATGGCCCTGGGACACCTTGGAAATCGGACGCTTGTCTGCTAGGTCTTGGACCCCATTCTCGAAAGCGTCCCCTCCGCCTTGAGGATTCATCAAAAGTTTTGGGGGCCCCCGACTCCTGCAGGCTTCTGGTGGGGAGCGGCTGCCATGATTGCTCGCGGAATGACTACGACGGAGCCACGAGATGGTGGTGCTTTCATGGTGACGCCAGCTTCAGTCTGAAACATCCAGAAACAAGGTGGGGCTTTCATCGTTTGGGGAAAAAAAAAAGTTTTCATCCAATGAAAAGTGTTGTTTTTAGGTCATATGATCAAGCCTTCCATCATTAGTAAACCAAAAGTAAAATGAACCAATGAAAAGTTTTATAAACAAGTCACATGACCTGTTATGCGGCATAGGGTATAAAATGCGGAGAAAATACGTTGGCACGTGAGGCGGCGTCAGTAGCGGACCGATGTGCGAATAGGCCGAAGGCAACACAACGCGCCAAGATCCGGATGGCACCGCGGTGGTGTCCAGCAAATTGCAGCACTGGTGTGGCCATCCTACAATGCTGAAAGTCGGCGTGGGGCGCCCTGTTGGCTTGTGAGTTCGCGTCAGTAGCGGACCGATGTGCGAATAGGCCGAAGGCAGCACAACGCGCCAAGATCCGGATGGCACCGAGGTGGTGTCTAGCAAGTTGTGGCACTGGTGTGGCCATCCTACAATGCTGAAAGTCGGCGTGGGGCGCCCTGTTGGCCTGTGAGATGGTGTCAGTAGCGGACCGATGTGCAAATGGGGCCAAAGGCAGCGCAACAATATTTTCTGTATGGAAGATACCACTAGGCGTTGAGATGCGAAGATCCGGATGGCACCGAGGTGATGTCTAGCAAGTTGCTGTACTGGTGTGGTCATCCTACAATGCTGAAACTCGGCGTGGGGCGCCCCATTAGCCTGTGAGATGGCGTCAGTAGCGGACCGATGTGCGAATGGGGCCAAAGGCAGCGCAACAATATTTTCTGAAGAGAAGACACCAAAAGGCGCTGAGATTCCAAGATCCGGATGGCACCGAGGTGGTGTCTAGCAAGCTATGCAGCTGAGTTGCGTGCGCACTTGTGGCGAATAGGTCGAAGGCAGCACAACAATGTTTTCTGAATAGAAGACACCACAAGGCGCTGAGATTCGGTTACCACCGAGGTGATGTCTAGCAAGTTGCCGCACTGGTGTGGCCATCCTACAATACTGCTCCGAATAACGGCGTGGGGTGCCCGAAGGGGGGGGGGGAGGCGGCGTGAACGGGCCTTCCTAGGTGGAGGCTCGTCTGCTGTAGTGGGGCGCCCCTTTACCGTTTCAGTTGCCATTCAGCTGAGTTTCGGCTGCTCTTGATGCTACAGCGACAGGCGGCTGCAACAGGACTCTCAAAATGGCGGCTTGTTCTTTGGATTTGGGCCTGGTCTACTAAAATGGCCCTGGGACACTTTAGAACTCGGACGCTCGATTTTTTTTTTTCCTTTCCTGTACATGCAAAAAAAGGTAAATGCCCGGTACGTTACACGCTTCATCTGCCACGATGTACTCTCCAGAGGAACCGAAAAAAAATATAGTTATGGTAACTATACCATGCATCGTCATATGGAGAGGTGGCACCAATTAATTATAGTGCTGCATAAAAGAGAGATTTGGAGGAGAACCCCCGACCTGCCAGTACATTCATCAAAGAAGTGGCACTGACAGCATCAGAGGCAAGGGAAATGGTCCCAAATATTTAGAACTTTGGAAACATTAAAATGACATGTTTAGATTGTGGCAAATTAATTTCATGTGGACAGATGAGTGTTACTCTAATAAATACAGCATATGAACATCATCATAGTCGATGGTTGGTAGAGACATTTTGACTATATCCTGGACCTGCCCGTCCTCGCCCAAAATGGCGCCGGAATAAATGGGACTCGTAACTCCTTGTTGTGTACTGGTTGCAGAACCTTGAAATCACGAGATACGTATGCAGTTTTGAAGCATATGGCGGGCGGGGACGAGAATTGATTGAATATTTCGACATCCCTATTGATATTAAGATCTGATGTGTTATTGATTACTGTACTATTGAAAGTTCGAATTAACGTCACCCATGGTACTTGCCCGCAAATGTATATCTAGATAATTTTATTGTAACTGGCCCTGTCGTATTTTAATTATAAAATGTACGTCCACCGATTCCGCAACTGTTAGACACCTTAGTTCTTGCAACCTAATGGCCCGCCCGTTACGTTCCTCTACAGTGTAAATGTCTACTCATCATATACGATTACAGTTTGCTCCGTGGCCGGCCCACGTGGTTATAGGCTCGTATTTGTATAATGAAATTTTCACAATAAAGGTTTTTAAAAGAAAACATGGTAGTAGTATATACATTGGTAAAGTTTTTAATAATAGTCACTGTTTTAGAATCATTAAAAGGCAAGTGAAATAAAGCAGACCAATTACATGAAGGGTAAAAGGTATAATACGCAGGAACGCAGTAAAGATAAATCGTCAAGGGCTGTTGTGTTTTCTACTCTTGCAACATAAAGTGATCGATAAGAATCTCATATTCAGGCGTATCGGTGACTAAGACAGCAGGTGCACCCTCTTTTGCTCAACGGCTCCGTCATGGGACGAAGAAACGCTCTTTTTCTCGAAAAAAGAATATATTTTACTTGCAGGACAGTTGTAAATTTTCCGGGAAAGTACATTAGCCTGGAACATTATAACATATATTTAAGAAAAAATAATGTTCGGAAGTAATAAAAAGCGTAATTTTTAGGTCATATGACCAAGCCTTTCATCATTAGAATAAGAAAAGTAAAATGAACCAATGAAAAGTTTTATTAACAAGTCACATGACTTGTTATGCTTACGTTACGCGCTGCGCGTCGCGCCCCGGATGACTTCCGGATGCGCTAACGCGGCGCGTCATATGACGCATTACGCGACAACGCAGGTCCAGAATATAGTCAAAATGTCTCCACCAACCAGCGGTCGGAACACAACCCCTTTCAGCAGGCTAAATAGTTCTGTTAAATGACAACAGAAGGTACAGGCAACAAGAACCATCAGTCAAAGAGGGGAGGGCTAGTTCTTCTCTACCGGGTTACATTGGGGCGCTACCGGAACTGATCGAATTGGTAGTCTACAGTGTTTCTGGATGTTTCAGATTGAAGCTGGGGTTAGCATGAGAGCACCACCATTTCGTAGCTCCGTCGTGGCCATTCCGCAACCAATCATGGCAGCCGCTCTTTATCGTTATTTTGGGCGGGGAGGGTGGCGGAGCCGAGCTGTTTTGCAGCCATCATTGTGTGGAGTTCAGTTCATCTCACTAGTTTTGTATTTGTCATGAGGGGTTGTTCCTAATGTTTCTATTTTAGCGAGGTCAAAAAGAGATCCCATTAGTGGCCTACTGATTTTGCTCGATTCCTTTTCTTTTTTTTTACACGATTTTTCGTTATCTGCAAAGACTAAACAGAGTATTGCGACTCTGTGTCTGTTTGTAAATAGAGAATGAACCAAAGAGAACCAATTCTAAAACAGTAAATGCTTGGATAACAATCAATCAAATGGAGAGAGAAGCAGGCACGACGTATTACAACGGGGGCAAAGGCCTGCGTTAACTACCTTTCACTATCTGCAAAGAGAGAGTACTCCTAATAGAAATGAGGGGGGGGGCACCATTCAAAGCAGATCAGTGTGCATAAACACGAAAATGTTTTCACTTACCACGTACTTGACATTCGACAGCTTATGATATTTGCTATTAAAAAACCATTGAACTTCACTGAAAAAACCATAGGTTATAGACCATATATAGTTAGGAATTAGCATTTACAAAACCTTGAAAATTCACTGAAAAAACCATAGGTTATAGACCATATATAGTTAGGAATTAGCATTTAAAAAACCTTATTTTACTCACACTAAACCATTGGAATTCCATATATAGTTAGTTGCACTAACTATATATCGCGCACCCGCAATCCACTGCTGATGATGTCACATATTACATCATTCATGACATGGTCAGTGACATCACTGATGACATCACTGATGACATCTCAAATGACATCACTGATGACATCACTGATGACATCTCATTTGACATCAATGACCACATCACTGATGATATCATTCATGTGACAATACAATGCATCTCCTCACATTTTAATATAACCTCTGTTTCACCCAGTGTTAAATACAGAGTATAATTTTTGAAACCATTGATACACCAATACTAGTTACTACATACGCACTCACTGATTGCTACGTCTACACACACCTTCACTCATTCACCCATACAATCATTCATACATACAATCACTCATCTTTACAACACTATCATATGCACTCATACACCTATACAGACACTCACAGTCTGCCACTCATCCATGGAGTTACTCACACACCTAGTCAGTCCTGTAAAGAATCAATGACACTTCCATTTTCTTGTCTATACAGTTAAACATAGAGCACCTTACATTTTCAAACATATACTAACACATACTTACCTTCTTATACAATCATTGATACAAGTACACATTGATATGCACAGAGTCACACACCTCCCAGCTAGCCACACACACACTCAGTCTCCCATACAAATACTTGGGCAATCAATCAATAACCCATATAGTTAGTCATATAGCTACTGATCAACACATGCAGCAGTTTACAGAACAACAGACATAATGATGCACAAATTAAGACAGTTTAGTCACTAACCCATGCACTCAGTGAGACACATTTAATCACTCACTCATACAGTCAGTCATGCACCTACTAAATCCTTCGTCCAGACACTTACACATCCACTCATTCTTCAATATGTAAGACATATTTAAACTTTACAGAAACAAAAAATCACTGGATGTTGTTATCAGTGATGTCATCAGTGATGTAATTTGAGATGTCATCAGTGATGTCATCAGTGATGTCACTGACCATGTCATGAATGATGTAATATGTGACATCATCAGCAGTGGATTGCGGGTGCGCGATATATAGTTAGTGCAACTAACTATATATGGAATTTCAATGGTTTTGTGAGAGTAAAATAAGGTTTTTTAAATGCTAATTCCTAACTATATATGGTCTATAACCTATGGTTTTTTCAGTGAATATATATATATATATATATATATGACCTACTTTCCATAGAAAAAGCGGTTTCAGTTTTGCCAATAACTTTGATGCTGTTTCACGAATCTTCACAAGATTTTCAAAATGAGTACTATACTCAGATCAGCTGGTGTGCTGAAAGTTTCAGGGTGAGTCTCCAAGCGGGAGCTGAGACAAAGAGGGGTCCCAAAATGCTTTTTCCCATAGGGATTCTGAGCAGGACTACAGACCGAACAGCAGGACGTAATTACACCACTGCAGAAGGATAGTTTTTGGTCCAGTAAGAGCCCTTTTTGTTATTTTGTTTCAATCCGTTGAGTAGTTTTTAAGATGTTAAACGAAAAACACACATATATCTAGGGACGCAGACCCTCCACAGATCTACCGTGTGGAATCTGTGAAGTCACTCCCCACCAGCAAGGCCCTGATTGGCTGACAGCAACCTGAGAGAAAAGTTGTGGCTGCCATTTTATGTATCGTGAAATGAAGGCTTTCATTTATAGGAAGATGGCAGTTTAGACATTCCCTAACTCATGTTTGTGTTACATAGGTGTCAAAGGTCAGTATGATGGGCAAGAAATTGCATAAAAATGATTTTTTGACATATGCAAGATCCGCGGCTCCACTGCGGAACTCAGCACGGCCCCTCATGTAAATCTGCGACGGATGCACAGACCCTGTGCGAATTTATAAAAAATATACCCTACTCACAGACCCACACAGACACTCACACACCCACAGTCCCATGGATACAGTCACACACCTAGTCACAGACCCACACAGACACTAACACATCCATGGAGACACTAATACACATATATTCACAGTCCCACATACACTTACACACCCACTCACAGACTCACACACCGACTCAAAAACCCACTCAAACACTTACACATGCAGTCATAGTCCTTGTGCGATCCCGCAAATCCACTGTAAAGTTACACTTGGCTCGTGCTGAGCATCGCAGAGGATTCACAGATTTATAGGGAAAAAACTGCCAAAATGGGATTCTTTGCAAGAAACTTGAAAATGGTTAAAGAAATACTGGCTATAGTAAAAATTAAAGATAAAAAAACCTCCTATGACTTGTTAACCAGAGCAGCATAAGTATGGGTACATGGTGAAGAGTAGCCATTTTAGCTGCTTTTCTATTGAGAGAGGAGGTGGTTTTGAGGGCAGAGTCCCAGGGAGGAGGGCCACCAGTCTTTGGTCCACAGTTTTGGGGTGTCGCCAAAGAGCAAGATCTCTGTTTTGGTGGCATTGAGAAGCAGATGGTTGTTTGTCATCCAGTCATTTATGGCAAACATACAGTGTTTGAACCGTTTTCTGTATCGGAGATGTCAGGTCCCAAGGTGATTAATAGCTACGTGTCATCCACATATGACACTGTTTGGAAGCCAAAAGCTTTGATTAGCTTGGCTAGAGGGGACACGTACAGGTTAAAGAGTGTTGGGCTGAGGATGGAACCCTGTGGGACACCCTTGTCGATAGGCTGGCTTTTAGAGGAAAAGCCTCCTATTTGGACCTTAGAGGAGCGGTCCGTCAGGTAGCTCTTGATTCATTTCCGTGCGGTGCCCACGACACCAAATTTGCCTAGGCGGTCCAGAAGGATGCCATGCGAGATGGTGTTGAAGGCCGCCGACAGGTTAAATAGGACCAGTATGGCCGACTGTCTAGTATCAAGGGAGACCAATGAAAGAAGGGGCCCCCTGAAAGAGCAAATATAGGGCAGACGGGCAGGGGAATCAAGAACAATTCAATATAAGAATACAACCTGCCCCAACTGATATAAATATGGGCTCAGCTAAGGTCCCAAGATTAAGTTAGTCAGTAGTACGCTTGCTTAGACCAGCAGGAAACTGTAACTTCCAAAACAAATTAATTGATAAAAAACATTCCATATTTATTCAAATTTATACATATATCGAGGCTCACAAAGAATAATTACATTAGCATAGTACACAATCAACTCATTACGTCCACATCCCACACATCCCTTCAATCAAACGTATCCAACTCACACATTCTTCATGCATCCAATATACATCACACTTCAATAGCCAGTTGTTAACGATGTATCAGGTCCCGCGGAGTCTCCAGATGAGATCGAGACTAGATGACAAAATGGCGGGACAAACTTGAGGCGCCAACGTGCGTTTCGATGTTCGGCCGGATCTATGGCCACACCTACATCAGGGCACAAAGTGCAAGGGAGGGGCACAACAGCAACAATCTGCAACGATTAAAATATCAGCATTTGTCTATTTCATATTATTTACAATTCCCTCATGAAAGACAATCTCAAAATCAAATTTTCAAGTTAATCTGGTCATATAAAGTGAGC
This sequence comes from Lissotriton helveticus, assembly GCF_964261635.1. Taxonomy (NCBI): domain Eukaryota; kingdom Metazoa; phylum Chordata; class Amphibia; order Caudata; family Salamandridae; genus Lissotriton; species Lissotriton helveticus. Next base: position 36,681,483 of record NC_136062.1, on the reverse strand, counting down.
TTAGTACTGGTGGATAATAATATTTCAGAAATTTCAAATAATGGAAGCATGGAATGGAGGCTTAATTATCAAACAGGGAAAGAGATTTTCATTATACAGCAACCCAGAGGTCCCAAAAATAGAGATAAAAACTTGGGGACCCAACCCTAGCAGTCATGTAGAAGCCTGTATCGCTGGCGTATGCTTCACAGGCTCGGAAAGTATAGGACCAACATGAGGCAGGCAATGCAAACAATCGTGGTAAAGATACCCACCTCAAAATGCCAACCAATCTCGTTAGGTAGGAGGCACAGTAATTAGTTCCGGACAGGTCATATGGTTCCTAGGAATATTTGGGTAACGTCCAAGACACTGATCTTAAAAATCGAGGACAACCATAACTGACTTGTAAGTCTGAGGGAAGAAAGAAATAGGGAGTAAAACCTCTAGGTGGTATCAAGTATTCAACCAGTATGGGGCTCTAGGGAGAGTCTGATGGTATCAACAGTCTCTAGTAAGGCCGTTTCGGTGCTGTGAAATGCCCAGAAGCCTGACTGGGAAGTGTCCAGTAGATTATTCTTTTCCAGGTGGTAGGTAAGTTGGTGGTTTACCAGTGACTCTAAGACTTTTCCGCTCAAGGGTAGGAGAGGTATTGGTCGGTAGTTGGCTAGCTGTTTGGGGTCCGCTGTTGTTTTTTTCAGGATGGGTCTGACTATGGCCTCTTTTCAGAGAATGGGTACCATGGATTGCGACAGTGAGTGACTGAATAATGTGGTCAGGTTGGAGAGGAGGACAGGGCAGATTTTAGATAGGATCTGAGCGGAGGCCGGGTCGGTCGGTGACCCTGATTTAGTCCGGTTGAGTGTGGACAGTATTTCTTGTTCTGAGACTGCACGGAACTCAGCAAGGTGATGTATGTGTTGGAGAGGGGCATCCATGTGGCTCCCTGTCGGTGGTGTGTCGGTCGGTAGAGGGAAGAGCTTGTGGATGTTGTTGATCTTATTTACAAAAAAAGTGGAGAGGGAGTTTACCCATTCCTGGGACGTAAAAAACGGTTGTTGACAGGAGGGGGGGTTGATGGATTCCTTAACAATTTTATAAAGATCTTTCTGAGAGTTGGCTGCTTGGGTGATTCTGTTTCCTAGATATTCTTTTTTGGCTGAGGCTATATGGTTCATGTACATCTGGTGAGTTGTTTTGTAGTGTTGTTTGTCACCAGCATCCTTTGTGTTCCTCCATTTTTGTTCTGCCTTTCTGACAGCGAGTTTAGCAATTTTAAGTTTAGGGGAGAACCATGGAGAGAGTTTATTGGGACATTTAGTTTGTTTCTTGGGACATACATACAGCCATTCACACACCTACTCATACACTCATACAGTCACTCACACACCAAGCCACACCCCGGTACAGTGGCTCATACACCCCGTTATACACTGATACACCCACTCACACACCAAAACACATACATCAATACAGCTACCCACATACTCAGTCATATACTGGTAAAACCATTCACAGAATGATACATCCATGCACAGACCAATGCAGCCACTGACACACCCAGGCACTCACTGATACTGCCACTGAGAGGCCCAGGCTCACACTGATACAACCGCTGACCCATCCAGGGACACACCAATACTGCCACTAGTATACCCAGATACATACTGATACAACTACTGATACACATATCCACACTCCGAAACCGAACCTGACACACCCAGACACAAACCTATACAGGTAATGACACATCCAGTAACATATGTTGTTATGTTCCTTTAAGTTATAGCACACACAAATCACCCCAGTAGGGGTATCAGCAGGATAACAGAACACAACAAATACAGCTACTTAGACATTCAGCCAAACAGACACTGACACATCCAACCAAACACTAATTCATCCAATAGCACACCAGGCACACACACATGAACATACTGACACAACCAGGCATACTCTGATACATCGACTAACACACCCAGTTATACAGCAATGCAGACACTGACACACCCAGCCAGACACTAATGCTTAGCGGCACACTGATGCATCTACTGACACACCCATGCATACACTGATGCATCCACTAACACACCCAGGCATACACTAAAGCAGACATTGATATACCCATGTATACAACAATGTAGACACTGGTACACTTAACCAAACTCTAATGCACCCAATTGCACACCCAGACACACACTGACACATACACTGACACACCCAGGGACATACTAACACATACACTAACACACCCATGCATACACCAATGCACACACTGAAACACCTAGGCATACATCAAAGCAGACACTAAAACATCCAGCCAAACACTAATACATATAATAACACACCTAGGGAGAAAAGTGATGCACACACTGACACACCCACTCTCACAGTGATACAGTCACTGATCAATCAAAAACAAAGAGTTAGCTCTTTGTTTGACCAGATGGTAGTTCTAATAAGAACAGTTTTTTTCTAGAAGGATTTTTAATAGTTTAAATATTTTTTTCTTTTTTAAATAAAACTGAACAGGGTAGTAAAAGGGTAAGGATGGGGCAATACAGAGAAGCAACTTGCTGCATTCTTAATAAAACGTTATGTGGTAACTGAAAGCAAATATATAAAATAAAAAAAACTAACAGTGATGCCTCTTTCTCTGTATTCGAATATGCAGCCACATAGGATCTTTTTACAGCAACAAGCATGTGGCACCGCGCACAGTGAGTAACAGTGAGTAAGGATCTCACTCTATTCTTCGCAGGCAGCTGGTATTGTAATCACTGCAGGTGATGATGGTTCTCCCATGGGTGATTTAGAGGTGGACTGTCCTACTGCACCTGCTTTCTCCCACAACATCCAGTTATAGACCCTTTCATTAATTGTTTTTAAGTGCTTCCACATTGAACTTGTCCCATGTGAATACTTCTTGTCATTGCCTCTGGATAGCTGTCTGCCGTAAATATTGAACATATTGTGATGTTACCTTCTTTTCCACAGAAGGAATAAAGTGCTACCAGACATCACTTTCTTTTCTTCAAGGTGGTGTATCTTCCTCCTCATCAGGTTGGGGCTGTTCATCTTGCACAGATAATTTAGCTTCAGCCATTGCGTAAAGGCAGAGCGCAACTCGTTCTCAATCCTCCTTCTAGAGACTTCATTGGAGAACTAATCGTTTTTTGGGTGCGGTTTTCCATGTTGATGAGTGGGGGCCTCATATATCCAATGAAAATACAAGGTTTGAATGTGGTTTTGAGCAAATTCGCCAATTCGGTTAATAGTTTTGTGAATGTTACAGATGTTATGCTAAAGATTTCTACAGAGCACATTGATACTCAAACAGAAGCTTCCACCACTGACAGGAATCGTGAGAAAAATTATGCACTAATTTAGCAAAACTCATAAAATGGGTAACTTTGTTGAATAACAGCTATAAGGTGGTTTATATATACTTTTTAATATTTTCACACTGATGTCATTAATGACAATGGAGGGGTGTATATATTTGAAATAATTTACGAAATTTCAATGAATCCATGGTTTGGACTCGCGGATTCATCCCGATCGGGATAAAAAACCAGAGTATTAGTCCTGCCTTTGTTTTTGGACTCATGGGACCCACAAATTTACTTTTTTAAAGTAAATAATAATGTTTTACATTAAATTCATAAGTGTTTTTATGTTTTTAAACATATATGAAGTATATATTTTTTTTAAATGATGTCTACAGTAAAAAACAAATAAACAAAATTAAAAATCAATTAAAATTGTTGTACACTTAGTATTAAAAAAAACCCTGCAAATTAACTACAAAACTAAACACTGTGGGGATATAACAACCCTGGGTGTAGTTCGCGAAGTAGCGCTACGCATAGCTACGCAAAGTGCTACGCGAGCTATGCGTAGCACTATGCGAACAGTGATGTCATTTGAGATGTCATCAGTGATGTCATCAGTGATGTCGCTGACTATGTCATGAGTGATGTAATATGTGACATCATCAGCAGTGCATTGCGGGGGCGCGAGTTATAGTTAGCTCTACTAACTATAACAGGCAAATTTATCTGGTTTATATGAGTCAAATGTTTAACTAACTCTAACGTCCCTGAAACCTGTTTTTTAGTGAATTTCAAATGTTTTTTAAATGCTAATTCCTAACTATAACGTCTGTAAAACCTATGGTAGTTAATTTCGAAGGTTTTTTAAATGTTATTTTCATATTTTAATGTTTATAAAACCTATATTTTTTCTAATATATTTTTGAATATTTTGGAACTGTATTATACTTCTTTTTTTAACTTTAAAAATCATTTAATGTTTTATATCTTCCCCAAAAAATATGTATGTATTTTTTTGGGGGGGAGTAAACTGCACTACCATACCGGTAGTGTACTAAGCTCCATCACCACACGAATCCTATCCACCATATTGCTAAACTCATAAATGATGCGCATTTCGTATCCGACGAGTTTGTGGCACCGCCTCCCGCGTAACATCATATACGCATGAAGTGACCCCAGGTACTACTTTGGTATCCGATGGGTACGCAGTACCAACCCACATGTTACATCATGTACGTATAGGGGTCGCGCCTGCTGCGCGTTGCGTATTCAATGAGAAACCAAAGGTGATGATGGACGGAGCGTTGACAATACAAACACTCACCCCCAGTCAACTGATCTGGGTTTAATCCATCACCGTTCTTTAGCTCACTCCGCCACCCCAGTTCAGACATGCCCATATGCAAATCAGTCTGACCCTGTGCCTCATGGGAACAGTCCAGCCCGAACTGCCAAGCCATGTCTTCCTTGGACCGGAATCAAGCTTCCCAGGACCGGTTTCTGGCATTACAGCCGTATTTAGCCGGGCTTGCTTGACTCCAGTGGCAAAGTGAGCAAGGGACTCACGTCTGAGCATACCCTGCCAACTTAGGGCGAACAAAGAAAAACCAAAGGTGATAATGGACGGAGCGTTGACAATACAAACACTCACCCCCAGTCAACTGATCTGGGTTTAATCCATCACCGTTCTTTAGCTCACTCCGCCACCCCAGTTCAGACATGGCCATATGCAAATCAGTCTGACCCTGTGCCTCATGGGAACAGTCCAGCCCGAACTGCCAAGCCATGTCTTCCTTGGACCGGAATCAAGCTTCCCAGGACCGGTTTCTGGCATTACAGCCGTCTTCAGCCGGGCTTGCTTGACTCCAGTGGCAAAGTGAGCAAGGGACTCACGTCTGAGCATACCCTGCCAACTTAGGGCGAACAAAGAAAAACCAAAGGTATTCAATGAGTACTGCTACCGCTGCCAGGCCCTGTGTTACGTCACAGACGTATAGTATTGCGCCGGGTATGCCATTCCCTTTTTTTTGTCTCAAAAGTATATCTGAATAACTTTAAACAGTATATTAGAGCACGCAAAAATCTAAATTATTTTAAACATTTATATATTTCTAACTGTAATAATCTTATATTATGAATCATATATTTTGCCAAAAACAAGTTGGGTGCGGTCTCCTTGCACGCTCAGTTTGCAATTGCCATGTGACCTCAAAAAAGCATTTGATTGGTTCATAACATTTTCCATTGAAGAGACACCTCTTCTGCTTAGAAAGCTTTTTTGAAAAGTGTTTTCCTGTATACACATATCTTATACTAGCAGCCCGTCCCGACCTTGTCCAGGAGCAATCAGGCTTCCCGGACCCCCGCCCGCCCCGACATTGTGCAGCAGCCCGGCCCCCCGCCCGCCCCGACATTGTGAAGCAGCCCGGGCCCCTGCCCGCCCCGTCCCCCGCCTGCCCCGACCCCTGCCTGCCCTGACCCCCACCTGCCCGGATCCTTAACTCAGCCGCCGCTCCACCCCCGCGCTCCTCATTTCACCGCTCCGCCGCTCCTCGCCGCTTACTGCTCCTCCCGCCTGTCCGCTGGTCCTCACCGCCATTCCGCAGTTCGTCACCGCTCCTCCCCCACGTCATGTCCGCCGCTCCTCTTCCGCTCCTGCACGCCGCTCCTCCCCGCCCTCATGATGTCACCACGCAGGTCGCGTCCGGCGCTACTTGCAAGGGACTACTTCTTTTTTATTCACAATTTTTTAAATAACGTATGTTTTTTAAATGTATGTAGCCTATGTCCATCTGCACACCCTGACGATTACAATGATGTATCGGGTGTGTGGATTGTCGCTGTGGTTCCCGAGTTTACCCGCCTCAAAGGTGCAAAGTTCTTCCTTTATTATAGTAGTATAGACTACACACAACATGCAACGATCATCTTGATCAATATTCATGCTCTGTACATTAGCCTTCCACGTGTGATTGCCATGCATCTCAAACGTTCCATCAAAAAAAAAATATGTGTTACACAATGCCCCTGGTGTGTGTGTCTGCACATTATTGTGCTGCCTTTCGGCCTGGATATTGTTGGCTCTAAGGAGCATCATCAGCCATGGGCAGACTGCACATCCTAGATCGCATGCCATCTCATTAACGATAGTTTCCGCCCTCCCGACACATGCTACACTAATCTAAATTGCACACTCAGTGAGGTCAAAACTACAAAAGAAACACACATAACTACACTTTCTGGCCAGGCAGGAACTGAACAATGCCCAAGTCCCCTAAATAATTATTCACACCCCTACGCTGGCCTGGCGTACGCAAACCCAGCCCACTTTGTGTATGTATAAATAGGATAACCACGACACCACAAGTCCCTCTTCTTCCACACTACCTGAAATGATATGCCACATCCACCGTGCATATCACAATGCGCAATAAAAAAAAATGGATCTATGAGGTGTACACCATCCTAGTAATCAACACAGGCTCTAAATTGTGAGCCCTACTGCCCATCGTCTACAAAAGGGCTCCATGAGGTGTAGACGCTCCTGCAATCAACACTCCATCTGAATTGTGAGCACTGCTGCCACTAGTGTTTGCCCACTCAACAATGACAGCACGTAAGTAGAGCGGCCTGGGTGCACAGGGCCTCCAATTGAGCACGGTGCGCGAGAGGGGTGTGGTGCTTCAGCCTGGCTGCCCAGGTGCGAACGGACGATATTGCCATGTGTTATGATGTGATCTTTGACCTCATTCAATCACATCTCTGTCTCATTTTAAAGACCTGCTGGACCGTACTGTGGGCCTGAGCCAGCGGGCAGCACTGCCCTACAGACACCTCTTCAGCGCAGTGCTGCGGGAGGGGTGGGATGCATCAGCCAGACTGTGCATGTGCGAATAAGCGATATTGCCATGTGTTATTATGTGATCTTTGACCTCATTCAGTCACATCTCTATCATTTTAAAGACCTGCTGTACCATAAGGTAGGCCTGAGCCTACGGGCAGCGCTGCCCTACAGACACCTTTTGAAGGCAGTTCTGCGGGAGGGGTGGGGTGCATCACCCTGAGTGCGCAGGTGCGAAAAAGCGATGTTGTTGTGCGTAATGATGTGATCTCTGACCTCATTCAGTCACATCGGTCTAATTTTAAGGACCTGCTGGACCGTGCTGTAGGCCTGAGCCAGCGGGCAGCACTGCCCTACATACACGTTGAGTTGGCTTTTAGGACACTGTAGTGAGCTCCTTACTAAGTTTACATGCACACAGGCTCCCGCGACTGCATTACACACAGTATTATGCTTCTAGCATGCGCTCTGTTCCTTTATATGTGAACGTTGGCATAACATATTATTATTTACCCTTGTGTATTCTTGTGCACTCCAACTCCTCTTTGAACCACAATTACCACTAACAGTTGGTAGATTGTACTTCAAAAATGAAGGATGCACTCAACTCCTATTTTCTATCAAGCTTGAAATAAACCTTCATTTACCTCCAGACGTTTCCACCATTAAATTATTTCTCCCTTTTCAGACATTCCATTGATTGCCAGAAGAAGGGCAGAGCGGAATCTGACGCCGCAATGATGCCCTGGCATTCTGACACCTTCCATCGTGGTATCAAGGCACCGTCCCCGACCGGAGATCTGGTCTACCGTACAAACATACCCCGGACTAGGAGCATGCACCAACACATCGTGGGACACACCAGTGGTGGCAGGTGAGCAGTGAAGCCTCGGTGTGCAAGACCTACAATTGAGCCCAGTGCGGGTGAAGGAGTTGGGGTGCAGCACCCTGGGTGCACAGGTACGTGCAAGCGATGTTCCCGTAGCTAATAATGTAGGATTATATTATCAAAGAACGGCGACAACATTATTACCACTAAAGCGACAGGAAACTGCCGCTAAAGTGACGATAAGGGGTTGATAATATGCCCTTGTGACTTCCCATAGAAGCCCAGGTTCACACCAGAACCTGGGCTTCTAAGGGAATTCACAAGGGCATATTATCAACCTCTTATCACCGCTTTAGCAGCAGTTTCCTGCCGCTAAAGCGACAATAATGTTATCGCCCTTCCTTCATAATATGGCCCATAATCACTGGCCTCATGTATTTAATTTGAAGGACTTGCTGAACAACACTCTTTCTCGCAGACCCCAGCGTCCTAGACAAACAGTTGACGGAGGGTAAACACTAAGGGCTGAGTGCAGTAGGCCGACGCTCTGTCTCTTCCTCCCTCTCTTCTTTTGAATCTCCCTCCCCTTCTCCCTTCCACCCACTCCCCTTCCATTCTCACTATGGTCCTTTCATTCTAACTACCTTTCTTTACCTCCTACACATCGCACACATACTTATGTTTCATTTTTGTCTTGCAGGTTTCCTACGCTGCTTGCACTAGAGTCCAACCCACGTTTTTCTTTTATTATACTGTTCTAATAAAGTTACATTTCTATTTATTTCTGTTTTAATAAAGGTTACTTTTTCTTCAAATAAGTAACTGAGTGTATAGGTCTTCTTTTTCTGACAACACTTGTCTATTATTTATTGTGAAAATCATCTGTTTATAGGAGATTTTAAGGACAACATTATTTAATATTAGAGTGCACCTACCAAACATAATCTAACTAAGCCTGGGTAATTGTACAACTGCAAGAGTTCTATGAGTGTATCACTTTATAACACCATAAGTACTGCCCGTGTGATTACAGAATAAATAAGGCACTGCCTATGCCCACCGAGGCTTCAGGGACTGCTGAGGCCCACTCTGCATATTTAAATAAAGACCCGGAGTGCGCCGATCCCCGGACTTCAGTTGGGCTTGAACCCCCCGAACAATTAGTAAACAATAACCAGGAAGGTGGTGCTCCCCTAGGCTGCAAAACGTCTCAATGCCCTTCCGCGCCTAATTTACATGCGACATTAAGATCCCCAGTCCTACAGAGACCCCGCAATATAATAATTGGATTGGTCACGGAACATTACCTACCCACCAGGAGCCTTATTTAAAAGAACGGGTGAGACCCCACTTTTTTTTTTACTTTTCTCTCCATTTTTACCATCTGCATTGCCTCTATTACAGCTATACGAGGTTTTCCTCCTCTCACTTCAAGTAGTCGAACAAGTATTTGCTATTGGCGACTACCAGTAGGTAATAAAGAACACATTACAATAGTTCCTTGATTCTTTTAGCTTTCAAAAATATTCTCTATATTACTGTCTTTCTACATTTCCATATAAATAGTTTTTTTAATATTCAAGTACACATTGAAGTCAGAAATGCAACACATTCTATCCACACACTTTATAGAACATTCTACAACACATGGAGGTTAAAAGTTCAGAATTTTTTTTAGACCTAACAATATTTTTTTGCAACATTTTCTCGAACATTTAACGGCACGTGTAGGTTAAAAGTTCACAATTGTTTTAGGTTCGAACAGTGCCTTCCAAATGCAAATAGCAGGTGTGGTTGAGTTGAGCAAATTTTATCCTATAATATGTACTCCACGTGCAAACTGCTTTTTCTAAACCAATCACAAACATAGTTTTCCACAAAGCGGATGTGCTACTTTTAAAAAACAGTGCTTTTCATCTCACCATCAGGTACCGTTTGTATGTGAAAAGAAACCAGTTCCCGATCTTTAAACATATCTCTCATTCTATTAAAGGAACTGCATGAGCTACAGACATCTTTCCATACCTTCCAGCCATACCTACAAAATGCTAGTGTGGATCGTAGGTCATAGCTATGTTTTCTGGTGCAAGAGGTATGCAGAACAGAGACGTATTGACTTAGACCTAGGTTTACAAAATGTGGACATTAAATGGTTTGGACAGAGAGGATTGAAGTGGTACCAATTGTTGTCTTTGGTTAAAACCTGTTTCCATCTCCAACACCCTGACCTCATGATTGTGCACTGTGGTGGAAACGACCTAGCCACGTTGACTGGGGTAGATTTGGAAATGCTTATGAAGGACACCTTTGGCAATTGATGTTACTTTTGCCTCAAACTGTCTTTGTATATTCCAATATATGCCAGAGACAGAAGTGAAAATGGTCCAAACAATTTTGTCCTCAGATTGAAAAATCTCGGAAAAAAGTCAACAAAGCTGTCTCTTCATACCTCAGAGACCACAAAATGGGGTCCATATACAACAATAACATACGTTTTGAAATGGTATATATATACAGATGTGATGGAGTACACTTCACAGATCAAGGAAGCCGAGTTTTCCTGAATAACTTGAAGCTGTGCATCCGCACTTATATCTACCTCCAACTAATGAACACAAGGGCTCTTTTTAGAGCCACCCTATAACTTACAACTTAGGCCCGCTGTTTTAGGGCCATATAACGCCAACTCCCGAACCCTCGCCAAAATGTATTCTCCACAAAGCTGTAGCACAGCGGCCAGACCATCTCTCTTTGCAGCACAGACCTCTCGCTTTGATCCCCAGCTCTACTCACCCATAGGGGTGAGTAGTTTGTGCTTTACAAATATCATATTGATTTACCTGCGCACTCCCTATACAACACCACCTAAGAACCATACACAAGCTACAATGTTCTAAACAAAAGTTCATCCAAGTAGCTATAACTACATGCTGACACTACTTGCACAGATGTGGCACAGCGGCCAGAGCACATGACTTCAAGGCATATGACACACAGTTTGGGCTCACGCTTTAATCCCCAACTCCGGCAGCAGCTCAGCTTAGCAACATGAGACAATACTTCACATATATTCCATACCCCAGGGCTTTCATACCAGTACGGGTCAGTAGTTCGTCCTAGTAGTTCTAAACACATCCGGACACTACTTCCACAACTGTAGTGCAGGGGCCACGGCACATGACTTCACAACATAAGACACACAATTTGGGCTCACGCTTTAATCCCCGAGTCCCGCACCAGCCCACCTTACCCGCATCAGACTCTACCGTAGCCCACTACTTACACACCGGTAGGGGTAAATACTTTGCTTTGCACCCCTCTATAGCACACCCTAAACACCCCACAGAGGTTACAGTGCTCTTACCCTCCTATTTCCCACTTGTTCCCCCTTTTTTCACCTTACTCACTTCAACGGAATCGTGCTCGTAACGCCTCAGCCAATCAGATGGCAGAATTCCCAAATATCAATAGCTGTAAATTTTGATATTTCTCAAAAACTACTGAACGAATTTACACCAAATAAACAAAAGCGTGCTTTCTATACCAAGACCCTTCTCCCTGCCATATTTGGGGTAATCTTGTTCACCCGTTCGACCTGTATCCTTGTCTAAAGTTTCCTATGGAAATTAACATGTAGAAAACATGTTTTGCGACCCCCCTTTTTTCTCGGCCCCCCTTCACAAATCACCCCCAAACTCTTCAACATAGGAGCTGATATCAACAAAGAATTAGTTTTTAAAGTTTCGCGAAGATTCGTCAATCGGCGCCAAAGTTATTGGGAATAGAATGTTGCCATTTTTCTATGGTAACTAGGTCCTAACTATAACTACCTACTGGTGACCGCCATTAGGTTATATATAGGTTTAAACACACTCTCTATAATACAAATCTGAATTTAATTCATAAAAAGCAAGGAAAATATAATGAGACACAATAATTTGTCTGAACAACCCTGTCCCATTGGTTTGAGGGGTATTCTCATTTTGTCCTTGGTTCAGGTGGAATGAACCTTTACTCTGAGAGCATTATTTTCCACCAGACAGCTGAATTTTTTTGGACAGGTGCTTTCGTGACTTTGATATGCAGAGCCTTGTGTGTGATGCAGGCACTACTGAAAATACATCTTAACTCAAGGGGAGCAAGCCTAGCGATTTTAGTCCAGTGGTAGTGTGGTTGAATCAGTTGCACCATGAGATCATGGTGTCCATTACAGCAAGGACTACTTTAAGAGAGACATTTTGTTTTATATCTTTCAATAGCATGTGACATTATTGACAATCGAAGGAGATATTCAGATGGTTTTCCAGGAAGTCATCCAGCTTTGCATTGGTAACATAGAGGTGGAACTGATCAAATCGAGGTCAGTAGGAGTCACACTGGGGGGCGTGGCTAGATGCCTAATATGGCGAATGTGTCTTGAGCCTGTTCCATGCCCTGTCCCCCATTTATCCTCCCCATTACTGCGCAAATCCACCCGAAGACAATGCGACAAGCACAGCAGACAATGTTTAGTCCCTGCTGATCCAGGCGGTGGACTTCTGGAGAGCGCAGGCGCTCTAACGCCTTCGTAACCCAGGGTGCTGCCTGCAACACGCCGGAACTTGCGGCCCGTCTTGCATGCTTGTATCACCCACTGCACCAGGTGCATTGAGATCGCAACCCTTGCCAGCCACGACCTGTGGCTGGCTGAGGAGAAACTTGAATGACGCGGCTGGACACGCAACCTTGTGGGCCCTAGACTGGTGCGACGCCGGCCAGCCTGAGCAAGTGATAGGCCCAGATCGAACTGGAGACTCCAAAGCCATAGGGTAACCAATGAGCCTACCAGCCTGCTGAGCCCAGACTCTGCCGCAAAGGAGGAGGTGAGTCTGGCAGAGTGATTAAGTAGCAGCATGCATGAGCAGCTGGGGTGGGGGCCCGGGGGTCGATCGGGCCTAAGCCCCCACCAGTGATGTGATGCTGCTGCACTGAGGAAGGTGATCCGTAGTGTGGCCAGGCTCGCGGACTGTGAAGCGGGGTGCCTTCCACCTGATCAAGGCTGCCCGTCGCGAACACAATGAGGAAGAGGTGGCACAAGTGTTGTTTTGGGCCTGGGATGCCGTCCCCTCCCTCTCCCTGCACTTTGAGGGGCACCTGAGATTCAGCAACACCTATGACGGGTGTCCTCCCTGGAGTTCGGCTGGTGGCATAAGAGCCTGGAGATGGAATCAGAGCTGGGCCTCGCCCTGCCAACCCCCATACTCCCCCCTCTGTAGCAAGTGAATTCTTGTTGGCCCCTGCCTAGCCCGGGCGGTGGCAGAGCAATCACCCACCTGGCGGGTGACAGAGCGACCACTCACCTGGCAGGACATTGGGTCTGGTTATTCAATCATAGCACAGATTTCCCAGGGGCCTGATACCTCCACAGTCCTGGACTTAGCAGTACTCAGGGTCAATACCAGCACCAGGTGGGAGGAGGAGCCTGTGTGGAGGAGAGGCTGCAGCTCCCTCCCCTTACTGATTTCACAGCTGTTGAATCCCAGTAAACACTACGACGAGGAGACAACATGAGGGTCGTACTGGGCCCCGGCCGCTCTCCCACTCACCAGTCCCTCTCCAACCTCACATGCATGAAGAACTGACTTTGGGAGCTAAGCGATAAGCTCCACGCTGGATCTACCTGGAGAGGGAGGGCTGGAAGATCAGACTAGAGCTGGATTACGCGGATCAAACCTGCATTTAAGACCTACCGGGACACGTGAACTGACCGAGCTCAGACTCCAGGTGCAGAGCTTACCAATGGGGTGACGTGTTACTCCAGCCACCTAGGATGTCTCTCTGCTGCCAGGCCAAACAAATGCTTAAAGACTGCAAGTCCTACTAGAAAGCCACTCACCCACTCCAGAGAGGTGGCTCCCCTCCTGGAGGGTGGTATTATCAGCAGATTAATCCCTGGCACTGTCAGAGCAATGGTAAACCTGAGGTGCCCTGATGGGCTACAGGGCGCTCCTGGGTGGCATGACCCGTCACTGTGCACTAGAAGATTTCATCCACAAAATACTGCGCACACTGTCGGTCTAGGCTTGAACAGAGCCCCTTCTGAGGACGGATGGCCTAATCCTCCCTCTTAGCACCATAGTCTGGTGCACCACATCAACTGCCCAAGATGCCCAATGCACAGCAGCTGGCCATGGGCTGCCTCAACAGGTGGGGATACCGTGAGACTCTGGGGAAGGGTCATCCTTTAAGGCAGAAAAGCTCATGGATTCTCAGTGCCCCGATCCCTCAACTAATATTGACAGTGTACTAGCAGCAGGGGAGAAGATTGGCACAGCGTTGATTCAGACGCATGCATCTCTCGAGACCAGGATAGACAAAGTGGTACCAGATTTTACACTTTTGATGGCCAATCATCAGAAATTATCTTATTGAATGCACAAGGCTGAACTCGTGCTTACCGACCTGCAACTCAAAACCCGCAATCACACTGCTACTCTGCAGGATTTACTGGACTGCGTCTATACCCTCGAAGGTAAACTAGACAATTCAGAAGGCCGGTACCATCGTAATAATGTGCGTTTGATTGGCCTCCCCGAGGGGGTGGAAGCGTAAAACCCGGGTGAATATATGGAAAATTGGCTGAAGAAATTGCTTCCGGCAGGTGTTCTCTCCCCTCAATTTGTGGTGGAACGTGCTCCCAAAATACCGGCTCCCCGTCCACCACCTCAGACCAACCCATGACTATTCTTGTTCAGAATTCTCAACTTTCGGGACAAGGACACAATATTGAGGGAAGTTCAGAAGAACCCTGGGCCCAGAGTACAGACTGCAACAGTCCTCTTCTTTCCAGATTACACTGCCCAGGTACAAAGGAGACAGGCCTCCTTCGGGGCAGTGAAGCCTCAGCTGTGGGGCCTAGACCTGCAGTACTCTCTGCTCAACTATGGGTGGTAAGGAATGGAACCTCCCATTTTGACTCACCATCTAATGGGACTGGCTAGAAGAAACGTGCTTGGCAACGTCATCTAGACCACCTGGAGACTAATTGCTATCCAAGCAGGGCAGACATGTCCGTTGAAGAGGTAGAAGCTGATGAGCGCGACGCCATTCCTCTTCGGTTAGTGCACTAGACCTAGAACAGATTCTGACAGAGCGGCAGAAGGCACTATACGTAGCGTCAACCTTCCACGTTGCGAGATCGCCATCATCCTCCACGGTGTCACTGTCCAGATCCGGTGATGAGGTTGACTCTATACTGGGACTCACCTCACCTCCCAGATATCACCCCTCAGACCTCGGACATTATTATTTAGATTGCCCTGATACATTCTGGCCATTTGTGAGAGCAAGCAATCTGGCATGACTGGTCTGCCATCTGGATAAATCGGCACGTCATCTTCTGCGCTCCTTTGATACCCTGTTTTTATCCAGCCTTCCTTTTCACTCATTTCCACCTCATCCTGAAATTGCCTCACTTCATCCCATGTTGCAGTGCTGAGAGTAGCATAAGTTGGCATCTGATTCGACTTGTTTCAATTGTTTTGTTGAGTGCCATTTTGTTTCTGGCACAGTACTGGGCAACCTGGTCAACGTATCGATTACCAGTTATCACATAGTCATCTCCTGCCTGAAGTGCAGCACACTTGACCACTGCCACTTCTTTTAGCAATTGTATTGCTTCCAACAGTTCTTTCACAAATCTTCCATTTTTAATAGGTGATCCTGAAGAAGTCATGAAATCCCTCTGCATCCAGAGCTGGGCAAAGTCATGCACAACCCCATAACCATACTGGCTATCAGTGTAAATGGTTTAAATGGTTACTTTCCAATTCTTCCCAATTTTGCATGCTTTAATTAAAGCTATCAATTGGGCTACTTGTGTAAACTTGACTCCTGGTAAATAGGATGCTTCAACTATTCCAGTCAATGTACATACAGCATAAGCAGCACTTAGCCCTCCTTCCTCATGTCTCATACATGAGCTATTTACAAATAGAATACAACTGATCTGGTTAGGAAAATCCCGCCCTGCATGTAATCCAATTTGCAGGTGGCAGGACGTATTTGTGTGCCTCAAAGGATAGTTGTGTAATAGGAGAATACAAGAAAAGAATAACGAAGGCCACTCAAATAAGATAAATTAAAGGAAGAATGGTGGGACCCAAACAGTCAACTGAGACAGGGATCAATCATTCTAGACATGGATTAACAAACTCGGCCAGACCCTGACATCGGTTTCATTAACAAGGACAAGGGGTTACTTTTTAACAGAAGAGAGCATAACAGCTGAAAAGGCAAAAACACTATGTTCGCCGTGCTGCCTGAGTAAAGGCAACGCAATATGGCGGTTGGACACAAAATGGCGGCTGACTATGAAGCGAAGTAGAAAATCACAGAACCTCAGACCCCCTTTTGCCATTACTCAGGCAAAACACAAAGGACTCAAGTTAGTCTGAGTCAATGTCAATGGTCATGAGGTCATTGAGCTGTTGCTGCAACATCATTTTAATGTTCTCTGTTTTCTGTGACACAGGCTTTGGGACACCCAAGGTGGCACAAAGACCACAGATGGCGGGGCCACACTGCAAACAAAGACAGCAAGAGAAAATGATGGCTAAAATCATTCCAAGGAACGTTAACACTTTCCATCCCCATGTGAACAGTAGTCCCCAAAACCATCCCATCACAGACCAATCTCCTGTGCCCTGATGAATAGACTCGGAAATCACGTGTAACTTAGAAATGGCTTGGTATACTGTAGGGGCATTATCAGGAATGTAAATGCAGCAACTAGACCCAATCAATTTACAGACTCCTCCTCTATCTGCAAGGACAATGTCTAAAACCATTCGGTTTTGCAAAGTCATAAGCCGATCCGCCTGAAGTTCAGCTGTCAAATTACTCAAGGCTCCAGAAGTCTCATTTATCGTAGCCTCATCCAACACGAACTAGCTGTCTAATGTTTCTGCTATTTGCCATTGGGCCCCATAACGGAAGAAACCCTTTCATAAAGTCTCCTCCCTCTTGTCCAGCTGTGTCTTAAGAATCAATGACCCCTCTGCCATATCTTTTTCTGTGATGACCTGAAGGAGCAGTGTATGTAGGGGGAAGAAGGAAAGCCACATAACATGTTCCTGAAAAATAGTCAGGAAGCCATGTATAGGCTCTATCATGACAAACAAAATATGTACCTTGAGATGGTACCAGCGGTGAAGAAATCAAGGGGGAATAAATGTATGTATGGGAACAAACACTCTTTTCCTGTTTATTCTTATTATTCTAACCATTTATTTGCAGACATAAGTTACCTTTATGAGGTATGGTCCAAATTGGTAAAGATCTTCTTTGTCTAGCCTTATCAGTGAGGCTAGTAATGTAACGAGTCACATTCCAAGCATCATATGCTCGTTTCTCATCAACGGGAATCTTACCAATGTCGGCAATTTTAGCCATAGTCACTATTCCTTTTATCACTGGACTATGACTAAAATCTGCTCCACCAGTATATATATCACCAGGAGGATATCGAAAACAAAGCCAAATAAGCCCAAGAAAACGGGAGGACTAAATATGGCATCCCTTTCTCAGCTTTATGGGGCATAAGCCCACAAACCCAACAGTCAGTAGTGTTGACTATCAGTTGATGCTGATGTAACAACTGGATGAATGAATTGTTGAAGTATTCTGTTCTCATAATTTGCTCATGATCTGGGAGTGTATAGAACTGATGCGGAGAGTTAGTAATAGACAAAGGCAAAGGAACAGAAGTTGGAGCAGGCGCTTGCTGCATAGTGTGGACAATCCAACCCACACAAGCTAATAAAATACATAAGCATACTAAAATACACAATGCTACGCTACATCTACTAAACAATAATTTCTTATATTTAATTTTCATTGCAACTTTCTTATCATTCCCTTCCACTTTGTTATCCATTCTCTAAGGCGTTGCCCATGGTAATCTTCCTAGATCACTTAGTTGTGGTTATTAGCCGTCCTATGACACTGCAAGTCCTGCAGACCTATGTCACTACTCAGGTCACAGCCTAAGACTCATACCGTGACCCTACAACTTGATGGACAGTGAAAAGGAAAATGTATTTAAAAAAAGGTAACCAAAGAAAGAGTTCAATTGTTTTTTGTCAACCTAGATCTTAGGTTGTACCGTGTCTTGCCAAGTATCGTTTGGTCTCGGAACAAAGTCTCTGGGTTCGTTGTGTCTAGTCGCAAATGTGTTGGTACAGCTTCTTGCAACACGTCGTCATCTTCTTTCTCAGAACTTGTCCAGTCCAGGCGTGCACTACTAAAAAGTACAAATCGGGGTATTTTTTCACTCTCACTTTCACCTACGCCTTCGTTGACCCACTGGTCATAAGGTAAAGGCAAGGGTACCCTCTTACAGTGCACGCCGTGGACCCAACTTCCCAATGACCTTCACTGCTGTACGGGTGACGAGAAGCACCTGTCGCGGCGGTCCCCAACGAGGTTCCAAATTTCTTTTCCTCTGGAAATTCTTCAGACAAACGAAATCGCCAGGTTGAATGGAATGACCTGGATCTGAGGAAGCCTCCGGCAAAGCGTTTTGAACCTGTTGATGAATAACACGTAATTTAGTGGTGAGGTCATGCAAGCAATCAACCAGCAATGGGTATGGAATATCAGAATAATTTTTTAGGTCGAGGGACTCCCCAAACATTGGCTGGGCGTCCAAAAACGACCTCATAAGGACTAAGTCCTAGAAGAGAATGTACAGTTGTTCTCGTAGAGAGAAGTGCCAAAGGTAAGGCATCGGGCCAAGCAAGGCCCGTGCTGGCCTGAATCTTTGCTAATTTGAGCTTGAGAGTGCCATTATAGCACTCTACCAAACCCGCTGACTGAGGGTGGTTTGCCGCATGGAATTTCTTCCTAATACCAAGACCCGCACACACCTTCTGCATAATTTGACCCACAAATTCACTTCCATTGTCACTCCAGACAATGCACGGCAAACCAAACCTCGGGAAGAACTCCTTCAAGAGGACTTTGGCAGTGGACAAAGCAGTATTATCCTTTAGGGGGTAGGCCTCTATCCATCTGGAAAAGGCACAGACCACCACCAGAACATACTTGAGGTTATTAGAATGTTCCATATGGATGTAGTCTATTTGTAATACCTCAAAAGGATACGTAGGGGGAGCAAAATGACCTGCCGGAGTTGGGGTTCCCTTTCCTGGATTATGCATCAAACAAACAATACAATGCTTTACCACATTCTGCGCACATTTGGGAATACCTTCATTCTGCCATACTGGAGCCAGAAGCTTACATATTCCTTTCGCACTGATATGGGCTGGACCATGCGCCATAGTAACTACCGGTTGTACATAGGCATCTGGTAACAACCAACGTTGGTGTTCTGACAATTCCGTCCAACACCCTGTTGCGTCCAACATTCCCGTACTCTCTCTCCACTTACTCAATTCCTTCTCTGTTGCTTCTTCTTGAATCATTTTCACACTTTCCACTGTGTCCTTGCACATACCTACTTCTCTAACCCATCTTGCAGGGCCTGAAACGTACATACGACTCTTAACATCTTTCGCTACCTCATCTGCAAAAGCATTCCCACGACCCACATCATCAGTGATCCTTTTATGTGCACTGCACTTCACAATTGCTATTTGAATAGGCAAGGCAAGTGATTCGAGAAGGTCAGTTACCAACTGACCATGCTGTATTTTAGTCCCATGGGAAGTAAAGAATCCTCTTTCCTTCCACAAACGACCGAAGCTATGAGCCACGCCAAAGGCGTATTGGCTATCGGTGTAAACAGTCACTCTCTTTCCTTTTGCCAACACACACGCTCTCGTCAGTGCAATCAACTCTGCTGCTTGTGCTGAATTTTGTGTAATACGTGCAGTTTCTACTACTGTATGCAAAGTGGTAACAGCATAGGCTGCAGTCGTATCACCATTAGGAAGCTTGAAACACGACCCATCTACCCATAGGATCCCATCCGGGTCCACGAGTGGTGTATCTTTTAAATCTATTCTGCCCTTAGTTTCCTCCTCTGTACGAAGAAAACAATCATGCTATTCTTGTGTATCTTTCTCTTCTGGAATAGGTAAGAATGTTGCCGGATTTAAAACATTACATCGCTTGATATGTATGTGACTAGCTAAAAGCGTCAACTCATACCCAGACAAGCGAGTACTCGTAAGATGTTGCGTTTTCGTTCTGTTCAAGAGAGTATCCACTGCATGTGGTACCATAACAACAAGAGTGTGATCCAATACCAATCCAGCAGATTGACGAATAGAGATCGCTGCTGCTGCTGTTGCTCTGAGACAACTAGGCAATGCCTTAGCTACTGGATCCAATGTAGCCGAAAAAAAATAGGCACATGGCCTTTGTTTGTCTCCGAATTGTTGTGTTAAAACTGACAATGCACAACCTTCTCGTTCATGCACGTAGAGTGTGAAAGGCTTACTATAATCTGGAGTACCCAACACAGGAGCAGAACGCAAGGCAGTACGTAAATCAGAAAAACTCTTCTGACATTCGTCAGTCCAAGGGAGAGGTTGGGGTGTGTCTTTCAGAGTAAGTGCCAACAGAGGTTTAGCCAACAAAGAAAAGTTCGTAATCCACTGTCTACAATAAGAGGTAATGCCCAAAAAGGCACGCACCTCCTTTTGTGTGGATGATACAGACATTCGCAAAATTGCATGAATACGTTCTGGGGTCAATCGCCTTCCCTCCTTCGACAAGAGATGACCTAAATAGGTAACCTCTTGGCGGCAATATTGTAACTTAGAAGGTGACACCTTATGATGCAAATCAGACAAATGACGTAAAAGCGAAACAGTCGCATTTTTACAAACATCCTCTGAATCAGCAGCCACTAACAAATCATCTACATACTGAATAAGAGTAGCACCTGGAGGCAAAGAAAAAGGGTCAAGCTGAGATTTTAAAGCTTGGCTATAAATGGAGGGACTCTCACAATAGCCTTGAGGTGTGCGTTGAAATCGAAAACTTCGGCCTCCGAGAGAGAAACCAAAGAGATCCCTACTTTCCTCAGCAATAGGAATGCTAAAGAAAGCATTTTTAAGATCAATAACTGAGAACCAAACAGCCGAAGCAGGTATCATTGTGAGCAAAGCAGTAATATCTGGGACAACAGGAAACTGAGGGACAACAATGTTGTTGACCTATCGAAGATCAATCACAAAACGGTATACAGGAGGCTTAGAAGGATCAGTACGTTTAAGAACAGGCAGAACAGAACTGTTCAACAACACCCTTCTGAACTAAATCATAAACAATAGCCAGCAGAGCTCTTTCGCCATCATTAGAAATCTTATACTGAGGAATACGTGGCAATTGAACATCAGGCTTGACAGTAATCATGTAAGGTGGAATTTTGAGCAAACCAACATCACTCGGACCCGTGGCCCAAAGCGTAGCAGGAAGTGAACGCAATTTAAGTGGTAGTTGTTCCTTAGACAAATACATAGGAGAAACCAATTTATCACCCAAAGTAAGATGTATACCAGAAGGGGAACAATACAACGTTGCATGTAGACGTTTCAATAAATCCAAACCCAACAAATTCTCACCGCAACCAGTCATTAAAATGAACAGGGCTTCCAAATCATAAGGACCAATAGAGATGGGCAAAGGACAAGAAACGGGGTTGCGAACTGGCGCGCCAGAGAATCCTACAGAAACATTCGTTAAGCCAGACAAAGGTGCCCCAGGGAGTTTGGAGTGAATGATAGAACTTTTCATTGCACCAGTATCCAAAAGAAATGGCTCTGAAAACCCCAATGCAACAACGTTAACATAAGGCCCATTCTGATCCACTGGAACTGATACCACTCCCTTGCTTTGTCCATGGCTGTCCTAGCTAGTATGAAAATCCTGATTCTCACTTTCAATACAATGATCGTCATTATAGTATTGTGCAGACTGAGAATTCTGCTGATCAAAATAATTCATAGCATTCTGAGGGGGAAGAGAATGCTGTTCCTGACACAATGCACCTCGTCCTCTACCCCTAGGTGTTAACTGAAAACCACCACGGCCTCGTGGCCCTGATAGTCCACCATTACGCTGCAATAAAACCGGACAACTATTCTTAAAATGACCTTCCTCTTTACAATAGGCACATTGATTAGGACCCAGCAAAGGTCGCGGAACAAAAGGTGCAGGTTTCTGTAACAATCTCTGAAACTGTGACGCTGAGCAGAACGAGGGGGATAAGCTTGTTGCAAAAGATTCTTCGTTTTTAACTCTTTAGTCTTTTTCTCCACTTTATCCTTTTCTTCCTTATCCCTATTCTCGTAGTACTGAGCAGTGGCTAATATCTGGGCAGACGAAGAAACAGCCCACTAACTCTCGGAGTCTTTTAATTTATGCGATAATTCTGGAGGCAAATTAAATACAAATTTATCCACAAATAATCGCTGTCCACCCTCAGTACTCATATCTTGACCACTGTGGTCTATGAACGTCTCCTCGAAACGAGTAAGAAATCGGAGACACTCTCATCTTTCTTCTGTTTACACGCGGCTAACTTATCCCAATTAACACGTAGGGCAGGCATCATCGTTTTCAGTAGAGTAATTATTCTACCAGGCAATTCTGTGATCAAATCATCGGGTTTAGCACCACCTATTTGTGCTGCATCTGCGGCAATTAAAGCAGCCCAATTACCACCTAAAGCTTGATCGTGGTCTTCTCTACGAATCCGAGCCCATAATGCTTGAGGGACTACATTTCCCATCAGCAAATCAATATCTGCCAAATTCATAATGCACGCATCAACAGTCTGGGACAGCTCTTTATAATACCCAGCCGGATTCTTACGAGGGTCCGGTAAAGACTGTTTAAGTGCCGAGACTTCAGATCGTTTCCAGGGGACATGTACCCATATACGCTGGAAATGAGCAGGAATACCTGGAACATTGCCTGCCTGTGGAACCGTCTCTCTCCATATTGGAGGAACTTCTCTCATAGGATAATTTTTCACTTTTTGACTAACTGCAGGATCATGTTCAAGAGAAGCCTGAGAAGAAAACAAAGACCGAAAAGTGACAAGTGTTCGTACGGCCTTCTCAACCTCAGAACCCACAATAAGTCCCTTATCAAATGTAGCCTGTACATCCAACAGACCCTGGGGAGCTAAACCCAATTCCATATCCTCCCAACCTTTAACAAGAGTGTCACACATAATATTAAAAACATATCTCTGTCTGGGCGCATCCCACTGGTGAAAGGTGCTCATAATATCCTGAACACCATACTGTGCATCACTCATAATCCATTTGCGGGCAAGATTATCCAACACACTTCGCTCATCGGGCCGTGGGAATTGACTACGGGATTGCCTTCGAGACATAGCAGGGGTTAGATTAAAAGAACCAAAGAGGGGAGAAAAAAGACCAGAAACAGTATCGACCAATCATCTACGAGCTGTAGGGGAATCTGACAGTAGAACGGGAGACAAGGCATTAGGCAGAGTAGAAGGGGGGCTAACAGTTATAAGAGGAACCGAGGATGGAGACTAAGGCAAAGGAGTCCAAGGAACGGGAATCGATGGCAAAGGAGGCGGAAATACTGGAAGAGGCAATTGCGGAAGAACCGGAACAACTGGTTGAACCACAGGTTGTTGAACAACAGGTTGTAATGGGGGTGCATTAGCACCTAGTACATAAGGCGGAGGTAATCTCAACAAATGAGACATTAAAGGATCTTCATCAAGATCTTTATTTTGTAGGGAAGTAGACAACACAGGATAACATCTATCTATTGCCATACGATGTTGTCTTTTTGACACTTCAATCATCTGATCAGTCTCATTATTCTTAAATTGTTGAGCAGCCTGTAAAATCGTCATATCCTGCGCTTTCTTATCTCTTTTCGCCTGTTTAATTTCTTTCTGTTTGGCTTCTTTACGCCATAGGTGGAAAGAGTCAAACATTGCCGGCCGGGCTTTTCTCTTAAACAAAATTGCTTCTAAGTTGTCTAATATGTCAGGCTCAAAGCTACCATTTTGTGGCCACTGTAAAACACCATCTTTCTTCGTATATCGGATCCATGTTTCATTAAAACAATAGGACCAAGCCCATGTTTCGAATAGAGCTCATAAGTGGGAGTTCCAACCGGAGGAATCGGACAAGAGTCCTCTAGCCGGGAATCCCTAGTACAATCAAGACAGTAAAATTTCCTAAACCTACTAAGCCCAGGCATTTCGTAATGAACTGGGCTGTTCACAAACTTCAAGGGGTTTAAGACAATGATCACAGCACAAAGGTACTTACCCCTTGGCTTCCACTAATGCATGAGTCGAATAACAAAATCAAAACAAAAGAGTGGGCGCTACCCATGAATACTTAACTAAGTGTTTTCTCATGCCAACAGGTGTCCGTCTAACATCTCGCGATACCAATCATCACCAGAGGGCCAAGGCAGGGTGGCAGGGCAGGGTGGGCCTTATGGGCTGAGCGGCGCAGGGCACGCCTGTAATCTCCGGGTTCACCTGCCTTGTCAGACAGAGACACGAGACACTCTGTTAGGCGTAGAAAATCAGGTTTATTAGCTGCAGCTAAGCACAGTTATCCAAGAAGTACAGAGAGTATATTCTTAGGAGACTGCCACTTAATTCCTTGGCACACAATATTTTATAGCTCACATATTTACAATGTCTACTCCCAAAACATACAAGACTGACAAATAGGAAAAGTTTGAAAACAAGCTATCAGGTATCTTGAATACGCCCTTCTTTCAGACCCCGTGTTCTCTCCTCCCCTCAAGTTAATCAATGTTAGTGCATGTAATCCAATTTGCAGGTGGCAGAACATATTTGCGTGCTTCAAAGGATACTTGTGTAATAGGAGAATACAAGAGAAGAATAACGAAGGCCAGTCAAATAGGATAAAGTAAAGGAAGAATGCTGGGACCCAAACAGTCAACTGAGACAGGGATCAATCAGTCTAGACATGGATTAACAAACTCGGCCAGACCCTGACATCGGTTTCATAAACAAGGACAAGGGGTTACTTTTTAACAGAAGAGACGCATAACAGCTGAAAAGGCAAAAACACTATGTTCTCCGTGCTGCCTGAGTAAAGGCAACACTAAATGGCGGTTGGACACAAAATGGCGGCTGACTACGAAGCGAAGTCGAAAATCACAGAACCTCACTTTGCTCAAGGCTCACTGCCAGGTAATGCTGATGCTACAGGGTCTAAAGTAGCAGAAAACTACGCTACTGGACGTCTCTTCAAACCATGTCGTTGGGTTAACACTGAAAGGGCACAATTTTCTCTTTTGCAACAGAATAGTGCAAATTCTTTTGAATAATCCAGCATACCTAAAGCAGGAGCTTCACATAAACAATTTCGTAATTTCACAAAAACTTCCATGCTTTTATCATCCCAAACTAACGGGTTCTTTGCCTGTTTCCGTGTCATTTGTATTAGTGGTTTGGCCAACAAAGAGAAACCTACAATCCACTGCCTACAATACCCAACTACACCAAGAAACATTCTGATTTCTCTCTGGATTTGTGGTAACTGCATTTGTTTTATTATCTTTATTCTTTCAGGGGTCACTTTTCTCACTCCTCTCTCCATTTGGTGTCCTGAATATTTGACTCCAATTCGATAAAATTGTCATTTTTGTGGAGACACTCTGTGTCCCCCGTCAGCCAAATGATTCAACAAGCCAATTGAATAGGTAACGCAATCATCTCCTGACTTTGATGCAATAAGCAAGTTGTTGATATACTGGACTAGAACTGAATTTCTGGTCATTACTAGAGTTTCAAGACACTTTTTAAAAATGTGATTAAAAATTGAAGGGCTTTCTGTATACCCTTGAGGAACTCGATTTCATACTAAAATACGGACTTCTTATTTAAATGAAAAGAGATACTGGCTTTTTGGGTGTAAAGGAATAGAGAAAAATGCTTGACATAAATCAATTACAGTAAACCATACTGCATTCCATGGTATTTGATACACTGCTGAGTTTGGCACTAATGGGTAACAAGGCACAGCATTCGTATTAATTTTTCATGAATCTTGCACTATCCGGTATTTCCCACTAGGCTTCTTTATGCCAATTATAGGTGAATTACAAGGACTGCTCATTATTTCTTTTAAAATGCCTTGTTTGATCACTCAATCAGTTTCTGCTGCAACACCTGCTTTAACTTTAGGGCTCATTTTGTATTGCCTAGTATTTGGGTAAATTGCACCTTCTTTTACAGTCACCTTTACTGGGTCTACATTTGTCATCAACCCTACTTCTTTTCCAGTAAAATCCCACACCTCTGGATTCACAGTCATTTTTAATTCATCTGGTAAATCATCTATTGTCATCATTGAATACATCTGGTCTGCATCTGTGCCTTGTTTGGCTAGCATTATTTTATAGACACCATCTTCATCAGGGGTCTGAATCGCAACACCATCCGGTGTGCAAAAAATTGTGTAATTCACTTTGCACAATAAATCTCTTCCCAGCAAGTTCACTGGACTAGAATCGCTCACCACAAATGTGTGCATCTCTCTGAAATTGACAATGTGCACCTCCATGGGTTCTGTGTTTGGGGTTCTAGTCTGTTTAAAACACCTACTACTTGGATGACTTCTCCCAAGAGGGGTAGGTTTGGGATGTCGGCTGTTCTCACAGTAGAACAGTTAGCACCAGTGTTCAACAAAAAGGTAATATCTTTTCCTTCTACCTTCCCATCAATAAATTGACCTAACTTATCTACCGGTAAGGATGCGCCAAGTACGCACTCCTCTTCCTACCCATTCAGGCACCGTCATTGATCTTCCTCATGAAGGTAACTGTTCTGCAAAAGAAACTGCAAAGTTACAGAATTCTTCTTACCACTTTTTCCTGTAAATCCGGTGTCCGCACTGTACTTTGCTCTGCAAACAAAATTTGGTATAGGGGCAGGTGGCAACTGACTCTGTTGATTAACAACCTGCTGCGGTTGACTCATTATCATCACATTCTGCGTCTGTGGAATTCAATTTTGATTTCGGGACATTATTATTCTGAATATTTTTACACTTGTTTTTCCAATGTCCCAATTTTCTGCACCAATGACAAGGACATTTCTTCTTTGCTTCCTCTCTACTTATTCATCCTCTTAGTTTTCCTCCATTATTATCATTCTGACCCTGTCCTTTTGCTTGATCATCAGCCTGACTATTTAATTTAAGCTCTTGATGTTCTGCAAATTTCGCTTGTGCCCCATTACCTTTTGCCAACTTTTTAGATCTGTTCTCAATATGTCTCCACAATACTTAGCATATTTTAGAATCTCATCAATAGGTTTTTCCTGCCAGCACAACATATGTTGCTGAATCATTTGGGATATTTCTGGCCTTAAACCGGACACAAACCGATACACAATATGACCCATACCTTTATCTCCAATATTTTCACATCCACTACACTGCTTGAATACCTGTAATAGGCGTTCATAATAAGCATGTACAGACTCATTTATTTCTTGGGTTGTTCTATTTTCCCTTTCAAAAAAAAGATCACCTGGTTATATTTCTTCATTACCTCCTCTGAAGCTCCCGTTTTCTCATCTCTTGGGTACTCATCGCTAGGCCAATCAACTGTGATTTTACATTCTGTCCATAAATCAGCAGGCACCACTATGTCAAATAGACCATCCAAATCTTTCAACAAAACCTTAGAAACCTTCACAAACCTTTCAAACTGCCTGTCAAATAGATCATCCAAATCTTTCAACAAAACCTTAGAAACCTTCACAAACCTTTCAACCTGCCTGTACCATTCAACTGGGTTTTCTCTTAACTTTGGGAATTAATTTGTAACGACAAAATATCTTATTGAGTCCATGGAACATGTACATATCCTCCTCCTGGAACTTCTCTTATTGGGCACAATCTCTCTGTCTTTCCTGTTTCTTTTAGTAAATATTCAGATGCAGTCCTATTTGCATGTGCTTCCTCCTTTGTCTTTGTCCACCTAGTCTTCCACCTGTCCAAACCTCCCCATTTCTGTAAAATGGCAATTAATTCTTTAATTTGCAATTTCCTTACAGACACATTCATGTTTTCTAAATCTTTATCAGTACATTCTGCTCTTTGGGATTCTGTAATACCTTCGATCTCCTTATTTCAATCCCTATTTCTGAGGCAAGATCTGTCGATTTTTCATGAAATATGTTTGCATTTCTAGTGATGCTTTGACAAATAAACAACTCCTATTCACTGTAAGCATTTAGCCTATCCATACTCAAATTTCAGCTATCATCTCTTTTAGATCTACTTTCAATTTAAAAATGTCCAAAATCTTTGGGGTTGAACTTTGTTTTTCTATTCCTTATCTGGTCATCAGTTATTATGATTTCTTTTCGAGTTTTATTCAAAGGGGTTGTGGCAATTGGCGGTTTGGGACAGTTTGCTTTATCTCGATACAATGGAACAACGGGACCTATAGTCACTGGTATAGTCAATGCTTCAGGATGTGTATTCAATTGGGTTATTTTCTGTATCAATTCTTCTCTATTTTTATTTATTACTTCTCTATTCTTTTCCTGAAGTACTTTTTCATTTATTGAATCATGTATAAACTGTGGAACCAAAGGTAATCCCAAGGCAGGGGCACTTGCAGTAGTTCTACTAGGTAATTCCTGGTATGGTGGATTATTTTTCGCTAGTATGTCTTCCATAAACGTATCTTCTGATTCCCCACAACCTGTCATTGTTAAACGCTTAGTTTTTCTTGTACATTTGCCCCGACTGTTCCTCTGTCATTAATACAGGATACAGTCCTTCTGTAATCATTGCTTGTCTCCATTGTTTCATCTGATTTTCTCGTGAATCACGCATTTCTCTAGGGAAAAATCCCCTATAGCTCCTACTACTTCTAGATTGGTCGCGTTCAAATGACTCAGTTTCCCATTCTTGTAATGCTTCATACTGTGTTAATCTAGGTCTGGGCTTTGATTCATTCATCCACATTCCTAACTTATGAAGGATTCTTCCATTAAACATACAATTTTCTGGGAAAGCTAACACTCCATCATTTCTAGTGTATTCTATCCAATTTTCTAACCACACACTGGTACGGGTGCCTCTTTTCATCATCATAAATGAGGCAGGAGTTTTAATGGGTTTATCTTTCTTGAAGTAATTATTTATTTTCTGCATAAATTACATTTTTCCCTTTTCGTTTTAGGGGCGGATCTTTTTATATACACTTGTCTCGTGCAAATTCTAAATACCTTCTGTCTGGGCGATTCCCTATTAAAGTTGAATCGTATTTCCACATACAAACTCAACTGTCCAATACTACTATGGCTTCTATTTTCGACAACCAATTAGATTCTTGCTAACATTTGGGGTTTCACCAATCATAGGGCAGCTTCTATTGTCTCATCCCATAAAACTTGAGTTCACGCAATCTGTTTAGCCAATACTAGCGCAGCCTCGTTGTAACGTAAGTATCACTTCATACTACTGACCCCTCCTTTACAAATTTACCGTGCCCTGAGCCTTCTCTCCTCCTCTGAGCTCCTCGCCCTTTGTAACTCCTACCTCCCTAAATATTCATTTGAACCGCACTCCCCTCAGTCTGCCACTCCTGTGATCTGGATGTATGTCATTACCACTCATGCTTTTACAACGCATGCCTTTACTACGCAACTTTCACAACGCAAATCGTTACAACGACTTGCATTGGGGGGTGCTGGATAGTGAATAGTTTAATTTACTATTCCAACTCCAGTCCCCGTGGATAGTAGGGAAGGTTTTGGATAGTAAATTAACTATTCCCTATCCTAGAGCGCCCCCCAGCGCAAGTCGTTGTAACGACTTGCGTTGTAAAAGTTGTGTGGTAAAGGTACTGCGTTGTAAACGCTGTTCCCCCTGTGATCTTGGAGACAAGCAGAACCCCTTCCTCCCCCATCTCACCCAGGCCCCCAACACAACTTACCAATATCCAAACATGTCCTCCCTCATAAACAACCCAAAACCCCTCACATGCATGCTGATCAATTGCCGCTCAGCTGACAGACATGCGACTGAAACGGCTGAAACCATTCTCTGCGAAGACATTGATATTGCCTTCCTTACGGAAACTTGGCTCAAGGCCCATTCTACATCTATCCTTGACCTACTATCCCCCCGGTAACTCCATACTTAGAAAAGATAGACTAGATCAAATTGGAGGTGGTTCAGCTATCATCTTTAAAAACGAACTTCAACTCTCGCTTGTCAAGAACTCTGACCCTATCACTCTTCCTTGGAGACTTCTACCTCCACTGGAATGATAACAAAGACCCTGCTGTTATCCTCCTCACGGATCTTATGGAGATCAGTGACCTTAAACTAATTTTTCACTCCCCAACACACACCAAGGCGTCTACTCGTGATGCCATCATCACTAATAATGATTTGGCTTCCCTTTCCAACATCATCTCAATTGACTTGTCCGACCATCACCTCATGATCTTCACTATCACCACTACAGCCCCTCCCCTCCAAGCCAAAAACATCAAACACAAGAAATTGACCAGAAACCTCCATCTTATCCCCCCCGGCGAGCTAGAAATGAAGCTCAAAGCCCAATTCTTGCTAACTCCCCTCTCCCAAAATGCTAACACCCTCACAAGCACTATAATAAATCAGTTACTGTGGTCCTAGACCAAGTGGCACCTCCCAAACTAAAAACCCAAAGAAACATACCTTCCAGATCTTGGTTCAACTCTGATCTTAACAATGAAAGACGCTCCCTTAGGCAGGCCGAAAGAACCTGGAGGCAACACCCGTCCCCTTCCCATCTAGCCCCCCTCCGATCCGCTAGGTCCAATTACAAAAAACACATCCTCAATGAAAAGGCCTCCTTCTGCCGCACACAGCTTGATAGGGCCAAAAATAGACCTAGAGAACTATTCAGCATTGTCAAAAACCAGACTTCCTCTGCCTCCCTTAAGCTGATAGCCACTCACAACAAATGTGAAGTAATTGCTAATTTCTTCTCTAATAAAGTCACCAAAATTGATCAATCCTTCCTCTTAAACTCCTCCTCCCCCAACCCACTACCTTCCTATGACATTCCACCTGATCCTCCATCCTCATCTAATCCCCCCCAGGTCCCTTCCCGCCTCTCATCCGTTACCTTCTCATCTGAATCCAACCCTTTTCTTCCCCAGCAACAAAAAAACAACGCCACCTGGCATAATTTGTACCCTGTCACGGAACAAGAAGTCTATAACATAATCTCTAAACTCAAACCATCTTCTCACACCAAAGACTCTATGCCCTCTAACCTTGTCCTAGACCTTAAACATATCATTGCCCCTCTCAGGACCACCATTATAAACTCATCCCTGACCACCGGGTGTGTTCCCGCCTCCCTCAAACTGGGTCAAATCACACCCATCCCCAAAAATCCCAGCGCAGATCCCAATGACTTAAATAACCTCCGACCTATCTCTAACCTCCCTCTTCTCTCCAAAGCCCTTGAAAAGTGCGCCCTGCTTCAACTGGACAAGAACATCAACATGTTTGACCTCTTTGAAGGATGCAGCACAGAATCTGCCATGCTCAATATAGTGGATGACATTCGTCACTCACTTGACAATGGTGGGTCTTCCCTACGCATTCTCCTGGACCTCTCCATGGCGTTCAATACTGTTAACCATTCTGGCCTACTCAACACTCTCAAAATCCGATTTGGCCTCAATGGCCATGTCCTCAAATGGTTCACCTCCTTTCTCTAACACAGAATCCAACAAATCAAAAATCGAGAACTATCTTTCTAACCCCACTCCAATCGCCCTCGGTGTACCCCAGGGATCCATTCTCTCTCCCGCGCTCTTCAACCTCTTCATGAAACCACTCACCCTCATTCTCAAATGAGCAGGAATCAATTACCACCTCTATGCTGACGACACTCAACTTTACTATAAGATTAAATCCCACTCTGATATCCTACACCTCAATGACACCCTGTCCAAGATCCAATCATGTTTCTACCACAATCATCTTAAACTCAACCCTAAAAAAAACGAAATCATTCTCTTCGCCCCTAAAAACAACCTTTTCCTCATACAAAACTGGATATCTGACCTTAATGCCCTCAACTGCTCTCTCACCACTACCAACTCACTTAAATCCCTAGGCATTACCATTGATTATAACCTTACTCTTTCCTCCCACATAAACACCACAGCCGAAGGAGCGCTCTTCACTCTCCGCCATCTCAAAAATATTACACCCTTCATTCCGGCCGATGATTTTAGAACTGTGTTCCAATCGCTGGTCCTGTCTAGAATAGACTATGGTAAGGCTATTCTCGCGGTAACACCTAAAGTCCATCTTGCATCTCTCAAATCTGTGCTCAACCTAGCTGCGAGACTTATCTTTGACTACAAACAGTTCGACCACATCTCCCCCGCACTTAAAACACTCAGATGGCTTCCCATCAAAGACAGATCCACCTACAAGATTGCATGTATCAAGCATTAAGCACTTCACCAAAACTCCTGTTACCTCTCGGACAAACTTCACAAAGCAGGCTGCACCCGACAGACAAGGAGTACCAACGCCCTCATACTTACTCCCCCTCTGCTAAAAAAAAAAAGCACAGAGGCTCGAACCTTCTCTGGAAACGCTCCGTCCATCTGGAACTCCCTGTTTAAAGACCTATGCTGCAACCCTTCCTACATCAACTTCAAAAGAGACCTCAAATTGCACCTCCTCAACAAATATTGGGGTCAATAATACCTACCCCAGACACCATCTCCCGCTCTTCACCTCATCAGGCTCCCCTCTCTTGCCCTCCAACTCTCTCACTTCCCCTTTCTCCCTTCTATCTCCCCTCCCTCACGCTACTACTTTCCCTCCCCATACAACCCCCTGCCCCTACCTTCAAGTATGACATCTAGACTCTAGCAAGGCCTCCCTCTGATCTCCTACTCTCCTATTCCTCTAATCTCCCATTCTCCGTATCCCCCTCCTTTACCTTCTCTTTTTCTCTCCCTCACACCCACCCTAATCTAATCACCCTCTACCCACATGAGCTTATCATTGTACTCTTGTAAATAGCACTCATATGTATCTGCTTTTCGTGTGATATTGGTTTGTATGGCAACGTTTTGGACCAAATGTAACAATTACTGTACCACCTTGCACTCCTGTAAAGTGCTCTGATACCTCTGGGTCTAGCCAGCGCTATATAAAACCTTTAAAATAAATAAATAAATAAATAAATGGGTTTGGTGCTGATAATCAGAGGTATATACATTTTCATAACGGCAAGTCCGTAGGTGACAGTCATAAAGATTAAGTACTGTATTCAAATGGTCAATATATGACCTCTCTGCAGCTGATTCTCTCTGTCCCACCTTAAGACTTGGTTGGACTATGATCCAAAGCAAAATAATCAAGAGGCTGATGTTGCGATAACTCCGCTCAAGAGAGTGAAACATATTAGCACTGCACCACCTGTGGTGGCATTTACTGTGAAACTGACAGCCCACCCTAACTCTGGAATCTTCAGGGGTTCAGCAGACAAAGGAGAAACGCCAAGGGTCAGGCTAATTAACAGGTCACTTTGATTTTCCCTATTAGTGTATTTTTTGTACATTGTTTATCCCACTTAGTGTTGTCACAATGTTGTCCATCCCGAAGTGGCACAGCAAGGACTTAGGCATGCTTTTAATTTCGGACACTGTTTTTAGGTCTTATATGATCAAAAATCTGAGCCTTCAGGAGTACTACAGAGAGGGACCGTGGCTCCACACAGATTATTTGTTTTTCCATATGCTTGAGCCAGACTCTTTATAAAGCACAGCTATTGTGTTTGAATTTTTTGGTCACACACTTGCCACTGTAATGGGTAGAGCTTCTCTTTAAGATCAAATAAATGCCACTGCATTGTTATTAAACAACTTCTCTTAGATAATTAAGTATTTATGGTGTTTGTTTTTCTCTGGTTGGCATTTGTGAAATCTAATGCTCTGTACAGCAGGACTTTGACTGATTTGTTGATTTTGAAAAGTTACCATAAATTCTGGAGCCACCAATTCACTAATTGGAATAGGTTAATGTCAATAGACATTTAAGGGTGAAATCAATCAGTCAATCAATCAGGAGTGTGTACTCACCCGTGAGGGTCTCAAAGCGCTGGGGGGGCAGTTGGGTTTCAGGCAGCTCCAGTCATCTGAAGAGCCAGGTCTTGAGGGAATGCTTGCAGTGTGGGGCTTCGTCTGGTGCTAAGGGGGAGTTTGTTCCAGGTCCTGGCTGCAATGTAGGAGAAGGATCTGCCTCCTGTTCTGACTCTGTGGATGCAGGGGATTTCGGCAAGGCTAGGTCAGTGGAGCAGAGGTTTCTCTTGGGGGCATAGAAGGAGATTCTTTTGTTGAGGTATTGGGGTCTGGTGTTGTGGAGGACTTTGTAGGTGTGTGTGAGCAGCTTGACGGTCACTCTTTTTTGACAGGGAGCCAGTGGAGGTCTTATAGGTGCTGGGTGATGTGGTCTTGTCGTGGGATGCTGAGGATGAGACTAGTTATGGCGTTCTGGAAGGTCTGGAGTTGATGGAGTTGAGATATGTTGATTCCGGTATAGAGCGCGTTCCCGTAGTCCAGCCTGCTGGTGATGAGTGCGTGGGTGACGGCCTTCCTGGATTTGGGGGATCCATTTGAAGGTCTTGCTGAGTATGCAGAGGGTGTTGAACCTAGTGGAGGATACAGCGTTGATATGTCGATTCATGGTGAGGGAGGAGTTGAGAATGAGGCCGAGGTTGTGAGCTTGGTACATCGGTGTGGGAGTTACTGGGGGGGGGCCACTAAGTGTCGTCCCTCATGGAGGGCGTGGATCCGAGGATGAGGACTTCCCTTTTCTCTGAGTTGAGCTTCAGGCAACTGCTGCTCATCCTGGATGTGACGTCCTTCATTCCTTCCTGGAATTTGTGCTTGGCGATGCCAGATTCTTTGGTGAGGGAGAGGATGAGCTGGGTGTTGTTGGATTAGGATACTATGCTAAATCCGTATTTTCTGACGATGGTTGGAGGGAGGGGCATGTAGATGTTGAACAGCGTGGAGCTGAGGGAGGATCCTTGGTGTACTCTTCATCTGCTCCCTGTGGGTTCAGAGAGGATGGGCAGGAGTCTTATTCTTTGAGTTCGGCCAGCAAGGAAGGAGCGGATCTAGTCTAGGGCAGTTCACTGTATACAGCGTTGTGGAGTCTGGCGGCTAGTGTGCGGTGGGAGACAGTGTTGAAGGCTGCTGAGAGATCTAGTAGAATGAGGCCTGCAGTGTGTTCTTGGTTGAGCAGTGTGCGGATGTCATCCGTGGTGGCTAGGAGAGCGGTTTAGGTGCTGTGGTTGCTGCGGAAGCTGGACTGAGATGTGTGGAGGATAGTTCTTGAAGTTTGCTGGGTCTGCAGAAGGTTTTTTGAGGAGGGGTTTGACTTCTGGGCGTTCCCAGTCGTCTGGAACCATGTCTGTTTCGAGGGTGCAGTTGATTGTGTTGTAGTTCTGGTGCCATGGCGGAGGCGGCCCTGTGGTAAATGTGCAGCACGAAGGGGTCGGTGGGTGCTCCGGATTGTACTTTGCAGTGTTTTCTGTGGTGACTGGGGTCCAGGAAAGAATGTTCGGCTGAGTGGCATTCCTGGTGGAGGGTGATGGATCGGTCCCTTGGTAATGTTTGTCGAAGTTGTCGCAGAGCGTCCTGATTTTGTGGAGGAAGAAAGAGCCGAGTTTTTTGCTGAGGTCCTGGGAGGGTGGGACATCGAGGGTCCGCTGGGGGGTCTGGTGAATTTTTCTCTGTTGTTGAAGAATTCCTTGGAGTTGCGGGAGTGGAGAGGATTCTCTCCTGGATGAAGTTCCTCTTCGTGGATCTGATGGTTTGTAGTGCGATATTGGGGCGGTCCTGTAGGTGGTGCGTGCTTCCGGGGTCTTGCTGTTGCTCCATGCTTTCTCGAGTCATCTGCAGTCCGCTTTGTTTCTCAGAGGTCCGTGGTGAACCATGTGGCTTTCGTGGTGTTTTGTCTGTTGAAGTTCAGAAGGGGAGCAATCGTGTTGGCGCAGTCAGGGATCCATTTGAGGAGTTTGTTGGCTGCGGAGGTGGCGTTGGTCGTAGTGGGGAGAAGGATGGGGAGAAGGGTACGGCTGAGGGTGGAGGCCTTTTGGTATTACTTTATTAAAATCTGCAAACAGGCATTTTGTTAAATGGAATCTCACAGTTTACTGTAGTAGGCAATGATATTTGGGTTGACAAACCATGTGGATAGAAGATTTGCAGTGTTATAATTCATGTTAGGCCCTCTAAGGGGTCCTAGTATTTAACAATATTTTTTATATGTAATTTGGTTCCTATGTGCCTGATAGTTGCCTTATTGGAAAGCTTACTCTTCACACAATATGCCTGAGTTGGTTATGGTACTGCAAAAAAACAGAAAGTGGTTGGGAGGGATCAATCTTGGAATCCTTAAGGAGTAAGGGAATATAAATTCTCCTACAGTAGGAACAAACTTCCCATCATTAGTTTTTTTTCTTTTTATACAGTGATCACAAGATTGCCAATTTTATTTATAGCAATCTGTACTTCAAAGTAATACTTCTATGTAATACTGTTAATCATACAAAATACACATACATACACAAATCTCTATTGAGCACTCAAATACAAATAATATATAACGACAAACAATACTCTAGTACAAAGTTGATCTTTTTCACCCAAAAGATCACACTAAATCAAAGGAATGTCCCCCTATTAATACAGGGGGTACACTAAGAGGAAGTCATGTATACACACAATCGGTGCAAGTAGGTTCTGAACCTAAATTCGAAGATTGTGTAAAACCAAAAAATTAGATCTGGTACAAAATATCATACGACTCCTCTTGTCTGAAATGGCATGTCGATGCGGAGGGGTTTCGGCCTCCAGGAATCTTGGCCTCCTCAGGACAAGGGTGAATAGACAACCTAGGTAAATACACAAAAGGAACCCACAAGGTATTACACCTATCCAACAGTTATCGTGCATCTCTGTGCCACCATGGTTCACCATGACCGTCACCACCACCAGGAGCGAGTGCTCTAGAAAAAACTATCAAACACAGTGTCAATCAACCAAAGTTGTGCATAAAATTGAGGGGCACTATGAAGTCCTAGGCGTGGGCCACCTCGAGCCAAAAAGTGGTGTCTAAGAAAAAGGCAATATAGACACCTGCTCAATCCAACAACCTTTATATCTCATTCCTGACTCAACCAAGAAAACCCATATAAAGAATGTACCACAAAGAGAAAAAATAGTGACCAACAACTTACTACTATTCCACTAGTCACTGTGCATAAAATGGCTCCCAGGGAATCCACCAACTCCTCTCTGTGCAAAAAATATAATGACAAATGGTATTGATGAGAGAAGTGGCCCCC
Source organism: Lissotriton helveticus (assembly GCF_964261635.1). Classification (NCBI taxonomy): domain Eukaryota; kingdom Metazoa; phylum Chordata; class Amphibia; order Caudata; family Salamandridae; genus Lissotriton; species Lissotriton helveticus. Next base: position 36,644,087 of record NC_136062.1, on the reverse strand, counting down.
ACATATAGCAGCTGATTGTCGCAACAAATTCAGTAAACATAAATAATAATGCGTGAATCAGGCGGAGTCTGTTATCTAACAGACGTTGTTTATGGTGACAAACCAATGATATAGGGTACAGGCCTAATTGGTTCACTGGTAAGAGTTATGTCCGAAGTCATAGGTCTGATCTTTTATATTATAAAACCTATCAACAAATGCAGTAGGCGTGGCTTATTTATTGTGAAAACCATTCGTTAAAGCCAGTAGGCCTTTTTGGGTAGATTGTTATGGCATGTGTAACAGGATGTAGAGGGGTGTTTTGTTACATGAAATCTTACAGCTTACCATAGTAGGCAATGGTTTTCGTGTTCATCATCCCTTAGATGGAAGAGTGACTTTGAGAGGGGTTGCTCGGATCACTGACATTATATCGACCACAAAAATATCGAGATACATTAATATCAAGGATAAAATATCGAGGGACAAAATATCGACTGCCTATCTTCAAACAGGTAAGTACTAAAATATCGACTCTAAAATATCGAGTTACAAAAATATAGACTGTCAAAATATCGTTTTTTTTAATGTCTTTAAATTAACTTAAAACTAATATAATAATAAATATATTTAATATAAACTTAGTTAAAATTATTAAATAAATGTAATATTAATAAATAATTATTGTAAATAAAAAATATATATAACATAAATAATACATATATATATATATAAAAACATATTATTAAATAAACATATATAATATTTTTACCGTAGCATAGCAAAATGGTTAAAATTTATTGTAACAACTGTAGTGAGTTCAACAGTAGCAAAAGCGTGGGATAGTGTAGGGGTAAAATTTACTATTCCCACTCCAGTGGGTGCAACAGTAGGGAAAGCGTTGGATAGCGTAGGGGTAAAAATTACTATTCCAACTCCAAAGAGTGCAACAGTAGGGAAAGCGTTGGATAACGTAGGGGTAACAATTACTATTCCCACTCCAGTGGGAGCAACAGTAGGAAAAGCGTTGGATAGTGTAGGGGTAAAAATTACTATTCTCACTCCAGTGGGTGCAACAGTAGGGAAAGCGCTGGATAGCGTAGGGGTAAAAATTACTAGTCCCACTCCAGTGGGTGCAACAGTAGGGAAAGCGTTGGATAGCGTAGGGATTAAAATTACTATTCCCACTCCAGTGGGCGCAACAGTAGGGAAAGCGTTGGATAGCGTAGGGGTTAAAATTACTATTCCCACTCCAGTGGGTGCAACAGTAGGGAAAGCGCTGGATAGCGTAGGGGTTAAAATTACTATCCCCACTCCAGTGGGTGCAACAGTAGGGAAAGCGCTGGATAGAGTAGGGGTTAAAATTACTATTCCCACTCCAGTGGGTGCAACAGTAGGGAAAGCGCTGGATAGCGTAGGGGTTAAAATTACTATCCCCACTCCAGTGGGTGCAACAGTAGGGAAAGCGCTGGATAGCGTAGGGGTTAAAATTACTATTCCCACTCCAGTGGGAGCAACAGTAGGGAAAGCGTTGGATAGGGTAGGGGTAAAAATTACTATTCCCACTCCAGTGGGTGCAACAGTAGGGAAAGCGTTGGATAGCGTAGGGGTTAGAATTACTACTCCCACTCCAGTGGGTGCAACAGTAGGGAAAGTGCTGGATAGTGTAGGGGTTAAAATTACTATTCCCACTCCAGTGGGTGCAACAGTAGGGAAAGTGCTGGATAGCGTAGGGGTAAATATTACTATTCCCACTCCAGTGGGTGCAACAGTAGGGAAAGCGCTGGATAGCGTAGGGGTTAAAATTACTATCCCCACTCCAGTGGGTGCAACAGTAGGGAAAGCGCTGGATAGCGTAGGGGTTAAAATTACTATTCCCACTCCAGTGGGTGCAACAGTAGGGAAAGCGCTGGATAGTGTAGGGGTTAAAATGACTATTCCCACTCCAGTGGGTGCAACAGTAGGGAAAGTACTGGATAGCGTAGGGGTTAAAATTACTATTCCCACTCCAGTGGGTGCAACAGTAGGGAAAGCGCTGGATAGCGTAGGGGTAAAGATTACTATTCCCACTCCAGTGGGTGCAACAGTAGGGAAAGCGATGGATAGCGTAGGGGTTAACATTACTATCCCCACTCAAGTGGGTGCAACAGTAGGGAAAGCGCTGTATAGCGTAGGGGTTAAAATTACTATTCCCACTCCAGTGGGTGCAACAGTAGGGAAAGCGCTGGATAGCGTAGGGATTAAATTTACTATTCCCACTCCAGTGGGTGCAACAGTAGGGAAAGTGGTGGATAGCGTGGGGGTAAAGATTACTATTCCCACTCCAGTGGGTGCAACAGTAGGGAAAATGATGGATAGCATAGGGGTAAAAATTACTATTCCAACTCCAGTGAGTGCAACAGTAGCAAAAGTAAAAACTTCATAAATAAATGTAATTAATAGAAATATTATTACCAATTAAATGTAATTTCCAATATAATTACTTTTATTTACCAATTAAATGTTATTTAATGGACAATTATTAATTAATTAACAATTTTAATTAATTTACATAATTAATTAATTATTATTAAATTACTTCCCACCCTATCACCCTATAAACTCACAACCCACTACAGAAAATAATTTACTAAATATTAATTATTTATCAATTAAATATTTATAATTAATTACCAATTATATTTTAATTAATTACCAATTAATAATCAATTAACAATTATTATTAATTTACCTAATTAATTAATTATAATTAAATTACTTCCCACCCTATTCCCCTATAAACCCACAACCCGCTACAGAAACTATTTGACGAAAAATTAATTATTGATCAATTATTAATAATTACCAATTATATTTTAATTAATTAACAATAAAAAATTAATTAACAATTACAATTATATTACAGATTTAATTAATTATAATTAAATTACTTCCCACCCTATTCCCCTATAAACCCACAACCCGCTACAGATTTATATTACACAATTATTACAAATTATTAAAAACTTACCTTATTTTCGATTTTTTGGTTGTCTATATTCTATCTAGTCGATATTATGTCTTGTCTATATTTTTGATTCAATATTTTGGCTATTAATATCGATAGTACTCGATATTTTCGATATTTTTGTAGTCTATATTATGTCTGGTCGATATTTTGTCTAGTCTATATTTTTACCTCGATATTATGTCCAGTCGATATTTTTGCATCGATATTATGTCTGTTTACCGGGTTGCATATTATTTTGCCAACTGTAAAATTCTAAATATGTGTAATTTTACAATTGTATGCATGCTGGTTGCTAGCATGTGTGCACTTAGAATACTAATATGGGTTATAATTACAAGCCAATAGATTTCATAGCTCTGTTTATTATTACATTTATGAGAAAGCTAGGTGGTCCAACTTACTTATTGTGAAAAGCATGTGTTAAATGTACTAGGTCTTTAACAGCGAATTGTAATCACACTGTGTTCAATGTATGTAGGCTGGTATTTTGTTAAATGGAATCTCAAAGATTATGACATAAGGCAAGGAGTTTGGTGTTGTTTTTTATGGTTTTAACAACTGTAATCTTGAACATATGTGCCATTTTATTAATGTGTACCTTTGTGGGAAAATGTGTGTTCAATATTGTAAGTCTGATTTGGTTATGATGACAAGCCAGTCATGAAGGGTATAGGCCGAAAAGGTTCTCTGGGAAAAGTTATGTCAGATGCCATAGTTTTGAACCACTCTTCAAGGCTTACTTGCCTGCTCAGATTGTGTTCACATTTTTTCTTTAAATATAAGAGTAAAAAGTACCAAAGAGGAGAAGAAAATAAATCAGACCAGAAAAATACTGTCACACACAAGGCAATAGAGCCAATCGCATTGAGCAAATGGCTGAAGCATTTTGCTTGCATCCATGATGACCTTTTGCATGAGGCAATGTGTCAGACACTTCAGACATTGGCTCAATTGACTTATGAGTGGCAATATTTTTCTGATCACTTGCACATTCATCTAAAAATGAGTGTGCTTGAGTACCAGGTCTGATGAACCAGCCCTTCAGTTTTCTATTTTTCTGATAATTTCTTTCCTTCTCATCTTCTTCTTTTCATTATTTTAGAGCCTACTTCAGCTCCCCAGACAGAGGTGACAGGTTGCTTGCTTGTTGTTTATTTCATCTGCAGTGCACCGCATCCCACAAGGCCACAACTAGACCAGGCCACTGCCATGGAATGGTATAGTTTCACTATTTTACCATTGTAAAATGGCTACCACATTAGTTTTGTTTCTGACATGCTGAAACTTCAAAACAATGAAACACCATTTACAACTCATTACCGGCCCACATACGAAAACTGGACGACCTGTTGGATTTCAGGAAGGCAGTTAAAACTTACCTTTTTCCCTTAAAAAAAGAAATCTATCTGGAATCTGTTTTACAGGGCTATGCCATAGTATGCTGTTCTTTTAGCCGCTGGAAGCGCCGGGACGCCCCATTGCTGGGGCAGCTGAGCGCTGTACAAGCTATTATAACATAACATAACATAACAATAGCACACACGAGGGCCACATTCTGCTTATGTTAATTAGATTTTTTATTGCCAACATATGGCCGCCATAATTAGGCAGTAGCCTGTTATCTCTTTCTACCTTTATTCTTTTAATTTATACTGCATGTGTTGAGTTTGTGTGTTAGTGTATTGTGGTTGTGTGGATGAATTCAAGAATGAGTAGTGGGTAGATGAATGGATGTTAGGATGGTGACAGAGTGCATGTATGATGTTTTACTAAATACCAGGGTCCAGATTGACTAAAGAAATCCTGAAATGCAGTGCATAGTGCAAGGTGTCAGTATTATGGGAAGCACCGTTTTTGTCTCTTCTAATACAGAAACTATGGTTTAAGGCTTTTCTTAGTTGTATGCATGCTGTAGACTGCAGCGCATATGCATAGACAGTAAAACAAAGAGTAAATAAAGTATTTCTCCTGTTAAACCTGCTTCAAAGAGATGCTGGATTTTGGAGCAAATCCCTTTCTAAAATTCTATGTCAATGTGGATTTGCATCAAACCCATTGGTGGTTGCAGGGGAACTCCCATACACAGTGCATGCACAAAACAGAGACAACTGGTGCCGCATCCGGACAGCCCTTCCAGGACGGTAGGGTATTCTAAATTTGTGATACCTGTGGCACACACCTTTTGTGAGATATTAGGAGGAGATCACAAGAGCACCACAGAAATGTGGTTGATTCTATCTATTCGTACTGGTGCCAGAATTGCTGAAAACTGATCGATGATATTTGCGGTTGTACTTACGGTTGACACAGACTGTATGTACTGATTCTAGTGATGACTGATGGCTACACTGCTGATTATTTATCTTGAAGAAATACACTCCTTACTGCGTTCCTTTGACGTATTTCTCTTGCCCTGATGTAGCCTTGTTAGGTGAAACGCTTTTGCTGTGCTCCTTTGAACAGTACAAAATAGAGCTCAAGATCAATTTCGACCAATGAAGAACTATGAGTATTAATTTAATGTGAAATATTTCCCACTGAACGTGTTGCATATGAGATATTTGTGTTGCCTCTCAAAAATGTTTTGTATAATTTGATTCTAATGTGAGTTGCATTGTATGAGAAAATATGGTGTGCACATTGAGCTGGATCACCTCAAGGCATTTTGGATGAGCTTAAAAGTATCAGCCGTGAACATTTTCTGAATGTTGTGATTTGTCTTCACTATTACATTTTTTGGGATAGCTCTGGTTTCTACAAGTACGACCACTGGCGAAGCTTCACCTGGAGGGGCCTGGTGCACAGGTGCAACAACCCATGTTTGATTAACCAATTGGCTGTGCCTACATGTTGTACAAACTGAAATCATTATTTTTTATCATCATATATTTATTATAAACTCTTGTTGCCTACAAGTGGGGTCAATAAAGAATGCGACTACATAACACAACGGAGTATAATTTTGTTTGGTGCTCTCATTTATTTATATGTATGTGTATATGTATATATATATATATATATATATATATATATATATATATATATATATATATATATATATATATATATATATATATATATATATATCTTTCACAAGCAGATCCTTCCAGGATTTGTCCCGTAGTCGGGTGGTGCATCTTCGGCAGGGGCCTCAAGCCGGCATTTTCAATAACCAAATTTCATAATAACGATGCACACTCGGAGGTTGTGAGTTGTCGCCAAAATGTATTTACTGCAAACCGCTACGCTTTTCGACACTAGGAGTGTCTTGATCACGCAAGTACTACAGATAAACGTCTGTGCTTTTATACATGAATAAACATAAACAAAGGTAAAGTCTACATTCCGCCTCTCCTGCATGACATCATAACCAGTCGCCATCTTGGAATGGTGTGGTTCAAAAAACAAGTATTTACATTTTTACCATACTGGCTGTATGAGTTTCACTGTGCTCGGCAAGTTGCAACTAATTCCATTGCATATTGCAACGTGAAACAGTCTATTCCCATATGTCCACGGCTGTAAAATGTAGGCATGTATATATATATATATATATATATATATATATATATATATATATATATATATATATATATATATCTTCACTGAAAGAAACATAGGTTTCAGTGAAGTTACAGTCATAAATTATCATTTAAAAATTCTTAGAAATTCACTGAAAAAACCATAGGTTACAGGGACGTTATAGTTAGAAATTAGCATTTAAAAAAACATAGAAATTCACATACACTAGGGTACACTATAGGGGTCGATTCTGATTCGGGAAAAAAAATGTCCGTACGGTTTGTATCCGGAGCCCTCTCCGTACGAATCGTACCCGTCCGTCCGAGTCGCCAAGTACGATCCGCATTACGTGAATCCGTCCGAATCGTCGCGATCCGTACGTATTGCAAGGCTGAAACCGTGAACCGTATGACTCGTACACATACCGTACGACTCGTACACATGCCGTACGACCCGACGAGTACGATCCGGACTGGGGTATGAGGACGCGATTCGTACGGTCCACGTCAGGTAAGGGCGAGTCGTACGGAAAAGCACACAAACATATACACACCGTACGGTCTGTACCCCCCATGATCGCAGGGGTACACACCATACCCCTGCGATCATGGGGTGTACGAGCCATACCCCATTGTACGATCGGTATACGTGCCGTACCCCATTGTACGATGGGTGTATGTGCCGTACCCCATTGTAAGATGAGTGTACGAGCCGTACCCCCATTGTACGATCGGTGTACGAGCCGTACCCCACTGTACGATCGGTGTATGAGCCGTACCCCCATTGTACGATCGGTGTACGAGCCGTACCCCATTGTACGATCGGTGTACGTGCCGTACCCCATTGTACGATGGGTGTACGAGCCGTTCCCCATTGTACGATGGGTGTACGAGCCGTACCCCATTGTACGATCGGTGTACGTGCCGTACCCCCTTGTACTATGGGTGTACGTGCCGTACCCCATTGTACCATAGGTGTACGAGCCGTACCCCCATTGTACGATCGGTGTACGAGCCGCACCCCATTGTACGATCGGTGTACGAGCCGTACCCCCATTGTACGATCGGTGTAAAAGCCGTACCCCATTGTACGATGGGTGTACGAGCCGTACCCCATTGTAAGATGGGTGTACGAGCCGTACCCCCATTGTACGATCGGTGTACGAGCCGTACCCCACTGTACGATCGGTGTACGAGCCGTACCCCCATTGTACGATCGGTGTACGAGCCGTACCCCATTGTACGATCGGTGTACGTGCCGTACCCCATTGTACGATGGGTGTACGAGCCGTTCCCCATTGTACGATGGGTGTACGAGCCGTACCCCATTGTACGATCGGTGTACGTGCCGTACCCCCTTGTACTATGGGTGTACGTGCCGTACCCCATTGTACCATAGGTGTACGAGCCGTACCCCCATTGTACGATCGGTGTACGAGCCGCACCCCATTGTACGATCGGTGTACGAGCCGTACCCCCATTGTACGATCGGTGTACAAGCCGTACCCCATTGTACGATGGGTGTACGAGCCGTACCCCCATTGTACGATCGGTGTACGAGCTGTACCCCCATTGTACGATCGGTGTACAGCTCGTACGCCCATCGTACAATGGGGAACGGCACGTACACCGATCGTACAATGGGGTACGGCACGTACACCGATTGTACAATGGGGGTACGGCTCGTACACCCATCGTACAATGGGGTATGGCACGTACACCGATCGTACAATGGGGGTACGGCTCGTACACCCATCGTACAATGGGGTACGGCTCGTACACCCATCGTACAATGGGGGTACGGCACATACACCGATCGTACAATGGGGTACGGGTCGCACACCGATCGTACAATGGGGAACGGCTCGTACACCGATCGTACAATGGGGGTACGGCTCGTACACCCTATGAGCACAGGGGTACGGTGCGTACCCCTGCGATCATGGGGGGTACGAGCCGTACCCGGGGGGCCGTTCCGTACCTGTTTCGGCGCGAACTCTGCTTTTACGGCTGTTTTCAGCTCCCGTAGAAAACACGGATCGTGCTTCCGGGTTCGGAAATGGCTGCCAATTTACGTATGTACGTGGCGTACAGCGTCGTCCGGAGTGAATCCGTATGCACTTTTTATTTGTACGGTGTTTGTTACGAGTCGTACGGAGTGGCGCTTTGGGTTAGGATCGTACTTGCTAGTTCGTACGGGGATGTTTTAGGTGTACGATTCGTACGGGAAAAAGGCTCCGTACAGCTAATCGGAGCGCTTTTTACCGGATCGGAATCGACCCCTAGGGGTTGGGGTATCCCTGCGATTGGCAGGACCTCCTCCGTAAGGCTCTAGTACATGACAGGGCAGGGGGATTAAAACTACCTCTAATTCATAGGTGCAGAAAGAGACAATAGAGGTGCATAAACAGGCAGGAAAGGTGCAGTACCAGGGAACAGGGGTGCAGTAAGAAGCAAGTTAGGAGCAAAAAGAAGTAAGAGTGCAGAAAGAACCAACAGATGTGCAAAAAGAGGCAAGATGGGTGTAGAAAAAGGTGGGAGGGGTGCACAAAGAGGCAAGAGTGTTACAGAAAGAGGAAGAGGGGCGCAGAAAGAAGGAAGAGAAGTATAGAAAGAGGCAAGAGAATTGCTGAAAGAAGCAACAGAGGTGTAGAAAGAAGCAAGAGAAGTGCAGAAACAGGCAAGTGAGGTGCAGAAAAAAGCAAGAGCAGAGCACAAAGAACCAACAGAGCTGCTGAAACAGACGTGAAGGGTGCAGAAAGAGCAAGAGAAGTGCAGAAAGAGGCAACAGACTCAGGCAGGAAAGGTGCAGAAACAGGGAACATGGGTGCAGAAAGAGGCAAGAAAGGTGCAGAAAGAGTAGAGAGGGGTGCAGAAATGGGCAAGAGATCTGCAGAAAAAAGCAAGAGCAGTCCAGAAAGAACCAATAGAGGTGCTGAAAAAGGCAACAGCGGTGCAGAAGGAAGCACAAGGAGTGCAGAAAGAAGGAAGAGGAGCGCAGAAAGAAGCAACAGAGGTGATGAAAGAGGCACAAAGGGTGCGGAAAGAGGCAAGCGAAGTGCAGAAAGAAGCAACAGAAGTACAGAAAGAACCAATAGTGGTGCAGAAAGAGGGAAGAGAGGTGTAGAATGAGGCAAGAGAATTGTACAAATAGGGGAGAGGGGTGTAGAAAGAGGCAGGAGGGATACAAAGAGAAGCATCAGAGGTGCGGAAAGAGGCAAGAGAGGTGCAGAAAGAAGCAAGCAAAGTGCACAAACAGGCAAAAGAGGTGCAGAAAGATGCAAGAGAAGTGCAGAAATAGGCAAGAGAATTGCTGAAGGAAGGAACAAAGGTTGATAAACAAGGAAGAGGAGTGTAGAAAGAGGCAAGAGGGGTGCAGAAAGAGATAGGAGAGGTGCAAAAAGAGGCAAGAGAGGTACAGAAAGAGGGAACAGAATTGCTGAAAGAAGCAACAGAGGTGTAGAAAGAAGCAAGAGCAGTGCACAAAGAACTAATAGAGGTGCAAAAAGAGGCAAGAGGGATGCAGAAAAAGGCAGGAAGGGTGCACAGAGAGGCAAGAGAGGTACAGAAAGAGGCCGGAGGGGTGCAGAAATAAGGAAGAGAAGTGCAGAAAGAAGCAAGAGAATTGCTGAAAGAAGCAACAGAGGTGTAGAAAGAAGCAAGAGAAGTGCAGAAAGAACCAACAGAGGTGCTGAAAGAGGCGCAAAGATTGCAGAAAGAGCAAGAGAACTGCATAAAGAGGTAACAGAGGTACAGAAAGATATGCAGAAACAGGCACGAAAGGTGCGGAAACAGGGAACAGGGGTATAGAAAGAGGCAAGAGAGGTGCAGAAAGAGAAAAGAGGGGTACAGAAAGGGGCACAAGATCTGCAGAAAAAAGCAACAGATGTGGTGAAAGACACAAGTGAGGTGCAGAAAGAGGCAAGAGATCTGCAGAAAAAAGCAACAGAGGTGCAAAAGGCACAACGAGGGGTGCAGAAAGAAGGAAGAGAAGTGCAGAAAGAAGCAACATAAGTGCTGGAAGAGGCACAAAGGGTGCAGAAAGAGGCAAGAGAAGTGCAGAAAGAGGGAAGAGAGGTGTAGAAAGAGGCAAGAGAGTTGCACAAATAGGGAAGAGGCAGGAAGGGTGCAGAAAGAAGGAAGAGAAGTGCAGAAAGAGGCAAGAGAATTGCTGAAAGAAGCACCAGAGGTGTAGAAAAAAGCAAGAGAAGTGCAGAAAGAGGCAAGTGAGGTGCAGAAAAAGCAAGAGCAGTGCAGAAAGAGCCAACAGCGGTGCTGAAAGTGGTGCAAAGGTTACAGAAAGAGCAAGAGAAGTGCAGAAAGAAGCAACAGAGGTGCAGAAAGAGGCAAGAGAGGTGCAGACAGAAGCAAGAGAGGTATAGAAACAAGGAAGAGAAGTGCAGAAAGAAGTAACAGAGGTGCAGAAAGATGCAGATAGGGTGCAGAAAGACAAAGAGGGATACAGAAAAAGGCAAGCAAGGTGCAGAAAGAGGGAAGAGGGTACATAAAGAGGAAAGAGGGGTACAGAAAGAAGCAAATGTGGTGCAGAAAGAGGCAACTGACGTGCAGAAAGAGGGAAGAAAGGTGCAGAAAGTAGGAGAGATGTGCAGAAAGAGGCAAGTGAGGTTCAGAAAAAAGAAAGAGTGGCTTGTACAACGTTAGGAACAATTTAACACCCACATTTAGCAATAAGTAACAGGTGACCATTCTAGGTTTGCAAAGGGCTTCCACCACGCTGTAACACTTGTCCCTGCATTTCTGGTAACGTTTGAGCAGTTGGAGCCAGAAACAAGGCTTTTTTTGTTCAAATCCGCAGATTAGGGAGCAGATGATGGATTATGTGGCTAATGCGTAAAATTTATAATTGTGCAAAACTCGTTGCAGCCAAACAGTCGCATAATTCCAGTGGCCCTGCTCATACCTCTGACTAGGTCTACAAGTGCTCCTCAGTGATTCCTTCTTATTTTTGTCTCACTGAGTTCATAGTAGAGTTTCTATAGAAATGAGGAAGACTAAACCTCAGGTTACCACTCCACAACACAAACTACAATACCGCATAATGACTCTCCATAACACATAATCCCACTCTACACAATTCCTACACACTATCAATCAATCAATCAATCAATCATTGCATTTCTAATGCACGCTACATACCCGTGAGGGTCTCAAGGCGCTGGGGGGAGGGCTGCTACTGATCGAAGAGTCAGGTCTTGAGAAGTCTTCTGAAGGCCAGCAGGTCCTGAGTCTGTCGTAGGCTGGTAGGGAGAGTGTTCCAGGTCTTGGCAGTGAGGTAGGAGAAGGATCTGCCGCCGGCGGTGGCTTTCCGGATACGAGGAACTGAGGCGAGGTTGGCTGAGCGGAGGCTTCGGGTGGGGGTGTGGAAGCTGAGTCGGTTGTTGAGGTATGTAGGTCCGGTGTTGTGTAGTGCTTTGTGTGCGTGGATGAGGAGTTTGAAGGTGATCCTCTTGTTGACGGGGAGCCAGTGTAGGCCTCTCAGGTGGGGTGTGAAGTGGCTGCGTCGGGGGACGTCGAGGATCAGTCGTGCCGAGGCGTTTTGGGTTCGCTGTAGTCGTATCAGGAGCTTGGTTGTTGTTCCTGAGTAGAGGGCGTTCCCATAGTCGAGCCTGCTGGTGTTGAGGGCCTGGGTGACGGTTTTTCTCGAGTCGGGGGGGATCCAGTTGAAGATCCTGCAGAGCTTTCAGAGGGAGTTGAAGCAGGACGCGGAGACGGCGTTGACTTGCCTCGTCATGGAGAGGGTGGAGTCGAGGATTACCCCCAGGTTGCGTGCGTAGTCTGTGGGTTCCGGGGCTGTGCCTAGCGATGTGGGCCACCAAGAGTCGTCCCAGGCTGATGGGGTGAGTCAGAGAATGAGGACCTCCGTCTTGTCTGAGTCCAGCTTCAGTCTGCTGTCCTTCATCCAGTCGGCTACGGCCTTCATTCCTCTGTGGAGGTTGGCTTTGGCTGTGGGATATGATCAGCTGGGTGTCGTCGGCGTAGGAGATGATGTTGAGGTTATGTTGTCGGGCGACGTGGGTGAGCGGTGCCATGTAGATATTGTGGGACTCGGCAGATGATCTCGGTGGTTTTTGAGCGGAAGGGTGGGAGGCGGACGCTCTGGGTTCTGCCGGAAAGGAAGGATGTGGTCCAGGCCAGGGCCTTCTCTTGAATTCCGGCGTCATGGAGGCGTGCTGATAGGGTTTGGTGGCAGACTGTGTCAAAGGCTGCTGATAGGTCAAGGAGGATGAGGGCGGCTGTTTCTCCTTTGTCCATCAGGATCCTGATGTCGTCAGTGGCGGCGATGAGGGCGGTCTCGGTGCTGTGGTTGCTGCAAAAAACGGATTGGGAAGAGTCCAGGATGTTGTTGTCTTTGAGGTAGCGGGTTAGCTGTTTGTTGACAATCTTCTCTGTCACTTTTGCCGAGAACGGGAGATGGGAGATGGGCCAGAAGTTCTTGAGGTCTTTGGGGTCCGTCTTAGTCTTCTTCAGAAGGGCGTTGATCTCGGCGTATTTCCAGCTTTTCGGGAAGGTTGCTGTCTCGAAGGAACTGTTGATTGTTTTCCGGAGGTGGGGTGTGATGGTTGTGCTGGCTTTGTTGAAGACGTGGTGAGGGCAGGGGTTGGATGGGGATAGGGAGTGGATGGAGTTCATGGTTTTGATGGTGTCTTCGTCGCTGACGTGGGACCAGGCGGTCAGGTGGCTGGTGCGGGCGGTGACCGCAGGGGTATTGGACTCGGTGGTGGGTGCGGGGGTGTCGGAGTTGAAGCTGTTGTGGATGTCGGCAATCTTGCTGTGAAAAAAGGTGGCCAGGGAGTCGCACAGGTCTTGTGATAGTGGGATGTCGTTGGTGTTGGAGCTGGGGTTGGAGAGTTCTTTCACGATGCTGAAGAGATCTTTGGTGTTGTGTGCGTTGTTGTCTAAGCGGTCCTCTTGGCAGTCCTCTTGGCGGTCCTGATGAGTTGGTGGTGTCTGCGGGTGGTGCTTTTGTGGGCTGTGTGGCTGTCTGGTGTTCGGTCGTGGTGCCATTTCTTCTTCAGTTTCCGACAGGTGCGCTTGGAGATCCGGAGGTCATCGGTAAACCAGGCGGCTTTCTTGTTGGTGTGGTTGGTTGTGGTGGTTTTGAGAGGGTCGGCAGGTGGTCTCAGGGCGAGGGTGGTAGTCAGATGGTCCTCGGTGACCTTGCCCCAGCAGCGGCGTGGTAGCTGTTGGGTGCAGTGGTGTGTGGTGGGTTTCCTGAAGGTGAAGTGGACGCATATGTGGACGGTCCAGTGGGGTTTGATGGTGTGGTTGAAGGAGACGTGGGGGCTTGTGGAGAAAATGGGGTAAAGCGTGTGTGAAGCGGCGTGGGTGTGTGTCGTCACGAGCTGTTTGAGTCCGAGGTTGGCGATCAGGGCGGTGGAGTTGGCGTCGTTGTTCTTCTCGAGGTGGAAGTTCAGGTCCCCGAGGAGGAGCTGGGAGGTGGGAGGGAGCCAATGGGTGTGGGCGGCGCCGCAGGGACGCAGCGGCGGGAACGGGCAAGGGGAAACAAGCCTAGGGCAAGGCAACAGGCGAGCGGAGCAAAGAGGACACAGGCAACAAAAACGGTCACAAATAATACAGCGAACTGGGGCACAAAAACAGGGGCACAAGAGCACAGAAAAGAGAACAGGTGGCAGCAACAAACCTCAGGCCCACTGGCCACCAGGGATGAGGCGCAGATGGAAGCCTGCGGGTGGAGGCGGGCCTCGAACACCCACAGATCCGAATCAGCAGCACAGGAACACACAAGGCGCAGTCAGTTGGAGCTGCACGGGAGGCATGGGGAACGACCTGCCTGAAGGCAGGGTCAAGGGTCGCTCTCACGTCCGCGCCGCGGCCGCCATAAGAAGTGGAGGTGGGAGGGAGGAGCAGCTGGGATACTTTCTATCCACATCATTTCCCTGCACAACATACCACATTATTCCACTACACACAACGTACATCCACCCCACTCCAAAAATCATTAGTAAAAAATGTTTACATTTACAAAGCCAATAGCTCTAACTCTCGCAAATGCGAAACCTATTACATTGCAAACACTTCTTTAACTAGAAGTCGCGTTTGCAGAGTGGTGGGAAAGGGTGCTGGGCCACTCAGGAATTCTGCTGCATAGGATTTATAGGAGGTACCAGAAGGGCTTCTTGGCCCCCAAAGTCCCTCTGGAGTAAAATGGACTTCACCCCCCATCCCATAGTCTGCCAGGAGGTGCGTTTCCATAGTGGTGGAGAAAAGGGAATGGCCTCTGAACACGTCTTAGCAATCCTACTGTGTGGGACTTAGCGGAAGTAACAAGAGGGGTACTTGGCCCCCAAGGACATCCTTGGGGGCCAGCTACCCCTTCTATTACTTCCAGTAAGTACCGCACCGCAGGATTGCTAAGTTCTCATAACAGGCCATGCCCCCTTTGCGCACCACTCTGCAAACGCAAACGTGCTCCCTGGTGCATTCTTGGATGGGGATTGAAGTCTCCTTGGCTGCTGGGGGTCTTTTAGGGGCCAACTAGCCAGCCTCTTAGCTCCAGTAAGCCCCACACACTCTGCAAACGTGCCCCCTAAAGCATTCTCAGTTGGGGATTAAGTCCCCCTGAATACTGAGGGTCCCTGGGGGCCAACTAGCCCACCAGGTACCTCCAGTAAGCGCCACACAGCTGGATTGGAGAGAAGTGGTCCAAGGCCACGCCCCTTTTTACACCACTCTGCTAACGAGCTGCTTGGCGTACTGCTGCTCGGGGGATGAAGTCCACTGTGTCATGAGGTCCTCAGGACACAAGAGGACCTCATTGCCCCACCAACTTTTGGTCAACCCCCAGGGCCTGGCAGCCTTTTTGTTTGTTTTTTCATTTTGAAGAGGGGGGCCGAGTGGCCGACATCCAGAAGCCAATTATGGCCCTGGGATCCCCATCCCTTGGGGTAGGCCAGCCTTCTTTTTTTATTATATATTAGAGAGTGGGGCCACATGTCCCCCCTCTTCAGGCCAATTATAGGGCCTCATCCCTCGGGCCGGCCTTTCCGGTTTAAAAAATAATTTATTACAGGGGAGGATGGTCGCGAGGCCCCCTTCCCGGGCCACTTCTGTCCCCAGCGACCCCATCACCCGGGGCTGGCACTCAAGGTGTTGCTCGGGGTGGGAGCCCCAATGCCCCCACAGCCCCAGCCGGCTCCCCGACTCCTGCGGGAGCTAGCATTGCTTTTGCACCAGGGGAGCTGCTGACATGCAGCTCCCCTTGTGCAAAAGCAATCTGCTTTGCTTTTTGGTCCTAGGATGCCTGTTTCCGGTCCAGGGAGGACCTGGCCTCCCATTGGGCGCAGGGTCAAGACTGATTTGCATATGGCTAGGTCCAAACTGGAAAGGCATGGTGAGCAAAAAAACGATGGATTTAGGCCCAGATCTCTGTACTGTGGTGAATGTATGACATTGTTCTGCATTCTGTCCATCAATAGTTCTTTTTGCATTTGTCACCCCAAGTGGGACAGGTATGCTAAGACGTGAGTCCTGTGCTCTCCATGCCACAGGAATCAAGCTATCCTGGCTGAAGAGGGGTGAAACCCCGAAACCGGTCCTAGGATGCTTGTTTCCGGTCCAGGGAGGACCTGGCCTGGCAGTTCGGGCTGAACTGTTCCCATTGGGCTTTGGGTCCAGACTGATTTGAATATGGCTGGGTCCAAACTGGAAAGGCATGGTGAGCAAAAAAACGATGGATTTAGGCCCATATCTCTGTACTGGGGTGAATGTATGACATTGTTCTTCATTCTGTCCATCAATAGTTCTTTTTGCATTTGTTGCCCCGAGTAGGACGGGTATGCTCAGACATGAGTCCCGTTCTCTCCATGCCACTGGAATCAATCTATCATGGCTGAAGAGGTGTGAAACCCCAGAAACCGTTCCTAGGATGCTTGTTTCCGGTCCAGGGAGGACCTGGCCTGGCAGTTCGGGCTGGACTGTTCCCCTTGGGCGCAGGGTCAAGACTGATTTGCAAATGGCTGGGTCCAAACTGGAAAGGCATGGTGAGCAAAAAGCGATGGATTTAGGCCCAGATCTCTGTACTGGGGTGAATGTATGACACTGTTCTGCATTCTGTCCATCAATAGTTATCTTTGCTTTTTGGGAGCGGGAGCAGGTTCCCTGCTCTCGCTTCCAAAAACCAAATCAGAGCCCCGGGACATTGCAGGAGTGGCCCTGAGGGGTGGTGCTCCTCAGGGCCATCAAGGGCTCCAGAAGGGGGGCCACGCAGCTCCCTCAAATCATTTGGAAAGCCCCAGGGAGTTGGTGGTCCCTGGTGTTTGGGGGGCCTGCGTGGCTTCCCTCATTTTTTAAAAAAGCCCCGGGTAGGTGGTGGTTCTTAGGACTTAGGGGTTCCCACGAGGCCTCCCTCATTATTCAAAGAAGCACCGGGGAGGTGGTAGTCCACAGGGCTTGGGGGTCCTATGAGGCCCCACCCATTAATTATATAGCCCCAGGAGGTGGCAGTCCCCGGGGCTGCAGGTGCACCCGCGGGCTCCCTTATACGTTATGAATATTGCCACCGGGACCTGGCCCACCCGGGGGCTTAAGGATAACGAATCCCCAGACCCCACGCTTCGCTTTATTTAATTTTCTCGTCCGGATTCGCAACCAGCGCGAATTCTGCTGATTCATTTTTTTTCTTTTTTATTCTTAATTGGCCCTGGGGGTCCTTTTGGGACCCCCTGAGCAGTCCTAGGGGGTAGGGTGTTTCTATCCTGCCCACTTTTCTTGTTTTACATCTTTTTTTTACCGTTTTCTTGTGACTCGGTTACCGAGTCACAAGATGGCTGCCAACACTACCTGGATTGGAGTGTTGGCAGCCAATTAGAATGAAGCTCATGCTCCGGAGAGGTCGAGACTCCTCCTCGATGCTCAGATATATAAATTTTTTTAAATAAAATTCCTCAGGAACTACTGCATGGATTAACACCACTTAAGGTCGCTTTCTGAACCAAGTGCTACATTTTTGCAAAATTTGGTGTAATTCTTTTCAGCAGTTCGGGCTGTAGCCGTGTCTAAAGTTTCCTATGGAAATTAACTTAGGGAAAATGCATTTTGGGACCCCCAATTTTTTCTCAGCCCCCGCTTGACGAATCCCCCCGAAACTTCCAAGACAGGAGCTGACCTGAAAGAACCATTCGTTTTGAAAGGTTTGCGAAGATACGTCAAACGGCACTAAAGATATTGGCAAGATTAAAAACACTTTTTGAATAGAAACAAGGTCCTAACCATAACTACCTGCTGCCGACTGACAGTAGTAATATATTTATATATATATATTATATATATATACCAGCCGAAATGCATCATGCCCGATTCTGCCCAATTAAAGGTCTTCCGAAATTCCCCAATGTGGCCTCTGAACTTCTTTTACTGGAGGGGTTGTTGTTAATATTGGTTCACGCATGCCAGAGGCGTGAAAAGAGGCCCCGCTCTGCAAGAGGGTAGAGCAGCACTGGTATCTGCTTTTGTGGTGGTTTTTCTCATGTCCAAGGAATTGGAATGACTCCCGCCCGCCTCGCGGTGCAGACTACGCAGCGCAGTTCGTGACTTCACAAGGAGGCAGGTTCACGCAACACTGTCTCACGGCCCGGCGGACTCCTGCAACCAAGGCTTGAGCATAAAGGGGACCTGAGGAAGCCCCAGGGCACACAGACAAACAGGGAGAAACCACTTTGGACACCCCATACTTTCACTTGCTATCAGCACGTCCATCATGCACTTGAACTCCATGAATTACCAAAACGGAATACTCACCAAGGAACAATGCTTCCTGGGAACTATAGTTTACATCTGGCTGCAGTGGTCATTCGACCTCGTGATTTTGGTGAAACAGACTCCTGCCAATAGGAGTGGTGGAGGCAAGTTAAAGGAGGGGTGGAGCTATAACCCTGTCAGCAGCGGCATCCGAAGAAGGCTTACCAGCCGAAATCCATCATGCCCGATTCTGCCCAATTAAAGGTCTTCCGAAATTCCCCAATGTGGCCTCTGAACTTCTTTTACTAGAGGGGTTGTTGTTAATATATATATATATAAATATATATATATATGTATATATGTATATATATATATATATATATCCACAACATGCTTCCCTTCTTTTCAGAGAGGCGCGCCGACACCAGATGTAATTGGTAAAATGCTTTTATTTCATACACGAAGCCCAACAGGTCATGTAAACCCAACGCGTTTCTCCTCTTTCAAGGCTTGATCACGGGTGGAAAAGTTTCTGCTTGTGACACACTGCGTGATATTCACCACTGCCTTTATGTCTTTTTGCAGAATGAACTACAAACAGGTGAGTTCGTTTTTTTCTTTCCTTTAAACGTAGCCTGGCAAAACTTTATTGACACTCCTTGCTCCGTTGCTACTCCATGTTTAAAAAAGAAGATTGTTTGTAGATGCAAAGTTCCTTTTAAAGCCTGTTAATTGTCCATGGCTACTCGTGCTAAGCATATTACACAACTTTCATCAGCAAGTGGAAATTCCATCTCACAACCCTTGCCTGCTCACCTTCGTTTTTCATCTTGGTTGCATATCCGTCTTTTAACACTTGGTTTACAAGGCGGGCCGGGCTCACAGCAAAATTAATACCACAGAAAGTGCTCCGATCAGTGAACCTCAGACCCTGCAGGGCGGGCCAGCGCAGCGGCACCGGAGCCATCCGCATTTAAATCCACAACATGCTTCCCTTCTTTTCAGAGAGGCGCTCCGACACCAGATGTAATTGGTAAAATGCTTTTATTTCATACACGAAGCCCAACAGGTCATGTAAACCCAACGCGTTTCTCCTCTTTCAAGGCTTGATCACGGGTGGAAAAGTTTCTGCTTGTGACACACTGCGTGATATTCACCACTGCCTTTATGTCTTTTTGCAGAATGAACTACAAACAGGTGAGTTCGTTTTTTTCTTTCCTTTAAACGTAGCCTGGCAAAACTTTATTGACACTCCTTGCTCCGTTGCTACTCCGTGTTTAAAAAAGAAGATTGTTTGTAGATGCAAAGTTCCTTTTAAAGCCTGTTAATTGTCCATGGCTACTCGTGCTAAGCATATTACACCACTTTCATCAGCAAGTGGAAATTCCATCTCACAACCCTTGCCTGCTCACCTTCGTTTTTCATCTTGGTTGCATATCCGTCTTTTAACACTTGGTTTGCAAGGCGGGCCGGGCTCACAGCAAAATTAATACCACAGAAAGTGCTCCGATCAGTGAACCTCAGACCCTGCAGGGCGGGCCAGCGCAGCGGCACCGGAGCCATCCGCATTTAAATCCACAACATGCTTCCCTTCTTTTCAGAGAGGCGCGCCGACACCAGATGTAATTGGTAAAATGCTTTTATTTCAAACACGAAGCCCAACAGGTCATGTAAACCCAACGCGTTTCTCCTCTTTCAAGGCTTGATCACGGGTGGAAAAGTTTCTGCTTGTGACACACTGCGTGATATTCACCACTGCCTTTATGTCTTTTTGCAGAATGAACTACAAACAGGTGAGTTCGTTTTTTTCTTTCCTTTAAACGTAGCCTGGCAAAACTTTATTGACACTCCTTGCTCCGTTGCTACTCCATGTTTAAAAAAGAAGATTGTTTGTAGATGCAAAGTTCCTTTTAAAGCCTGTTAATTGTCCATGGCTACTCGTGCTAAGCATATTACACAACTTTCATCAGCAAGTGGAAATTCCATCTCACAACCCTTGCCTGCTCACCTTCGTTTTTCATCTTGGTTGCATATCCGTCTTTTAACACTTGGTTTGCAAGGCGGGCCGGGCTCACAGCAAAATTAATACCACAGAAAGTGCTCCGATCAGTGAAGGGAAGCATGTTGTGGATTTAAATGCGGATGGCTCCGGTGCCGCTGCGCTGGCCCGCCCTGCAGGGTCTGAGGTTCACTGATCGGAGCACTTTCTGTGGTATTAATTTTGCTGTGAGCCCGGCCCGACCAAGTGTTAAAAGACGGATATGCAACCAAGATGAAAAACGAAGGTGACACAAGCAGAAACTTTTCCACCCGTGATCAAGCCTTGAAAGAGGAGAAACGCGTTGGGTTTACATGACCTGTTGGGCTTCGTGTATGAAATAAAAGCATTTTACCAATTACATCTGGTGTCGGCGCGCCTCTCTGAAAAGAAGGGAAGCATGTTGTGGATTTAAATGCGGATGGCTCCGGTGCCGCTGCGCTGGCCCGCCCTGCAGGGTCTGAGGTTCACTGATCGGAGCACTTTCTGTGGTATATATATATATATATATACAGATCCACTTCTCTTTCCCAGACGGTAAAAGAAATCAAAGGACACAGCGGGATGTTGCAGAGGTTGCTTTAATGGATTTCGCATAACCGGTTTCGGTGTGTGCCTTCCTCAGATGCCCCTTTCCAAATGCGTGCTCCCCATCTCACGCTGTTAAGTGGGATCCTCCTCCCAGTGGTCTAGGAGCCTCACCTGCTTCCAATTCCGCCTGCTTGCGCCAATTTCGGGGACTACCAGTCCCACAGTGCAGCATTCAGACAGTCCAGTGCTCAGGGAAACCGCTGCGTTATTATGGCAATGTCCTCCTCTGATCCCATTCTTTCTGCCACTGACTTCCTAAGCACACCAATTGGGAGACGAAAATGTTGTAACAACGTCACACCCAGCAGTCTGGGTCCGCAGTACAACTGTAGCTTATGGGCGCCTGGTCAGTGATCGTGGTGGGTCATGGTTTGAGTCCAATACCTTGGCTTACGTCAGAGTTTGCCCATGTTTCCGTGTCCGCTTTTCTCGAAAGGGTCCCTTGTGTGCCCACAGGCAGGGCGCTCTATATACAAATCCACTTCTCTTTCCCAGACGGTGAAAGAAATCAAAGGACACAGCGGGATGTTGCAGAGGTTGCTTTAATGGATTTCGCATAATCGGTTTCGGCGTGTGCCTTCATCAGATGCCCCTTTCCAAATGCCTGCTCCCCATCTCGCGCTGTTAAGTGGGCTCCTCCTCCCAGTGGTCTAGGAGCCTCACCTGCTTCCAATTCCGCCTGCTTGCGCCAATTTCGGGGACTACCAGTCCCACAGTGCAGCATTCAGACAGTCCGGAGGTCAGGGAAACGGCTGCGTTATTATGGCAATGTCCTCCTCTGATCCCATTCTTTCTGCCACGGACTTCCTAGGCACACCAATTGGGAGATGAAAATGTTGTAACAACGTCTCACCCAGCAGTCTGGGTCCGCAGTACAACTGCAGCTTTTGGGCGCCTGGTCAGTGATCATGGTGGGTCACGGTTTTAGTCTAATACCTTTTCTTATGTCAGAGTTTGCCCATGTTTCCATGTCCGCTTTTCTCGAAAGGGTCCCTTGTGCGCCCACAGGCAGGGCACTCTATATACAAATCCACTTCTCTTTCCCAGACGGTAAAAGAAATCAAAGGACACAGCGGGATGTTGCAGAGATTGCTTTAATGGATTTCGCATAACCGGCTTCGGCGTTTCCCTTCATCAGATGCCCCTTTCCAAATGCCTGCTCCCCATCTCGCGCTGTTAAGTGGGCTCTTCCTCCCAGTGGTCTAGGAGCCTCACCTGCTTCCAATTCCGCCTGCTTGCGCCAATTTCAAGGACTACCAGTCCCACAGTGCAGCATTCAGACAGTACGGTGCTCAGGGAAACCGCTGCGTTATTATGGCAATGTCCTCCTCTGATCCCATTCTTTCTGCCACGGACTTCCTAGGCACACCAATTGGGAGACGAAAATGTTGTAACAACGTCTCACCCAGCAGTCTGGGTCCGCAGTACAACTGCAGCTTTTGGGCGCCTGGTCAGTGATCGTGGTGGGTCACGGTTTTAGTCCAATACCTTGGCTTACGTCAGAGTTTGCCCATGTTTCCGTGTCCGCTTTTCTCGAAAGGGTCCATTGTGCGCCCGCAGGCAGGGCACTCTATATACAAATCCACTTCTCTTTCCCAGACGGTAAAAGAAATCAAAGGACAATGCGGGATGTTGCAGAGGTTGCTTTAATGGATTTCGCATAACCGGTTTCGGCGTGTGCCTTCATCAGATGCCCCTTTCCAAATGCGTGCTCCCCATCTCGCGCTGTTAAGTGGGCTCCTCCTCCCAGTGGTCTAGGAGCCTCACCTGCTTCCAATTCCGCCTGCTTGCGCCAATTTCGGGGACTACCAGTCCCACAGTGCAGCGTTCAGACAGTCCGGTGGTCAGGGAAACGGCTGCGTTATTATGGCAATGTCCTCCTCTGATCCCATTCTTTCTGCCATGGACTTCCTAGGCACACCAATTGGGAGATGAAAATGTTGTAACAACGTCTCACCCAGCAGTCTGGGTCCGCAGTACAACTGCAGCTTTTGGGCGCCTGGTCAGTGATCATGGTGGGTCACGGTTTTAGTCTAATACCTTTTCTTATGTCAGAGTTTGCCCATGTTTCCATGTCCGCTTTTCTCGAAAGGGTCCCTTGTGCGCCCACAGGCAGGGTACTCTATATACAAATCCACTTCTCTTTCCCAGACGGTAAAAGAAATCAAAGGACACAGCGGGATGTTGCAGAGATTGCTTTAATGGATTTCGCATAACCGGCTTCGGCGTTTCCCTTCATCAGATGCCCCTTTCCAAATGCCTGCTCCCCATCTCGCGCTGTTAAGTGGGCTCTTCCTCCCAGTGGTCTAGGAGCCTCACCTGCTTCCAATTCCGCCTGCTTGCGCCAATTTCAAGGACTACCAGTCCCACAGTGCAGCATTCAGACAGTACGGTGCTAAGGGAAACCGCTGCGTTATTATGGCAATGTCCTCCTCTGATCCCATTCTTTCTGCCACGGACTTCCTAGGCACACCAATTGGGAGATGAAAATGTTGTAACAACGTCTCACCCAGCAGTCTGGGTCCACAGTACAACTGCAGCTTTTGGGCGCCTGGTCAGTGATCGTGGTGGGTCACGGTTTTAGTCCAATACCTTGGCTTACGTCAGAGTTTGCCCATGTTTCCGTGTCCGCTTTTCTCGAAAGGGTCCATTGTGCGCCCGCAGGCAGGGCACTCTATATACAAATCCACTTCTCTTTCCCAGACGGTAAAAGAAATCAAAGGACAATGCGGGATGTTGCAGAGGTTGCTTTAATGGATTTCGCATAACCGGTTTCGGCGTGTGCCTTCATCAGATGCCCCTTTCCAAATGCGTGCTCCCCATCTCACGCTGTTAAGTGGGCTCCTCCTCCCAGTGGTCTAGGAGCCTCACCTGCTTCCAATTCCGCCTGCTTGCGCCAATTTCGGGGACTACCAGTCCCACAGTGCAGCATTCAGACAGTCCGGTGGTCAGGGAAACGGCTGCGTTATTATGGCAATGTCCTCCTCTGATCCCATTCTTTCTGCCACGGACTTCCTAGGCACACCAATTGGGAGACGAAAATGTTGTAACAACGTCTCACCCAGCAGTCTGGGTCCGCAGTACAACTGCAGCTTTTGGGCGCCTGGTCAGTGATCGTGGTGGGTCACGGTTTTAGTCTAATACCTTGGCTTATGTCAGAGTTTGCCCATGTTTCCATGTCCGCTTTTCTCGAAAGGGTCCCTTGTGCGCCCACAGGCAGGGCGCTCTATATACAAATCCGCTTCTCTTTCCCAGACGGTAAAAGAAATCAAAGGACACAGCGGGATGTTGCAGAGATTGCTTTAATGGATTTCGCATAACCGGTTTCGGCGTGTGCCTTCATCAGATGCCCCTTTCCAAATGCGTGCTCCCCATCTCGCGCTGTTAAGTGGGCTCTTCCTCCCAGTGGTCTAGGAGCCTCACCTGCTTCCAATTCCGCCTGCTTGCGCCAATTTCAAGGACTACCAGTCCCACAGTGCAGCATTCAGACAGTACGGTGCTCAGGGAAACCGCTGCGTTATTATGGCAATGTCCTCCTCTGATCCCATTCTTTCTGCCACAGACCTCCTAGGCACACCAATTGGGAGACGAAAATGTTGTAACAACGTCTCACCCAGCAGTCTGGGTCCGCAGTACAACTGCAGCTTTTGGGCGCCTGGTCAGTGATCGTGGTGGGTCACGGTTTTAGTCTAATACCTTGGCTTACGTCAGAGTTTGCCCATGTTTCCGTGTCCGCTTTTCTCGAAAGGGTCCATTGTGCGCCCGCAGGCAGGGCACTCTATATACAAATCCACTTCTCTTTCCCAGACGGTAAAAGAAATCAAAGGACACAGCGGGATGTTGCAGAGGTTGCTTTAATGGATTTCGCATAACCGGTTTCGGCATGTGCCTTCATCAGATGCCCCTTTCCAAATGCGTGCTCCCCATCTCGCGCAGTTAAGTGGGATCCTCCTCCCAGTGGTCTAGGAGCCTCACCTGCTTCCAATTCCGCCTGCTTGCGCCAATTTCGGGGACTACCAGTCCCACAGTGCAGCATTCAGACAGTCCAGTGCTCAGGGAAACCGCTGCGTTATTATGGCAATGTCCTTCTCTGATCCCATTCTTTCTGCCACGGACTTCCTAGGCACACCAATTGGGAGACGAAAATGTTGTAACAATGTCTCACCCAGCAGTCTGTGTCCGCAGTACAACTGCAGCTTTTGGGCGCCTGGTCAGTGATCGTGGTTGGTCACGGTTTTAGTCCAATACCTTGGCTTACGTCAGAGTTTGCCCATGTTTCCGTGTCCGCTTTTCTCGAAAGGGTCCCTTGTGCGCCCACAGGCATGACGCTCTATATACAAATCCACTTCTCTTTCCCAGACGGTAAAATAAATCAATATATATATATATGTAACTCAGTCTCTAGATAGCAGCTCCTTGTTCCTTGACAGTTGCAATCAGGTACGGACTCGGACCAAAAGGTATGATGCTTGTATTTTTTATTTAAATCGTGCTGTCGCCTTGATCACATGACTACGTTAAAAACCTATTGTGACAATATTAAAACCTCAATAGCTGATAAATGATGGATTTCATATCAACAATACTGTTTTGTATGTGCAAAATAGTTAAGGAGATGTACAAAAAACTGCAAGTATATACATAGTTTGTGCAAAATAACACAAGAAGTAAAGACACAAATTGCATGTGTATAATCAGGTATATTGAATATTTCCTATGTCTCACAGAGTAATGAATGAAATAATACATAACATTACCCACGTGCTTGAAACATTGGAGAAGTGTGGCTCAATGGTTAGAGCGGCAGACCCTGATGCAGAGGTCTGGCCCGGGACCAGGGTTCAATTCTCACCTCGGCGGGTCCTGGGCTCAATTTCCTCGGACCTGATAATTCTCGCCTCGGTGCCTATTCTAATCATGGGTCCCACTTTGCAACTCTGGCCAATAGCTTTCTTAATCTCCACAACGGCCCCAACAGCGCTAGGATGCCTGGCTTCACCTTGGGGGTGCCCAGGAGTGGAGTTCTCACATGGAAAAGACAGGAAGGGCTCCACAGCGGTATTCGTACAGCATCAGGAAACCCCGGTTGGGGTATAAGTGTGCTTTACAAGTACAAATTTATTCAATTTCATTGGCCTCAGTAAATCAGGGACCAGAATAAAATGTTACTGCAGTAGCTGAACTAAACTGATCGCAATGCTGATGCTGGTATAGCCCCCACATAGCAGCAGATGTAGACATGTTGCAGTAATATACCAGTCACCCCTCACCACTGATGTAAGCACAATATCAATACTGGGATAAATCCCCATACTATGGGGTCGATTCCGATCCGGTAAAATCCCCGTCCGTACGATTCGTATCCGGAGCCGTTTCCGTACGACTCGTACACACACCGTACGACTCGGCGAGTACGATCCAGACCGGGTGATCGGGACGCTATTCATA
This sequence comes from Lissotriton helveticus, assembly GCF_964261635.1. Classification (NCBI taxonomy): domain Eukaryota; kingdom Metazoa; phylum Chordata; class Amphibia; order Caudata; family Salamandridae; genus Lissotriton; species Lissotriton helveticus. The sequence goes on along the minus strand of NC_136062.1, from coordinate 36,617,782 downwards.
CGGTCCACGTCAGGTAAGGGCGATTCGTACGGAAAAGCGCACAATCACATACACACCGTACGGCACGTACCCCCCATGATTGCAGGGGTACGGCGCGTACCCCTGCGATCATGGGGGGTATGTGCCGTACACCCAGCGTACATGGGGTACGTCCCGTACACCCACCATTCATGGGGTACGCACCGTACCCCATGTACGCTGGGTGTACGGCACGTACCCCCCATGATCGCAGGGGTACGCGCCGTACCCCTGCGATCATGGGGGGTATGTGCCGTACCCGGGGGGGGGCGTTCCGTACCTGTTTCGGCGCAAACTCTGCGTTTACGACTGTTTTCAGCTCCCGTAGGAAAAGGGTTGTACGGTGCGTACCCGACACGAATCGTACTTGCTGGGTCGTAAAAACCAGCCGCGAACCGTTGTGATGTCGCGTACAGCGGGTTCCGAGTGAGACTCGTACGGAGATTTGAGTCGTACGGAGTCCTGTACTACTCGTACGGAGTTCGGCACCTGGTACGGATCGTACTTCGTCGTACGTACGGGACGTCTACGGGTACGATTCGTACGGGGAAAAAACGCTCTGTACGACGATTCGGAGCGCATTTTACCGGATCGGAATCGACCCCTATGTGTTCTATGTGTAACTCACAAATATCCAATAATAGATATTGTACGTGAACCAGGACCCAAAATCCTATTGTGCAAAAAGCTAATAAAGTCCAAATTTAAAGTGCGTAAAGCGTATTGGAGTATGCTAACATACTAGTGAGTAGACTGAGCCCAGTCATACCCATCGAACCATACAATATATGTGTGAATTTACACAGCTAAGAAAAATGAGCAGTCTGAAACCTATGAACTATCAGTTTCAAATCCAACAAAGCATGTACATGACAATATATACATGAGGAAATAATGTTTTAAAAAGTAATTTCAGTATTAACATAATGAAAACAGAAGGATCATAATGATATATAATATATAATATGACCAGATGGTACTTGGCCTACAGTATTTCTTACAGGGGATGCTACTTGATGTTGTATTGTTGTCAGAAAACTAAACAGCCTGGAGACTCATAACAATAGAAATAGTAGATCACATAAAATCTCTATGTTAAAACAGTAAATAAATATCACAAAGTTAAGACCATATAAAGGTAAAACCTACTGAAACAGAGATATACTGTAAAAGCTAAAAGAAGGGTAATCCTAACTTCAGCTAATGTAAACTCCTATGTAAATCCTCTGTTAAATTCAGGCACCCTGGCTGTTTGCTGTCGAGTTGTAATATATATTTAGTTCCCAACTGACGTAATTTGGATTCCCTGTTTCCACCTTGTATGCTTGCATTGACAGCATCTATACCATTGAATTTGAGATCTATTTTGTCACTCTGATGACACTCCCTAACGTGCCTGGCCACAGGATAGGTGTTGTCCTGATTGGTGATGGCTCTCAGATGCTGCAGGATGCGTTTATGAACTGGATGTTAAGTGCTTCCCACATATCTGAGAGAGCAAGGACACTCTAAAATGTAAATAGCATATTCGGTCTTACAAGTTGGGACCTTAATGATCCGGGGCTCTTTGGTGCTGAAACCATCGGTAAATGTTTTTTTGTTGACACCGTGGGTACAGGATTTGCACGTCTTGCATTTGAAAAAAACGCTATTTGTTTGCAGCCAGGTTACTTTTTCAATCACTTCCGGGCTGGTGTTAACCAACCTGTCCCTCATCGAGAGACCCGGCTAAAAGTGATGGAAGTTTTTTGGGGGAGTGTCCTGTCAATGACCGGGTCATTCAGAACGGTAGACCAATTATTGTTGATGATCTGTCGTAGTTCTTTGTGTTGGTATTGAACCCTAAAATGTTCCTGAATGTATCTGATTGGGTTGTAGATTGACTGCAAATCTAAATGTTTTCAGGTGAGGATAGGGTGGAAGGTTGTTTCCTAGTGTCATACCTATCAAGTAATTCCTGTCAACCAACTGACATAGATTTTGTTATTGCTGTGGTGATGATCTGGCTATCATAGCCCCTTTCCAGGAACCTGGTCTTACTTGCTTCCTGGGCAAGGTACAGATCACTCTCATTGCTGCATACCCTTCTCAGGCGAAGCATTTCACCATATTGAATGCTTTTGATCAAGTGAGATGGGTGTGCACTACCTGCGTGGAGAATAGTGTTCCCAGCGGTAGCCTTCCTGAACAGTCTGGTTTCTAATTTATTGTTGCAGACATATACTTTTGTGTCCAAAAAGGGTACCTTGGTTTGACTCATGGTAGCAGTAAACTGAAGGTTGTACTGATCTTAGCTATAAAATCTACTACTTCCTCTTGGCTGCCTCCCCACACCACAAACAGGTCATCAATAAATCAATACCAGGTAACCACCTTTGCCTCAATGATTTCCCCAAGGTTGGCTTTGAGGACCAGTTCCTCCCAAGCGCCCATACGCAAACAGGCATAACTTGGGGAGAAACTGGCCCCCATTGCCACACCCTGAAGCTGCCTGTACAGAACGTTGTTGTACATGAAGACATTGTTTTCCAAACAGACCATGAGCATCTCTTTCAGCATTTTGTTATGTTCTTTAAAAAGAGGACGCCTACGTGTTAATAGATATATATGTATGTATATTTCAAGCTCAATTGTCCATCATTAATTCCCCTTTACTCTCAATCGGGTGCTTTTGGAGCGCGGTGACGGACACCGCACGGATCTCACAAATCCAAATCCCTCTGCAAAAAGTTGCACAAGCACTGTCAGGATTGCTATATGTATATATATGTATATTTCTATTTGAAGATGTGTTAGCAATTAGAGTGATGGAACACTCGTGCTCATTTGTTGTTGCTGCTACTTGTTTTTCCTTTATTCTGCTATTGATTTCTGTATGTCTATAGTGGGGGTATAAGTGAGGTAGACATACTTAATGAGAGCAATAAGGAGGAGTTCGATATTGGATGTGTGAGCATGGCTGAGTTTGCCCATGGTCCTGAGTTATATTGTGCTAACTCGTAAGATAGCTTTGTTGGTATCATAACTACTGATGAGTTCTGTGTACTACTTACAAACTAAGGATTTTCAAATTTAGAAACTCTTATGTTTTGCTTTGTGGATTTGTAAAGCGCACTATCACCCACATGGCTATCCTGGAGCTGACCAGGTTTGTTTGCTTAGCCTTGCCTAGGTTTTCAGCTTCTTGCAGAATTCGAGAAGAGAGGAAGAGTCTCTGATGTGGTAAGCTGTTCCATGTTTTAGAAGCGATGTGAGAGAACACCTGTCCTCATGATATCTTTTTGTGTATGCATGGGGTGCATGAGTGGATCAGACGTGTTTAGGTGGTTGGTGGAAGGAGATGTGACTCTTCAGGTAGGTGAGGTCTATGTTTTGTAGTGCCTTGATTGTATGTGCGAGGATGTTTGAAATGAGTATGTTGGGAGCCACTGGATATCCCTGAGGTGTGGTGTGATGTGAATTCTGTGTGGGTGATTCAGGATGCCTCAGCCTGCCAAGGTCTGGATAGTTTGTAGTCCTCTGGTGGGTTGCTTGGTGATCCTGGCATAGAGGATTTTCCTATAGTCCAATTTAGGGGTAACTAAGGAATGAGAGACACTTTTTTAGTATTGCTTGGGAGCCATTTGAAGACCTCCCTCACCATCTTCAGGGTGTGGAAGCAGGAAGCAGTGGTAGCGTTGACTTGTCCAGTCATGTCCAGTTTGCTGTCAATGAGGTTTTTGGTGTGGCTGCTGTGTCTAGTTGAGGGTCTGAGTTCATCCAGCCACAAGTTGGAGTCCAATGGTGAGGTATACTTGCTAAAGAACACTACTTCTGTATTGTCCGTGTTAAGCTTTAGACAGTTGGCTTCCATCCAGTAAGTGGTGATGCAAGTGGTGAACTTGTTTAGTGTGCTGGGGTTCTTATCCGAGAGTATGAGTTGAGAGTCGTCGGTTTAGGAGAGTATTTTATGTCATGTGCACAGATGACATTGGCCACAGGGACTATATATGAGTTGAAGAAGGTGGGGATGAGTGATGAGTCTTGAGGCACTCCACAGATGAACCCAAATTACACAAATGGTGGTAGACAGCAAAGTTAAAGTCTATTCAGATACATATTCAGTTCCAAACTGTATATAATCCAAAATGTCTTTATTTTTTTGGGTGATAGCAGAAGACACCCAGCGTGTTTTGTTCACTGTATGTGAATTTCCTCAGGGCAATTTGAGTTGCTCATCTAGTAAATAGGGCATTCCATTTCTATATTTCACCCATTGCAAACCCGGACCCTTGAGTGCATCGGATTCTCATGTTTTTAAAATATTTGTTTCAAATTCAACTTTACCAATTAATTGAGTATGCAATAAGTATTTTAAAAAGTCCAAGAATGTACTCAGTGAAACCTTTCTTTTGGGTATTTACTGTAAGGACATGTTCAACATTAAACTTTTACATATCCTACTCTTAAATACCATGCACCCTGTCTTAAAGAGCAGTAAGGCTTAAAAAGGTTGAGTTATTAAAATTTAAAAGGAGGGTTCAGGCCTGTCGAAAAGAGTTCATTTCGACAGGTCAAATTTTCAGTTTAAACCCGCACAGCTGGTGGCAGGCCTACTATCATGTTTATACTTTTTTAACCAGTTTTATTAAGTTTTTGATAAAGAATACCGACGGAGGATACAATAAAGAAAACAATATATAACAATAAAAAGATCTAAACCAAAATACAATACAGTCGCAAGCCCGATCCCATGCATTATGTTCTAAAGGTGGGTTGTGGTGGCATCGGTGATTTAATTCATTTGTCAGTGGGATGTTCTCCTCTGACACGCTAGCCTCTGATTCGGAAGTCATCTGTTAGGAAAGGTCCACTAGAAGTTAAGCAGTAGTAGTGTAGTTGGAACTTAAGCCAGTCTAGGGTGGTTCCTGTGGGACATATGAACCAGGTTGTCCCATAGTGCTGCAATGGGGTGTGTACAGAGACACAGATTTAGGGCCATATGTAGCTAGCTAAATACCGGTCTGTAACGTCTGAAATTCGGTAAATTAGCCGTTACCGACCGGTATTTAGGCATATAGGATGTAGGATGCCAAAGTAAGGATTCGGTAAATATGAATCGGTAAATACCGATTCATCATTTCTGAATTCTAAATTACCGAATCGGTATTTACCGAATTCTTAATTACCGAATCGGTAAATAAGAAACGGTAAAAGTGAGAATAGAGATGTAGGTAACTTCGAAAATACCGAATTTCATGAAATTCTGTATTTGAGAGTCGGTAATTACCATGGATTGAAAGCAGGTGGTAACCAGGTGCAGGCCATAAAACAGGCCCCTAAATGCAACAGTGTGATCAGAATGGCGGTTTTCTATGTGATAGCAAGGCAGCTACGGCTACAGGCAGCAGGAGAGAGGAACTGGAGACAGGAGGAGCAAGTCTACAGACAGCGGCTCACACTCTTCCAACTTACTGAGACAGAGATCCATGAATGGTGCAGGCTACACCGCCACACCATCCTGGACTTGATAAGGGACCTGCACTCACTCCTGGAGCACACAACACCAAGGGCGCATGCCATACCACCACATTTGCAGGTGCTCTGTAGCCTACACCTGCTTGCATCTGGCAGTTACCAGGGGGTGATAGCTGCGATAGGTGAGGTGTCCCAGAGCTGCCTATCCCGTTTCTTCAGGAAGTTCCTGGAGGCCATGATGCAGAGAATGCATCATTACATCAGCTTCCCTGACACACATGCGGAAATGCTGAAGACCAAGACTGACTTTTACCAAAAGGCACAGTTCCCACATGTGATTGGTTGCATTGATGGCACACACTTCCCAATCTACCCACCTGCAGCCACTGAGTACATCCACAGGAACAGAAAGTCCACACACTCAATAAATGTGCAGGTAATCTGTGATGCTGCCAACATAATCACAGATTTCGTGGCCAAATTCCCTGGAAGCACCCATGACTCCTACATCTTCTAGAACAGTGGGATCTACACATGCCTGACAGCGGGGGAATTCGGAGAAGGATACCTGCTAGGTAAAACACTGTGACACACCCAGATAGATATTGCAGATGTAGGTGTTGTTGTGCATGTGATTAATGGCTCTCTCTTTTCCACATAGGCAACAGTGCATATGCCGTCCGCTCATTCATCCTCACTCCCTACCTGAAGCCATCAGCCCCGAGTGAGAGACGTTACAACGTGGCACACAAATCTACACGCAACGTCGTGGAGTGCACCTTTGGGCTGTTAAAAAGCAGGTTCCGCTGCCTCCACAAAAGCGGAGGCGCACGTCAGTACTCACCCCTCATCTGCTGTAAAATAATTGTAACTTGCGCAATGCTGCACAACCTTGCCACTAGGAAAGGAACAGCAGTAGAATTAACAGATATTGAGGATAATGATGATGAAGATGCACAGCCTGAGCCCAACACAGCAGGAGTGGCACCAGCAACAGATGGGAGACAGAGACGGGCAGAGATCACACGCAACTATTTCTTAGTAAGTAAAGAGACACAGCCAGGCGTTGCATGTACATGACGTAGTTTAATAACTGGGCACTACGACAATGAACAAATGGCACTCACAAATGGCACTCCATGCCAGTCCAAATGGTGACAACCTTAATAGGTAGTCTTGAGTTACTTCACCCTAATCATGTTCATAAATGTGTGGGCAGCATTAACATCTGCGCCCAAGCACAACAGTGCTGGATGCCTGCAGCTGGACTTCCTCACTGTCTGCTGAGCCAGGGCCCACAGCATGCCGCCTGCTGCTCCTCTGGGTGTCGGAGACAGGGGGGTAATGCTGCTCCTGCTGGTGGTCTCATTACTCTCCCCCATACCTACTGCACCAGTGTTGGCTGACTGGGTGGTCAGCAGCACTTCCAGTGCAGTTGTCATCTTCCCCATCCCCCTGGTGACATCAGTGCAGCAATGCACAAGCCCCTCCTGCATTGCCACGGAGCGCCTGCAGAGCAGGGAAGTGGCAGTTGCCAGGCGGTTCACTGCCCTGGTGTGCTGCTCCATGTATTGCCTCTCCCTGCGCCTTCTTGCCCTGCCTCGTCCAGTTTGTCACAAAGTACCATCATAGTCTGGGACATGTCCTGCATGCCCTCAGCCATTTCCTTGATGCCCTCCGCCATAGAGCTGATGCCCCTGTCAATATTAACCATGTTCTGGTTTAGGTGCCGCATTTGTCTTTGCACTGACTGTATCGCCTTCCCCTGCAGGCGCTGCACCTTGACCATACTGGCCTCCAGCCCTCCGAAGACCCCATCACCCTGCCGAGTTGTGCTGTGCTCCCGGGCCCTGCGTCGTCTCGCACCTTTGTGCGCATCCTCGGAGGTGGACTGCGGCCCAGCATTTGTTTCCTCCAGTGGAGCAGTTGGTGTGTCACCCCCCCTTGTGTCCTCAGAGGACGACTCCATGACATGGAGAGTGGCAACAGCATGCCTCCTGGGACTTACCACTAAAGGTAATGTTGCTGCTGGTAAGGCTGAGAGTTCTTGTGAGGCTTGCTGTGGTGGTGAGTCAATCAGCAGTGTCGATGTTGGCTCTGCTGTTGCGGCTGGCTCTGGTGGTGCAGCTGCCTGTGGTGTTGGTGCCGGTGGTGGTTGAGTGCTGTGACCTGTACTTGTGCTGGCATTCTCAGTTCTTCCCTTACGGGATGCCCTTCCCTCCTTCTCCTGAGCAGTCCTGCGCGATGACTCTCCTGTGGACAGATATGGACATTAGCTCAGTGGTCCTGCAGCCCTGCATTTCAATATTAAATTACAATCCTGTCACACTATCTCAATGTCCTCTGCTGCTTCTGACTGATGTGTGTGGCATGCCTTGTTGATTGGTGTGATGACTGTCATGATGGGCGTTTCACTGACTACATCTCCCATAATGCATTGCTGGTGCATACTGAAACCTGTACTGGAGTGTGAGTCACACAGCCACATTGGGGAATGGGGATAGGGAAAGAAGGGGGATGATTGCTGTGCATGCTTCTTACCTTCTTTTGTGGCAGCTCTGGCAGAGCTGTCTGCATCCCCGATTCCAGACACACTCTCTGGCTCCAGGGTTGACTCAACCTGCTGCTCCAGGTCAGTGAGGGCAGGTGCCCTGCTCCTTCCTCCCCCTGTGACACTGGCCTCTTTCCTCTGTGCAGCCAGCTTCTTCTTGGTAATGATCTGAAGATCATACCACCTTTTCTTGAGGTCATCTATGGCCCGTGGGCTCACCCCAATGGAATTGACCTTTGCCTGGATTGCCAGCCAGCTCTTTCATTTCACAGCCTCTGCTACGTGCAGGGACTGCTTACCAAAAAGCTGTGTGTTGTGTGTCACCACCTCCTCCACAAGGACCTGAAGCTCACTGGCACTGAACTTCATTTTCCTTTTTCTTTCTGCTCCTTCCCTCTCTGATTCATTGGATGCCATCCGGCAGTTCTCCTCAGCAATGTTCAGCCAGTGACTCAGTTGCTCCCAGCTCTCCAGAAGGTTCTGACTGTCTGCACCTGCATGGGTGTGGCCACTTCCTGGTTGTGGGGTGGGGTGGATGCACAGGAATGGTTTAATCCTCAATTGCTTGTTTTTTTTAATCTCCGATTCGGTATTTACCGATTCGGTAAATACCGATTCAGTAAATACTGATTCGGTACACATTTTCTGAATTTTTCCGATTCGGTAAATGTTATCGATTTTTTTCCTACATCTCATTTACCGATTCCTGAATACTGAATTGGTAAAATTCGGTATTTAGGAATCGGTAAAATATATTTACCTACATATGGCCCCACATCTCCGCCTACAATCATGTTTACACTGCTACTCTATTGCATTGCACAAACGCTGCATTCCACTAGTGACCTTTAACGTACAGGCCTTGGATATGCCAATCACTGGTTAGCAAGGGTAAAGTGCACAGAGTTCTACCGCCACTTGAGGGAGGGGGGGAGAGAGAGAGAGATAGAGAAATAGATAGAGAGAGAGAGAGAGAGAGAGAGAGAGAGAGAGAGAGGGGGAGAGAGAGAGAGAGAGAGAGAGAGAGGGAGCGAGAGAAGGAGAGAGAGAGACAGAGAGAGGGGCCTTTTGACTCCACCCACACTAATATTACCCTCTCACCTCCTGCGATTGTCTCTCTGGTGTATCATTCTGCCTCCTAGGAATTGCTTGCATTACAATGCCTGAAGGAATATGTCAAATCTCAAAGGTACACTAAATCCTCACATAATTTCTTTATTTTATAGGTGCACTATAAAGAAAGAAATCATTTTTCTTTTTTTTTCTTCACAGCACAAGGCTTTTTAAAAACAATATTTTAGTCAGCACTAAAATGCAAGCCAAGCAGTTTGACTTTGCTAGTGCCTTTTTCATTCAGTCTATTGACACCGAAAAGCAACACTTTGATGAGTTAAATCAAACATATGCACCATTTTCTGAGGTCTGGTTTTGGTTTCGTTGCATTCTGGTATTTGTAGTCCAGTTTTTGTATTGAAAAAAGTACTATAAATCCTAGAATGGAAAAAAGAGGGAATTAGCTACTCAAGCACGATATGGACCAACATAGCACTGTTCTGACACTTGTATGCACCTGTTACACATTGTGGTGTGCCCACTGTTGTTGATCACCAGGTGCCCACATTGTCTATCAACCTGTATGTAGCGCATCACGTTTCCCCATATTGCAGACGGACCTGTGTCCCTGGCCTATATATCATACAGAGAATTCTTCATGCACAGCATCCACTGATCCCCTCATGCGCAATACCGAGTGTTCCCTGAAGCCCAGTGCTTTCAAGAGGCACATCATCCAGTGAGGTGTATCGCTCGGTCCATATTTCAGGCGTATCACACACTGTACTCATTTGTCCAACCTGTTTGGTTCCATATTTTTTCTCTAGTGCAGCTTACCTTGTTTCCCATAGTGCAAATTATCTTATGCCCACCCCTCTGATGTATATCTCCCTGAGCATATTACTTCCCATTCAGCTGTACAGGGTTAGGGCTAACTGTTTGCCTTATGCACCGATGCCTGTCGGTTTGTTGGTCTGTGTTTTGAAGGTAGCCTACATACCTGTGAATTCTGCTCAGTGTTCAAATGGGGGCTACATGACAGTTGGACAATGTATGCCGTACATATCTGTTATTCTTTGTGCAGGTGTGACTCGGTGTGTATGAGCTGAACCGCAGCTGAAACCACTGGAATGATTACAGTTTATTTATGGCCGAGCATTGGTAGGGGCCCTTCACTGATACAAATGTGTTCCTATGTACATTTTCGCCTGACCTACTCAGGCTGACATTGAGCCCAGTGAATAATCTTCACAAATAAATAATGGTCATCAGAATGACAGCTGAAAATCCATGATTGACCGAGATGCTTTTGTATCCACAAAACACTGAAAATCGACACCAAATAGAGGAGAGCTACAGAGTAGATCTGCGACTTTCAAAGGAAGGTTTTCTGATTTAGGCTCGATTGTTTTGAGGTAAGTCTGCAGCCCAGAACCATGTGCGCCCCCCTTCACTTCAATGCTTTTCTTCTGGTCCCTCTGCTATAATGAGAAACACTCGAGAAAGCCTGCATATTCATATAAGGCAACGTTACACTTAATGGATCCCAGGTGTTGTCTCTTAGATAATGTTCATGTGGGCAATCACGGCTTTAATCACACAGTTTCTTCAGCTGTCACATGTATGATGCGCGTGTGCGTGTGGATAGTCCAGACAAAATTAACAACACATAAGCTGTATACCGGTTGCCAAGGATGCTGAAAGCTACCATTCTGTTGGTATCCGGACCTTCACTTGTAGCTGTGCCAGCGATGAGGTCATTTCTAATTGATGTCAGATTTGTTTTGTTCTACAGATGCTCTCTTTTTGGTGCCCAAAATGCAGTAGCCATGGGAAGATGCAGTAGCCATCGGAGGATATAAAACATACTGAATGCTCGATCTTAAAGTATTTTTCTTCACAATATTATTTTTCTGTAAAGATGCCAACTTCATAAAATATTTTTCGAGGTAAAAAAAATATAATTTTGATGGAAACTTTTCTTTTCGAAATAGGGTAGAGATCTAAAAATGTTCTACTTAGAGCACCATGGTCCTCATTTCAGAAGAAAAACTGCTAATGGTAAATTACCAGCCGAGACCGTCAGTCCACCAACATGTAATCTCAATAGTAATGCAATTAAGTACCACTTTTGTAAGAAATTGCAGTATTAGTTGAGGGGGTGAAAACTCTCCACACATAATAATCACAATCCTTGTCAGGATGAACCACTAAAGTCACTAGAAACTCACCACAAAAGCATGCAATGTGTTAAGTATTAGTACAGCACTCAAACTGTAATACAATGAAAACACAACACAAGGAAATTCACAAACCAATTGAGGGAAATAGAGCAGCACTTAATAAATAAAATAACAAAACTCCCAGGAGAATAACTGGAGTTATGAATGTTTACATTTCAGGTGAAAATAGCAGCAAATAGCACAAAGTGCCACTAGCGGTTATCTGATTGCGCTGGACTGGAACAAATTCATAAGTTTGTACCAACCACAATGGAGTGTGGGTCGGATATAGGGACCAGGTTGTGATGTATTCCTATAGGTTCTGAATCGATCCCCCTATTCCTGACACTATTCTGGTTAAACAAACCAACAAGTTAACTAGCAGTCAGCCCATGAGGCAGAAAACCCCCATGATGCAGATACCGTTATCTGACGCAGTCACACTACGGCACAGGAACGTGTTATCTGATTAGGTCATAACGCTTGCGATCTAATTAGACAAGCGATATTCCTCCAGCCCCTGATAAGGCATACGGAGTTCTCATAACAAATCAAACCTATGACAACCTGGGCAAAACCCTGCGGCCATTGTTTTGATTTCACCGAGAACTTCAGTAAAAGAATGTGCTAACGAGCAAGTCGTATGACATCCTTATTGACGTATCTATGTCCATCCTTACGTCAATCTCGGCACCTTAAAGGTATAAATATTACCGATATTGCCCTATGCAAACACACGCGTGGTGACGAGACGGAGCAGCCATACTTGCCGAAGCGAAGAGCAGAGCAGACCCCGCTGGCGCAGCCCCGCCTTTCTGACGCGCTGAGAGAAGCTGCTTTCTCCTGCCGAGAAATCCAGCACCGGCGTTTCTGGGTAGCCCTCGCAGGCAGCCTGGAATATCGAGACCAGAGACGAGAGATACCATCCCTCATTCAACCTAGATTCCAGGTACAGAACTGAATAACCCCTCACAGAGAATTCTTTAGTTATTCACTTGGCAAAAACAAACTTAACTTAAACTGTAACTTTCTATTCCCGCCCACGTATTAGACTTAGGTCAGGTACACGGGGTAGGCGTATTTAGAAACACCAGTTGAGTACGTTTAGTCAAATGTATATGTGTATGTAATATATTTTATTCATTTTAAACATCTTATGGCTTAGAAACCATATCAATGTTTTTACAGTATTATTTTATACTATTGCTTTTAATGTATGCACTTTACTTAACTATAAGTATTGCAATAATATCGATCCATTTCTCTTGTATGAGAAAAGAGACTGATCAATAAATAACACCTTTTTATTGAACACGCCCGTCTCTTCCTTTTCTCTACAATCTGATGAGACTAAGAATGCACGTACTGACTGAGTAAAATAAATTGCCTTTTGTTCACACGACTCTCGAGATATACTCTTGATTAGGGGAGAGCAAAGTTGTCATGTTCTATGGTTGTCAGAAACTAAATCCCTTCTTGTCTAATCAGGGAAGTTAAGTCCTCCTTGAACATTCGAGAAAGTTTCTAGTGAACTCTGAGCTAAGCTGGCAAACCCAAAACTTTAAGTCTAGTATCGACAGTAGTAGACCTAGTTAACGTCTGGTCTAGGCCTTTACTGCTGTAGGTATTATTCCAATGCGCAGAGCCTATTGGGATGATAGGAACTACACTACAAGGTTCGTTCTGGTGAAGAGTTTACCATCTCACAGTCTAGGTTAATGTGAGGAGCCTCAATCGGAGCTTCACATTGGCTGGGGCTGACACAAGTTCGTTGTCGGCATGATGTGCAGGATGCCATTGGAGCTTCGTTTTCGCAGGAGACTTAAGCAGTCGCTGTTAGTGTGAAGAGCAGGTCATCGTTGGAACTTTGCGTTGGCAAGAGACGCAGGCAGTCGTTGCTGATGCAAGGAGTCTACTGTGGGCGCAAAGAGCTGAAATCTTCTGGATTTTCCCTTGCAGTTCAGTCTTTACAAATTTCAAGCAGGAGTATTTCGTTTATTTGTACGTGATTAATTAAAATCTTTACAAAAATTATAAAACATTAATAAAATTATTTTGAAAATTCATTCTTGCTCAATCTTGACAAATTAAAAGTTTGGTTAAGATCAATTCATGATTATCCTTAAAATCTTCCAGTGTTCATCACGCGCTCTTAAGTCTTGTTTCTACTAAATGAAAGAACTTTACGACCTGGCAGTTTAATTTGGTGTTGGTGGGGTTAAAACACAGTTTAACAGCCTGCCGGCACGTCCGAACCCCGTGTAGTTTGAAGGAGGGCCGTAATAAGTTATACCTTAGGTCCTTTAGTTTGGGACAAATGCAAATTGCATGGATAATGTTCTCCTTACCAGTTTTGCACAGGCGGCACTGCTGTGAAAACTTTTTTCTCTCCCAGGGTGGTAAGTTTGGGAGTACAGCAATTACACCAAGGCGTAGTTTTAGAAACTTTTCCTTTATTTTTTTTTCATACCAATGTTGAAGTATACTTGTGGTTGCGTGCTTCCAGAGTCACTGTACTGAAAGGAAGGGGTCTCAGTGAGAGAACAAATATACTTATAACTTTCAAGAAGATTTAAACAATACTAAATGAATTCGACATTGTTTTAATTCACAATGAGGAGCAATGTATCGAATACATTAACATTTTGATGCATAGAATAGGTTGTACGGTGCCCAAAAGGGGGGAGGGAGGAAGTGACAGTGTGAGGATGACGTGATGGAAAATTGTGACAATAAAAACAAGAAATATCCAAAAATCTTTGCTACAATTGTGTTTTCATTTCATTGCACAAAGAATGAGTCACTTTGGCGATATATACATGAACAATGTCATACTCCAATACAGCAATTACTGGCAAAAATGTGGGGAAGGAGTTGACTATATGGATGATGTCGACGTTTCGACCCTCTGAATAGCGCAGGGTTGGTTGAGCCCTTGCAGTGGGGTCTTCTTCAGGACAGGGAAACGGGCAGGCAACCTGATAGATACGTATATATAGAGGATATTAATAATGAGAAGGCGGAATGTATCTGTTAATACAAAAACAGTATTTAAAATCACTGTCGCACACATGGAAGAGCATACCGTTGTACTTGGCGCTCTATCTGATCTCTGCAATCGTCTTCCAAGTGGTTTGACGAACTGCAGATATGAGAGAAAATGGAACTTGACTTAGACTGGAATGTGAGTGCATAAGGCACTACAAAGAAATCATGGTAATTATGATCAAATCTCACCGTTAGGATAAGCAGTCCATAATTCATTCGAGATACATAGTAGAGAGTTGGAGAGCGCGGCCGACCGCGGGGCGGTGACACGGTTAAATTCTGAAAAGACGATATGCAAGTGTTTAGGATATTGGGTACTGTGCATATAGTCAGTAGGTGCTGTTAATACATTGAAAAAGGGGGTTTCCGCTTACCGGTGTCCCAATCGGATTACTGGGTAATGGTGCGTCCCCTCTGTGTCAGTAAAAATCTGAAAAACGGGTAAGGACGGGCTTAGACACTAGCAAGTACCACAAATGGTTACATTACAATATTAACCGGGCATACGGGATTGGACATTTGCGTGTACCACGCATCATTAAATTGCAAGATTAACCGGGCATACGGACTCACCGAATTGTTCACCTTGGTCGGTGTGGTGTAAGGCGCAACCTCGGTTTGGTGGTTGACCTGGGAAGGGAAATTGCACACAGTCAGCCCTTGGTCAACGGAGCATATCTGGTGAAGGATCGCATACAGTATAGAGGTATTTGCAGCCTAACCGGCTAGGGCTTACCTCAAATGCCGACTGAATCGGACCACGGGGAACGCTGGCGTCTTGCAAGACGTGGCAGATTTCCTGGTTACTAACATAACCATGGAAACGGGTCACGTGACCAGCGCGCTTGCAAATGGAGCGCGAAGACAGACTGCGGTGGAACTGGGTGAAAACCTGAGTCGGCAGTTATGATGAAATTAAATTCCGACTGGGCTGAAAAAACCTTTACTGGCCGTTTGCGGGCATTGGCCTAAATTGCAACCATGCTTATCTTATTAGTATGGACGTAACGTACAAAACTGTATCCTCTCGCGGTTGCCATGGAGACTGACGCTATATTGGGCGAGTAGGTGTGGAATGACTGGTGGCCAACAGCCATCGTGGAGATACGACTTTTATGTGGACATATCAAGATACACCTCTAGTGCAGACATTTCATTGACACTACAGTGCTTCAGTTGAGATACAACATACTATTACTGGCGGCATCTTATAACGCTGGTTCATAGCACCAGATGTAGGCATTTATACATTACTAATAATTAAGGGAGTACCTCTCTGCAAGAGGGTATAGTCCCACTCGATATACATAGGACTCGTTGAGAAAGTACATCTAAACATTACTAGTAACTAGGGGAGTACCTCTCTGCAAGAGGGTATAGTCCCCCTCACTATACATTGGACTCGTTTGGCCCCGGCCCGGATATTACCATAAGCCACACCACGATATCAGTCCCTCAAAAAGTGCGCTGTTTATCAATGAGCCATACATGTCAATGAAGGGCGTACCTCTCACAAGAGGGTAAAGGCCTTTCATATTTACAGGAATCTTAATACCAAGGGTTAGTGACTGCATATCAAGTCATTGTTGCTAACTGCGAGAATGAACTGTCAAATTCGTTCAACCCATTTGCAATCGAATCAAAGTGAAACATCCATTTGATTTCCCGGACATTTAGAATGTTGGTGATGTTACCACCCCGGGGGCCCAGTGTTGCCTTCTCCAAAATCACCCATTTTAGACTTTCAGGGGAGTGGGCTGCGGATTTGAAGTGATCTACTAAGGGCGCCCCTTGTACATCACACCTGATCCTGCTCATGTGCTGAAGAATCCGTACCCTGGCCCTTTGTTGTGTTTGGCCTATGTACTTGCTAGTGTCTAAGCCCGTCCTTACCCGTTTTTCAGATTTTTACTGACACAGAGGGGACGCACCATTACCCAGTAATCCGATTGGGACACCGGTAAGCGGAAACCCCCTTTTTCAATGTATTAACAGCACCTACTGACTATATGCACAGTACCCAATATCCTAAACACTTGCATATCGTCTTTTCAGAATTTAACCGTGTCACCGCCCCGCGGTCGGCCGCGCTCTCCAACTCTCTACTATGTATCTCGAATGAATTATGGACTGCTTATCCTAACGGTGAGATTTGATCATAATTACCATGATTTCTTTGTAGTGCCTTATGCACTCACATTCCAGTCTAAGTCAAGTTCCATTTTCTCTCATATCTGCAGTTCGTCAAACCACTTGGAAGACGATTGCAGAGATCAGATAGAGCGCCAAGTACAACGAGTCCTATGTATATCGAGTGGGACTATACCCTCTTGCAGAGAGGTACTCCCTTAATTATTAGTAATGTATAAATGCCTACATCTGGTGCTATGAACCAGCGTTATAAGATGCCGCCAGTAATAGTATGTTGTATCTCAACTGAAGCACTGTAGTGTCAATGAAATGTCTGCACTAGAGGTGTATCTTGATATGTCCACATAAAAGTCGTATCTCCACGATGGCTGTTGGCCACCAGTCATTCCACACCTACTCGCCCAATATAGCGTCAGTCTCCATGGCAACCGCGAGAGGATACAGTTTTGTACGTTACGTCCATACTAATAAGATAAGCATGGTTGCAATTTAGGCCAATGCCCGCAAACGGCCAGTAAAGGTTTTTTCAGCCCAGTCGGAATTTAATTTCATCATAACTGCCGACTCAGGTTTTCACCCAGTTCCACCGCAGTCTGTCTTCGCGCTCCATTTGCAAGCGCGCTGGTCACGTGACCCGTTTCCATGGTTATGTTAGTAACCAGGAAATCTGCCACGTCTTGCAAGACGCCAGCGTTCCCCGTGGTCCGATTCAGTCGGCATTTGAGGTAAGCCCTAGCCGGTTAGGCTGCAAATACCTCTATACTGTATGCGATCCTTCACCAGATATGCTCCGTTGACCAAGGGCTGACTGTGTGCAATTTCCCTTCCCAGGTCAACCACCAAACCGAGGTTGCGCCTTACACCACACCGACCAAGGTGAACAATTCGGTGAGTCCGTATGCCCGGTTAATCTTGCAATTTAATGATGCGTGGTACACGCAAATGTCCAATCCCGTATGCCCGGTTAATATTGTAATGTAACCATTTGTGGTACTTGCTAGTGTCTAAGCCCGTCCTTACCCGTTTTTCAGATTTTTACTGACACAGAGGGGACGCACCATTACCCAGTAATCCGATTGGGACACCGGTAAGCGGAAACCCCCTTTTTCAATGTATTAACAGCACCTACTGACTATATGCACAGTACCCAATATCCTAAACACTTGCATATCGTCTTTTCAGAATTTAACCGTGTCACCGCCCCGCGGTCGGCCGCGCTCTCCAACTCTCTACTATGTATCTCGAATGAATTATGGACTGCTTATCCTAACGGTGAGATTTGATCATAATTACCATGATTTCTTTGTAGTGCCTTATGCACTCACATTCCAGTCTAAGTCAAGTTCCATTTTCTCTCATATCTGCAGTTCGTCAAACCACTTGGAAGACGATTGCAGAGATCAGATAGAGCGCCAAGTACAACGGTATGCTCTTCCATGTGTGCGACAGTGATTTTAAATACTGTTTTTGTATTAACAGATACATTCCGCCTTCTCATTATTAATATCCTCTATATATACGTATCTATCAGGTTGCCTGCCGTTTCCCTGTCCTGAAGAAGACCCCACTGCAAGGGCTCAACCAACCCTGCGCTATTCAGAGGGTCGAAACGTCGACATCATCCATATAGTCAACTCCTTCCCCACATTTTTGCCAGTAATTGCTGTATTGGAGTATGACATTGTTCATGTATATATCGCCAAAGTGACTCATTCTTTGTGCAATGAAATGAAAACACAATTGTAGCAAAGATTTTTGGATATTTCTTGTTTTTATTGTCACAATTTTCCATCACGTCATCCTCACACTGTCACTTCCTCCCTCCCCCCTTTTGGGCACCGTACAACCTATTCTATGCATCAAAATGTTAATGTATTCGATACATTGCTCCTCATTGTGAATTAAAACAATGTCGAATTCATTTAGTATTGTTTAAATCTTCTTGAAAGTTATAAGTATATTTGTTCTCTCACTGAGACCCCTTCCTTTCAGTACTTCGAATACCCAGGTCTCAGTGACTTGTTATGGGTTAACCCTGTTCTAATACCCTCCAGAGTCACTGAGCGTGATCCAGCCGTGCGCTCTGTTTGCTAGTGCCTCCTTGTCCTCAATTGCTGAAATAATACGTGCTGATTTTTTTCGCGACTTTTTTGTAGGACAAGAGGTCTATTGAGGTATCCCAGACGTCAGACAGACCTAGAACTTGTAATGATTCAAGTAGATAGTCTCTGGCTGAAGATTTATGATGCAGAAGCAGCTCTTCCCATACATTGGAACTTAAAGAGCCAGTCTCGGCAGTGCGGATCTTATGCCAGCTGGTTACATAGGCACTCCGCCTTTCTAGTGTTTGTTTGAGAATTCCAAATTCCAGCCGGATCTGGGCGGGTGAAACATATCTCGGGAGGTTAAAGATGGCCCTATATGACTTGGCTATGACTATGTCCAATAATGCGGTATCCTTCCCGTGAAGGGATTCACTCCCATATGTAAGGGTCGGCTGTAATTTTGTATGCAAGATCTGGAGGAGTGGGTTAAGTGTTAGATCAGGAAGTTTGGCCTTTAACGATTTTATAGCCAAGTATGTCATAGTTGCCTTCCCTCGTAAGGAGTCTAGTTGCGGTTTAAATGTATTTTTTAGTCCAAAATTACTCCCAAGTACTTGTAAGTTGTTACCAGGTCCAGTCTTTCTCCGTTTAAGTGCCAACTGATTTTCCTTTTTTTCCTGTAATTCACAGCCATGACCTTTGATTTATTAAAATTTATTTGCAGGGCATTCTTTACTGAAAAGGTGTGAGCTACATTCCGGAGATGCTGGAGGCCCATCGGTGTCCGACTTATCAGCACCAAGTCATCCGCATAAAGTAGGTTGGACAGGGTAATTTACCCTAGTTTAGGTGAATGATTAGGGCATTTATCGAGTTCTCCTGGTAGATCAGCAAGGGAAAGATTGAATAAGGTTGGCGCTAATAGGCACCCCTGCTTTAACCCTTTTGTTGTCCGGATGGGTTTAGAGAGGTGTGTGCCTGCTCCTAGTTTCACTTTGATCCAGGTGTTGGAGTGGAGTAATATCAGCACATTTAGGAGGTGTTTGGGTATTCCCCAGCTGTCCAATTTCTGCCAAAGTTTATTGCGATCCACGTGGTCGAATGCAGTGGTGTAATCAATAAAGGAGAGATATAGAGGCATTTTAGTCTCTTGTGCTGCTCCCATCAGCAGAGTCAGTGCCATGATGTTAGTTGTGGTCCCTTGGCCCCTACAGAACCCCGTTTGATTGATCGGAATTACAGATTTTTCAGATGCCCATGACGTTAGTTCTCCAAGATGGTTCCTGCAAAATACTTGGCCTCCACGTCAATGAGGGCGATAAGCCAATAGTTATTTGGGTGTTTCTTACTGCCATGTTTGAAAATTGGCTGATAACTGACCCATGCCAGGACTCAGGAAGAGTCTGGGTATTCCTTAGGCTGTTAAATATTGGTGTTGATGATACACTCCAAAATTCCGTATCGGATTTATACAACATTGGTGGTATAGCTGTTTGGTCCGGGGGCTCCTGTAGGTCTCCCCCTTGCTATTTGCCTTTTGAGGTCGGCTGGCACAATCATCTGGCGTCCAGACTCAATGTAAGAACTTGCTTCAGGCACTGGTTTATCAGATTTAGGTAGGAGCATGGCCCCAGTCTCACATGTTTCTTGAGTCCTTGTTGCCGTATAGCAATTGTCTGTTTCTTCTATTATAGCCCTCATAACTTCTATACTGGTTTTTTTGTCGCTGCCTTTTCAGGACTGTCCTCTTTGTTAAAGTGCTTAAATAGATATTTTGTCCATACCTCCTCAGATATGTTTGAATTTAGGCCGAGATGTTCCGGATTCTTTATTCTTTTAATCATTTGCCAAAACCTGGAGCTATTTTTTAGTTTTCCTACACAAACAAGTTTTGCCCATAGGTCGTCATTTCTTTGCTTTTGTTTTTCCCATTTCTTCCGTCTTAGCATGTTTTTTGTTTTCTTTAAGACAGTCAAGCAGGAGTACACTGTGCTGTCAGCCAAGGGTCCAGGACCTGGTGGGCACCTCTTAGGGATCAGAACTCATCCAGTAAAGCCAGCAGCAGGGCTCAGCATGCAGGTCCAGTTGGTGCTGGTCAGCTGGGCAGTTGCAGGGAAGGCCTCTGGAAGGTTGTTGTGTCCCTGTAGCTCAAACATAAGGTCATCCAATTGACCCTTGAAGTCACGTCTGGGGATCCTGGGTTCAAGTCAAACCGTCCAATCTTCTGTTTTTACACAGATAGGCAGTCCTTCTTCTGAATCTTCCACTGGTTCAGGAGTGTTCTGATGAGAGGTTCAGACAATGATGCTTTTATACCCACTGCCAGCCTGTGTGTGGGGGTCTACTCCTAATCTGGTTCTGGTCAGTTGTACCTCTTCCCCTGGGTGTGGCTCCAAACTGCCTAGGATAACATAGGGCAGGCAGGCCCAGGTGACAGCTGCATTTGCCAATGACAGAGCTGGCAGGTTCAAAAACCAGGAAGAGGGTGGACACAGTCTTCAGTCTACCCTTTGAAACTCAGGAAGGGCTGAGTATAACCCTCCAGACCACCCTGCTCAGACGAGGATCACCCTTCACCATACCCAAGGCCCATCTGTTCCCTGTCTGGAAGGAATACACATCACACCATAAGATAGCCAATATCAGTCATGTGACCCTGGACACAGGCAGATGGGCAAAGAATAAAGAGCATTGCCACATGCGGTATGGCGTTGATAGCAACCAGGTTCTAGTAACTAGAGATATGATCGGGAAGCCAATACTACCTCTGTACCGCTGGACAGCGGTGTAGCTAGACCGTCACCGTCTTTCCAAGCATCCAATGCATGAAATATACCCTACATCATAGTATGGACACGCTGTTACACCAAAGTTTTTCTGCAGCCTGCTGCGGCCTGGAGTACCTGCCCCATAACTCCTTGTGGTCAGGAGGCAGCCGCAACACTCTCTGCACCGGCAAGTGCTTTAAAAGCACTTGAGGAGTCCCGCAGCACGGGACGGGCAGTTACACCAATGTTTGTTTGCTGCCTGCTGGGTGCCTGGACTACCTGCCCCATAACTCAATGTGATCGGGAGGCGGCTGCCATATTCTCCGAACCGACCGTTGGTTTAAAAGGACTCAAGGGTCCCCACAGCATGGGATGTGCCCATGCCAAGAATGGGCCCATCTGCGCTCGTTAGAGCCCACAGAAGGCATGGATGGGACAATCCTCTTTGCAGTGATATAGAATTCCCAAGTTTGCTGCCTCTTTGTGACTGTTTGAGAAAACATCTAAATAGCTGTTAATGTGGCCAAGAGGAAAACAATTCACCCCACGAGGGGGACAGCTCAGAGTTTTAAATCTGTTTCTTCAGTAACCAATTTCCTCACTAGCGCGATGGGTGCGAGAAATTTGGAGACTGACTTAGTACAGGAGAGACATGAAGCCCAATATCACCTTACACCCACTGACAGCGTCTGAGCCTTTGTCCCTCATTAAAGCTTCTGGTATCCCCTCAGGATAATCAAGTTCCATGCCTAGAATTGGTAGGGTTCAAAGACTTGCAAACAATCCTTGTATATTTAATGACTCTTCTACTAATTGCATCAGATAGTCAGCAAACTGATAACTCCCCTCTGTTGAAGAAACAGAAGAAGGATCATACTTGCGTCCTTTTGAATGTCACTAAAAGCCCTGGGGCTATGAAGCCAGTTAACTCATTGGAGTCTATTGTAGGGAGAGGGGGGGAACTGTTGGTTCCTGATGCTCCTAAAATTCAGCGTTTTAATGGTCTGTATCAAGCTTTATGCGATTATCTCAATAGGGCCTCATCAGTATTTGAACCGAATATCAAAGGTATTAGTGATAAAATCCTGGAAAGAATAGAGAATTTGGAAACGTGACACCTAGGAAGTAGGCTAGACACGGGAACGAATGTTGAAATTCTTCTCTCTGCATAAGGCGATTCCTGTACTCAAAGCCATGTGCAGTCAGGCAGTGGATCCCTCAGGTAAAGGATGGAACACAAACTCCCTTTCACAGAAGAATAATCATTTCTCAGATTATAGGGAGACACTGAAATAAAAGGAGGACATCCCTCACTCAAGACAAGGTCAGGTCACAGTCATCTACTTCCAACTGGTCTTATAAACCTAACAACGAATCAGCACTATGCAGGGACACTTTACAACCTCATTCTGCATCTACCCCCATGTGATTCTTCTTGAGAATGTCCCTTCTTTCAGTCATACAAAAAAATAAACTTAGAGAGATGTATTCAATAACGTAGAGTACTAGCTTAAGCAACACTCATGCAATAGATACCACCTTTCTAAGGAGATAATTATGGTAGCAGAGTAGCTTGGGTGGATTTAAGACCACCAAAAAAGCAAGGATGATTGTATTGTGGTGAATTTTAAGAACCCCATTGCCGTAACCATTTTTTCCATAGCTGTAGTCAAGCTCCTCCATCAGCTGATAATATAAGGGCTCTTCCCCTTGGTTTTTTCTTTTGGCCTCAGCCTGATTGCCATGGCATACCATATTGAAACTTCAAATTTCTTATCCCCCTTGGTCATGTGGAGGGGGTTGATTGTCTACCTTGTATGGTGTTGCGGCTCCCAATCGTGGTTGGAAGGCAACATATCTATGTAGATTCAGACATTTTGGTGTCTTCCCAAGTTTTCCCAGAGGCAGAAATCTGTTCAACTCAAACTTAAAAGAAGGACTCTAGTAGTAATCATATCTACTTACTTCCTGGACTGATGAAGGGATTATCTCCAAATTAAAGAACTCTGATTGGATTATATTTGTTAAATCTTGTGATGTAGTCCGTTGTCAAGCAACTTGGGCACTTGAACCTTTCTATTTAGATGGGTTCTTTTAATTTTGCAGTCCAGTAAAAGATCATATCCTCGTAGACCTAATGGAGGGCTTTGTTTTTTTCATCTCTATCACCTGCAACAAAAGAAAGATGAAAAGTATTGCTTCTTCTCCTTATTTTCAACTGCTTTACATCCAAATTGCCGATTTGAAAAGCATTGTACTAATTAATCTGTATATAATGATTTTAACCCAAGAAGCAAACCTACAGTAATAAATAAGAGGGAATTTGAATTAGATAAGTTCATGTCAAATGGTATTTCTGCAGTTAATATGATTTGGGTAGGAGATTTTAATGTATTTGTCTGCACACAAAGGACAGCTGCTGTTTGTGGTTTGGCTGCTATTGAAGGCTATAATAGCCTTCATTTGTAACATCATCATTATGGCGAGGCTCTCAATCGATTGTTGAAATATAATCTTGTCTTTGCTGCTGATGTTTTACCAGTACTGGAACAAATTATACAGACATTTACGTTGGGAGGTTTTGGTACTACTATTGATTATATTTTATTATCTCAGGAGCTGTCAACTTGGATGTATGATTAGGGTGTCCGAATGTAGGTCCACCAGTAGAATCACTATATGTGAAAGAAGCCCTAGCTCAAGAAGTAGGGCCCATAGTTTTGCATGTTAACCCTTTCAAATGCGGATGTGAGGTCCATAAATGACAGATAGAGGAATTTAGGCTGGGCTACAGTATACTAAATAATAATTAGGTAAAGATTCAAACAAGAGCCAGATGTAGTCCTCCCTGTCCTGAAGCTGCTTTACACATCAGACAAGATGTCATTAGCATTTGACCATGCCATCAGCCTCCTAAGTATAATCCCCAAGGACCTTCACTATTGCATCGATCAATGAGGTGGGACAATAGCACTGAGGGTTATCCTTGTCATCCTTCTTAAACACGGGCATAATCACTGCAGTCGACCATGAGGGAAGCACCCCTCCCATGCCACAGCATTCAAGACCTGGGTCAGAAGGGAGCCCCAGAACTCAATATCAACCTTGAACTGGTCAGGAGGGATCCCATCAGGTCCTGAAACCTTGTTGGGTGTTAATGCGCATATACCCTTGGTTACTTCATCCAAAGTGAAGACCATGGGAGCACTCCCATCTCAGGGTCCACCCTGTCCTCACCCTCCATCACCTTCTCGAAATTGTAGACTCCTTCAGCCGTGATCTACCCACTGTTGCTCAGAAATATGGGTACATATTGCCGGTCCTGTCTTGTTCGCAAAACAAGGCATATTTACTACCCTCCAGAAAAGAGATCTATCCCCACATTCATTTGTCTGAGCTAGTTTATCCCAGGCAAGTTACCGCAAAACATGTTTGCACTTAGCTAATGCCTGCTTGTAAGCCTGCCTACAGGTTACTAAAAGGCTTCTGTCTCTTGCGACCTACTTCAGGGCTGTCTTAAATTGCCAAAGGCTCTTCAAGCAGTACCTGTCAAACCCCTTAGGGTCTTGCCCACCTGAGTGGGTTTGTGGTGGTGAGAATAATTCCAAAACTTTGCGGTCAATACCCTAAAGTGCATGCAGGAAATGCATCGTTCTTGTGGACCACTGTATCCAGACAGATAGAGAGTTATTGTGGGGGTAAATGTAAAGCTGCTGGGGACTATTTGTGTTTTATTCTCCAGGGAACATGTGCTTGTAACATGTTCCCAGATGTAAATGCCAATGTTCAAGCATACAAGGCAGGGCCCACACTGGGGCAACATCCCACAGCTCATTTCCAGAGTTTAACAAAAACAACCCAGAAAAAAAGTGAGTGTGCTTATTGCATTGCTAGGCTCATTAAATGGAAAGGCTTCGAAGCACTATGGCCTGCTACTGAGCGTCACCGTCCCTGAGCTTCAGACAGCTGTCGGGTAGCGGCTAGCTCTGCCGGGACCCTTGCCTTGTCTTACATGTACAGACAGACCCCAGTGCTCCTCCCCTAGGCATGCCCCTCCTGTTGATCATTATTATAATTTAAATAATCAACTGGTCGGAATGGATGCTTGTGCAATGGTAATAACAGACTCACATGGGGGCAGTAGGTGGAGCACGGGGAGTTCTACTACCTGGAATTCTACAGAGTTGCATACAAACCTTGTGGTATTCCGTGGAGTACCATGAGCGGGTGGAGTTGCTCCACTCGCCCACCCCATATAATTAATAATGGCACCTTAATAATTATTACTGTAATTTTTAAGGTTTACACATCTCCACTTGTTATATTATTGCATTGCAGATTAGCAATAGCCGAATATACATAAACACTTGGCACTGATGGACTGAAAACCAGGCTTGAACTGCACAAGGCGTTCCAGCTAAGAAATTGTGCATGCATGAGTCACTGAAGGCTCCTGCAGAAAGTGTCCTAAAACACGCACTGTGCCGGTCTGAGCCATGGAGGCTGGGATGCCGTCCGCCGTGCCTCACCTGGTTCAGTGTGCTGTTGCTGAGGTTAGCCAAAGCCAGGTTCTCAGTGTCATCGTTCTTGAAGGAGAATAATGGTGAGGGGTGGGGGCAAACTCTACTATGCGGCGGAATCAGATTCAGATGCTGATTTCCGCACTCCGTGCAAAGCGCAGAGTACAGAGTCGCAAAATTCAGCAAACTCTGTCCGAGGAGCAGACTTAACTGTCCACCCCTATTTCCATCGAATGAAGCTTTATTGACCTACAGGCCTTCATCATACTGCTTTGCTTATATGTACAATACATATACTACAAGGGCCACATACAAAAACACACACAACATATACTTAGATGGGATTAGATGACAGCATAAACCTGAATGCGAAGCGGAGAGACAATCAGCCAGTGTCAAATAACTCATTGTTTTTCGAGTGAGTGAATAACCTTTAATTACAGAATAGGGAGGGTAGATATTTAAATGAGACATCTTTTTTCAGCGTCAGCTCCTCTTGTACAGAATACAGACCCAGTACCAAAATAATGCCCTGGACAGTTTTGGCTACCATCATCAGGCAGAAACATGTTGGCAAAATAAGAATGGGTTTGAGCCATTGTCCTCACTATATCCGTTCAGAATTGTTTTTAGAGATCCCGGTGTACCTCTGAATAAAAGTAATAACCTGGCAAACCCAAGGTATTTTTAATAAGATCTGGATCTTGCCTTTATCCAGTTTGTCTTATCCAAGAACTCCCTCCAACCATTTAAAGCTTTGAGGAGGTCGAGTCTGCCCTGGTGGTACTCACCTGACAGAGAGGTAAGAGGATACCGATGATGAAGCATAACACTATTATGTGTGTGAGGTTTCCTCTTCCATAAGGAATGACTTTCTTTGCAAACACAACATAAACCCAAGAAGAAAAAGTATTTTGGTTTCCAGTCTGCTTCCTTCAACAGTAAGCCAACTAGTTAGAGAGATCTGTGATATTCTCACACTCTCATTTATGCCACCGTACTCATTCTTGTGGTAGGACCTCATTTCATCGATCACAAACTGATTTCATAGATCATAACCTCCCCACTTTAAAACCCTACCCCTGTATCCTAACATTACCTAATCTTCGCCAGTCTATCTATCTCACAAACTAATCACTTAAAACTGCATAGCACCCACTAATGATCACACCGAACAGCTATTAATATATCTATCACAAAGTAACTGAAGTAATTGCATGCAATTGTTCTTGAGAGCACATGGCTAATCAAAATAACCACTAGATTAACCGCTAACCTCAGGTTCCGGTGTAGTATGCTTCTTGTTGTAAAGCACTTCAGTGTCTCGTCAGGGGTAGTTAGTGCTATATACTCACAATTACAATTTCTACCTGCTCCCAAACAACATTATCACTTATTAAATGGATTAAGGTAACCCAAAGTTAATCCATGGGAGAGGAAGGCCTCACAATAATGAAAAACACATTTATGATTTTTTCACTATCAGACATGTAAAACTTAAAAGTATATGTCCAGTTTTTAAATACAATGGGCCCTGCCATATTGGCTGCTAAGGGCCTACCCAAGGTTGACCTATATGTATTAAAACGTGAGTTTTAGGCTTGACAAAAGAGTTATTTTGCAATTGAATTTGTAGTTTAAAACTGCACACAGGGTTCAATGGCAGACCAGAGACATGTTTAAAAAGGCTACTTTAAGTGGGTGGCCAATTAGTGGTGCAGGCCCACTAGTAGCCTTTAATTTACAGGCCCTAGATACATGTAGTACCACTTACTAAAGCCTTACAAATAACTTAAATGTGCCAAATTAGTATAGGCCAATTTTACCATGTTTTAGGGAGTGAACACACGCATTTTAGCACTGGCTAGAAGGGTTACAGTGCAGAGTCCTTAGGCCTTCAAAAAAGACCTCAGCAAAACAGGATGTGAGAAGGCAAAATGTTTGGTGGAGACCCTGCAGAGAGGGCAAAGTCCAACAAAACTTTACTGGGGTATCAGAGGTCCTACGTCCATTCTTTTCCAGCTACTTGTCCGAGGACAAGCTGTCATTCCATCTTGCTCTTAAACATAGTTTTCCTGGGGAGTAGTTTCACTAGCACTTCTTCAGCGGTAGAAGCACTGAACCTCTGGCAATTTGGATTTCCAATTATGTTCATTAGCTACAGGTACCTAAATCCCTGTGTTTTTTCAAGGGCAAATTCACTGCATAAAATATGTAATGATTCCAGCTATCCTGTCCCCATACATTTGTTAGCTTGAAAAAGCTTATTCAGTCCTAAATATGGAACCCACTCAGATCTTGGAGGTCTATACACAATTACATTCCCACTACCTTAGTGGATTTGGCAGTCCTGCTAATATACATCCTCATATAGTCTCCCAGGTTAACCTTGGCCACATAGGACATGCAGATCTATCAATATGAAGGGATGTTGCATGAAAGGGAAATTAATGGAATACAACCAGCTGGGAAAACCAATAATATTTCTTCATATCCGAAAGTGTAATACCTGTATCATAAACCAACCCTTGTAATATTTTCAAAGCTATTTTAAAGGTTACCCATCCCAGAGCAATGTACGAGCAGTAGACCCAGAATTCTGTATTCTGCAGGATATATAAAAACCAAAGAAGAGCAATATATTATGGCTCTTCTTGCAATAGAAGAGGAAACATTCTTCAGTGTGTCTTCTTTAAATTTTGCTAAGGACCATAACATATTGCCATCCTTGGTAAATTCTCTATCTCTAGACACATAACCCACAATTTGTTGTCTGGGAGTTACAAATAAATGAGGGTGGAGATTAACAGCCGAGGACAGGATACTAGCTTCAAGGTACATTTGGACCTAATTATCCTGAACTCAAATACTAAGTTTACCTAAAGAGCGTACCAGTGGTCACTATATAGAAGATGACAACAGCCTGCAGACCCTTCAACAGCCTGTGCTCTTCTGTATTGCATTTTAACCATAGACAGGTACACCCAACCCATCCTATACAGTATAGTGACCACAAACAACCACTTACATTTTTGGCATCCAAGGAAAATACCAAATTAAGTTCATTAAGGGCTTTATTTAGAGGATGGTGGACGGGATACCATATCACAAACATGTCAGATATCCAGACCTCTCTGTTATAGGTGTGGTACAGCATATGGAATATATATTCTAGAGGTTGAGATATCTGACATTTTGACAGAGTATCTCCGTAGGAAATCTGACTTTGAAGAAATAAGGCATTGATTTCAAAATTGCTCACACATCCAATGCACTTAATGTGTGTTAACCTCGAATAAATTGCTGGATTAAGCTGTGAAGAAAACTTCCTGCTTCCAAGCTTTGAAGAAATAAGATGCACACAAGCGTTTACCAGCCCACAGCACTGAAGAGAACCCCCAGTCAGCTGTGGTTCGAAACGCGTTTGCATGAACCTTCTGGGAATTTATTATAGTGTTCACCAATATGGAATGTTTGAAGAAAATATATCAATGATAATCCTCTCCATATTAGATGATGTTTAAACCCAGATGTAGAACACTGAAAGGGTTTCAGCCTCCTTTGAGCTGTTATGAACTAATCTCTTTGAATGAAAACATTTGGACTGGTTTACAATACAATTTATTTCCTTTTGTGTGTCTATCAATGCACCATTTACTGTCATGTTGGTCATTTCTGTTTTCTTTTTGTCAACTTTTCTAATGTTACATGATTTTCATATGGTCTAGCTTTGGAAATGATTTTCATTATGTAAAAGAAGAGTGGTTATCCTTGTTCTAGTCCGAGTATAATGTAAACATTGTAACTGAAGAAGTGTGTAATGTAAATACTGGTCAAATGTATTAAATATCTTGCCCTTTAGTAAAAAAAAGGATGTGATTCATTCAACCACCCTTTTAATTGTTTAGTTTACCTGAGGCGTGTGGTGGTTGTTGGTAAGGGCCCAAGCCCTCTTAGGTTTAACTTTCTTGAAGTGGCATTTTCACAGCTATTACTTAAAATCTGACTTTCCCATTGAAGAGGGTTTTACATTACAATTCTTCAGACATTAAACATGACATTTCTCTCTGCTTCCGATCAAAAGCTATCACTTAATAAATGTAATAAGGCAACCCAATGCTATCCAACGTGCAATAGTGAAAAACGAATTTGAGAGTTTTTACCGCAAGGAGAGGTCAAACTTAAAATTACATGCCCAACTTTTTAAATACACTTCACCCTGCCCTATGGGCTGTCTACGTCCTACCCTAGGAGTGACCTATCTGTATTAAAAAAAAAAGGTTTATGCTTGCAAAAGGTTTTATTTTGCCAGGAAGAAATGGCACTTCAAAAATGTACACCCAGGTTTCCTAAGGCATGTTTTTGAAGGGCTACTTAAGTGGGTGGCACAATAAGTGTTCCAGGCCGACTAGTAGCATTTAATTAACAAGCCCTGGGTACAGGTAGTACCACTTTACTAGGGACTTGCAAATAAATGAAATATGACAATTGGGAATTAGGCAATTCTACCATGTTTAAAGGGGAGCGCACACGCTCTTTAGCACTAGTTAACAGTGATAAGGCTCACAAAGTCCTAAAAGGCAACAAAACAAAAATGGTTTCAGAAAGCAGGAGCAGTGATGGCAAAACGTATGAGGGAGACCCTGCAGGGAGGGCCAGGTCCAATACTCACCAGTGTACTGAAACCTAACAGCTAGAAAAACAAACCACAAATAGTAATCTTAACTACCCCTCACCCTGCTACTTCAAGCTGTGGATTCAGAACTACCCACCACCTCAGTGCATAAGGTATGTCTCACTCCAAGATGAAAATCATAATTCAAACGAGTGTTATTTGGTGTCAGGACATTTATTTGTCTGGGGATTGGTTGCAGTATATTCCCCGTTCCCCGATACATAACCGCACATATTGACACCAGTAAACCTACATTTGTCTATATGATTCCTATTGGTGCCTCACATGGAGCCCCAATTCCTCCACAATCAGAGGCTCAAGTAATAGTAGACAACAAAACAGCAGCCTTCAACTGAGGCCATCTTTTGTGCATTTTTCAGAGTTTAAGCTAATCTGATCATTGGGCCAGAGTCCTCGATGAGTGCTCTAAACTGTTTTATTTATAATCCCAACAATATAGCTGAACACTCATTCCTGGCAATCCCCCTTTTTTATTATCGGGTTACTTTCCTTCAGGCCATCCGAAACCATTTGCACATCCTACAGACAAAGGAATTAACCATTGATGATGCTTGCTGGGGCTTGCTGGGAGTCATGCAAAATACAGTGGGAAGACCCTAAATATAAATCCATATTTAGCAATAAACTTAGGTATGTATTAGGAAGTGGCAGATCGTGTTGTTAGCCACCTTGGCTTAACGACACACTCCGCCACTTCTGAAACGCAAGGCAGCACGATATTTACAAGAATGTGGTGCAGCCTTGCATTTCCCCCTGCAATGGCGCTAAGTTTAACAACTTAGCTCAAACGCAGGCACCCTTGCACCATAGCAGGGGTGCAACTAGGTCTTAATTTCGGGGGGGGCTAACATGGCAAATGAAGGGGCATGGCTAATGTTAATCAATGGGGCGGGGCTAAAATGTCAGATAAACAGGATCGATTAATGCTCAGGTCAAGTGGAGAAAACATGCAACCCTAAAATTACCCCTTCGCACCCCAAATCCCATTACCACCCTGAACCCTGAAATCATCCACCTAGAACCCCAAACCCACGCCGATCCCTAAAATTACACCCTTACCCCCCAAAACCCATACCCACCCTGAACCCTAAAATTACCTCTGGCACCCCAAAACCCATACCCGCACTGATCCCTAAAATTACACCCTTGCCCCCCCAAATCCATTACCACCCTGAACCCCAAAATTACCCCCCGGCACCCCAAAACCCATACCTACCCTGAACCCTAAAATTACCCCCTGGCACCTCAAAACCCATTACCACTCTGGACCCTAAAATCACCCCCTTGGAGCCCCAAAACTGATACCCGCGCTGATCCCTAAAATTACACCCTTGCCCCCCCAAACCCATACCCACACTGAACCTTAAAATTACCCCTGGCACCCTAAAACCCATACCCATGCTGAACATTAAATTCTCCCCTGGCACCCCAAAACCCTGTGGCGTCACTGGGGTTGGTGTCACCCGGTGCGGGTAACTCATGGTGTCACCCCCTCACGACTTACCGCATGGACCACCTCTGTCAGAAATGTACGGCGCTAGGTACTGTCTTACTCCCTCTAGCTCCTTCTCTCTGTCTAGCTCCCGCTAGCTCCCTCTCTCTGTCTTACTCCCTCTAGCTCCCTCTGGTTCTCTCTCTCTCTGTCTTAC
Source organism: Lissotriton helveticus (assembly GCF_964261635.1). Classification (NCBI taxonomy): domain Eukaryota; kingdom Metazoa; phylum Chordata; class Amphibia; order Caudata; family Salamandridae; genus Lissotriton; species Lissotriton helveticus. The sequence goes on along the minus strand of NC_136062.1, from coordinate 36,585,604 downwards.
TCCCTCTAGCTCCCTCTCTCTCTCTCTTACTCCCTCTAGCCCCCTCTCTCTTACTCCCTCTAGCTCCCTCTCTCTCTCTTACTCCCTCTAGCTCCCTCTCCCTGTCTAGCGCCCTCTAGCTCTCTCTCACTCTGTCTTACTCCCTCTAGATCTCTCTCTCTCTGTCTTACACCCTCTAGCTCCCTCTCACTCTGTCTTGCTCCCTCTAGCTCCCTCTCTCTCTCTTACTCCCTCTAGCTCCCTCTCTCTGTCTAGCTCCATCTCTCTCTGTCTTACTCCCTCTAGCTCCCTCTGTCTCCCTCTGTCTCCCTCTCCCTCTGTCTTACTCTCTCTAGCTTCCTCTCTCTCTGTCTTACTCCCTCTAGCTCCCTCTCTCTTTCTAGCTCCCTCTAGCTCCCTCTCTCTCTGTGTCTTACTCCCTCTAGCTCCCTCTCTCTCTCTGTCTTACTCCCTCTAGCTCCCTCTCTCTGTCTAGCTCCCTCTAGCTCCCTCTCTCTCTGTCTTACTCCCCCTAGCTCCCTCTCTCTCTGTCTAGCTCCCTCTCTCTCTCTGTCTTACTCCTTCTAGCTCCCTCTGACTCCCTCTCTCATTGTCTTACTCCCTCTAGCTCCCTCTCTCTGTCTAGCTCCCTCTCTCTCTGTCTTACTCCCTCTAGCTCCCTCTCTCTGTCTAGCTCCCTCTAGCTCCCTCTCTCTGTCTAGCTCCCTCTAGCTCCCTCTCTCTCTGTATTACTCCCTCTAGCTCCCTCTCTCTCTGTCTTACTCCCTCTAGCTCCCTCTCTCTGTCTAGCTCCCTCTAGCTCCCTCTCTCTGTCTTACTCCCTCTAGCTCCCTCTCTCTCTGTCTAGGTCCCTCTCTCTCTGTCTTGCTCCCTCTAGCTCCCTCTGTCTCCCTCTCTCACTGTCTTACTCCCTCTAGCTCCCTCTCTCTGTCTAGCTCCCTCTAGCTCCCTATCTCTCTGTCTTACTCCCTCTAGCTCCCTCTCTCTGTCTAGCTCCCTCTCTCTCTCTTACTCCCTCTAGCTCCCTCTCTCTGTCTAGCTCCATCTCTCTCTGTCTTACTCCCTCTAGCTCCCTCTGTCTCCCTCTGTCTCCCTCTCCCTCTGTCTTACTCTCTCTAGCTTCCTCTCTCTCTGTCTTACTCCCTCTAGCTCCCTCTCTCTGTCTAGCTCCCTCTAGCTCCCTCTCTCTCTGTGTCTTACTCCCTCTAGCTCCCTCTCTCTCTCTGTCTTACTCCCTCTAGCTCCCTCTCTCTGTCTAGCTCCCTCTAGCTCCCTCTCTCTCTGTCTTACTCCCTCTCTCTCTGTCTAGCTCCCTCTCTCTCTCTGTCTTACTCCTTTTAGCTCCCTCTGTCTCCCTCTCTCACTGTCTTACTCCCTCTAGCTCCCTCTCTCTGTCTAGCTCCCTCTCTCTCTGTCTTACTCCCCTAGCTCCCTCTCTCTCTGTATTACTCCCTCTAGCTCTCTCTCTCTCTGTCTTACTCCTTCTAGCTCCCTCTCTCTGTCTAGCTCCCTCTAGCTCCCTCTCTCTGTCTTACTCCCTCTAGCTCCCTCTCTCTCTGTCTAGCTCCCTCTCTCTCTGTCTTGCTCCCTCTAGCTCCCTCTGTCTCCCTCTCTCGCTGTCTTACTCCCTCTAGCTCCCTCTCTCTGTCTAGCTCCCTCTAGCTCCCTATCTCTCTGTCTTACTCCCTCTAGCTCCCTCTCTCTGTCTAGCTCCCTCTAGCTCCCTCTCTCTCTGTCTTACTCCCTCTAGCTCCCTCTCTCTCTGTCTTACTCCCTCTAGCTCCCTCTCTCTGTCTAGCTCCCTCTAGCTCCCTCTCTCTGTCTTACTCCCTCTGTCTCCCTCTCTCACTGTCTTACTCCCTCTAGCTCCCTCTCTCTGTCTAGCTCCCTCTAGCTCCCTCTCTCTCTGTCTTACTCCCTCTAGCCCCCTCTCTCTGTCTAGCTCCCTCTAGCTCCCTCTCTCTGTCTTACTCCCTCTAGCGCCCTCTCTCTCTGTGTAGCTCCCTCTCTGTCTTGCTCCCTCTAGCTCCCTCTAGCTCCCTCTGCCTCCCTCTCTCTCTGTCTTAGTCCCTCTAGCTCCCTCTCTTCCTGTCTTTCTCACTCTAGCTCTCTCGCTCTCTGTCTTACTCCCTCTTGCTCCCTCTCTCTTTCTGTCTTACTCCTTTATCTCCCTCTCTCTCTGTCTTGCTCTCTCTAGCGCCCTCTCTCTGTATTTCTCCCTCTAGCTCCCTCTGTCTCCCTCTCTCTCTTACTCCATCTGTCTTCCCTGGATTTGTATAAACAAGAGTGCGAGCAACAGGTTGCACTGTAGTGAAAAGCAAGCTGAAATTTGGAACTGGTTCACTGGAAAACTGAAGACTGTGCAAGATACTGAAAAATAGGAAACCATGCACCCTCGGGTGAGCTAGGCTGCTATAGAGTTGCCTTGTGAGCAAAGAAAATTGCAGTCAAGAATTGCAGATCTCCTGCGAGACGCTGGCGAGTGTGAACAGCATGAGGAACAAGCTTGCACAGGGAGCGACAGTAAAGGTGAGAGCAGATGTGAGGCTGCAGTGCAGATTGGTGTCACCCCATGTGTTGGTGTCACCCGGTGCGGTCCGCACTCCCCGCACCCACCTAGTGACGCCACTGCCAAAACCCATACCCACCCTGAACCCTAAAACTGCCCCCCTGCTCCCCTGACACTCGAAAACCCACACCCACCCTGAAACCTAAAATGTCCCCCCCTCACAAACCCAAAACCCATTCCCGCACTGAACCCTAAAATGAACCCCATGGCACCCCAAAACCCATACCCACCCTGAATCCTAAAATTGCCCCCCTGACACCCGAAAACTCATACCCACCCTGAACCCTAAAATTAACTCCATAGCACCCCAAAACCCTTAACCACCCTAAACCTTAAAATTACACCCTGGCACCCCAAAACCCATACCCACCGTGAACCCTAAAATTGCCCCCTGACACCCGAAAACCACACCCACCCTATACTCTAAAATGTCCACCCCCTCACACCCTAAAACTCATACCTGCCCTGAACCCTAACAACCCCATGGCCCCCTAAAACCCATTACCACCCTAAACCATAAAATTACCCCCTGGCACCCCAATTCCCATATCCACCCTGAACCCTAAAATTACCCCTAGAACCCCAAAACCCATGCCCTCCCTGAACACTAAAATTACACCTGGCACCCCAAAACCCATTACCACTCTGACCCCCAAAATTACCCCCGGAACCCTAAAATTACACCGTTGCCCAACAAAATCCATACCCACCCTGAACCCTAAAATTACCCCTGGCACCCCAAAACCCATACCCATGCTGAACCCTAATATTACCCCTGGTTCCCCAAAACCCATACCCACCCTGAAGCCTAAAATTACCCCTGGCACCCCAAAACCCACACCCACCCTGAACCCCTAAATTACCCCCCTGGCCCCCATACCAGTCCTGAACCCTAAAATTGCCCCCTGGCACACCAAAACCCATTACTACCCTGAACCCTAAAATTATCCCTGGCACCCTAAAACCCATACCCACTCAGAATCCTACAATTACCCCCTGGCACCCCAATTCGTAACCCACCCTAAACCCTAAAATTACCCACTAGCACCCCAAAAAATGAACACTACAAACTTACACTACATATTCATATTCGGAGGGGACTCTCCTCTTTAGAGAAAGATACATGGCCCTGTTCACCATTTATCTGGTGAGGTGCGCTGTGGATGTGAATTCCCTACAAGTGCATGGACAGCAGGGGGAATGGGATGTCCAGTGCAAGTGAAGCTTTTCCTTTGTAAATTAATTCCTTCTGGCGTCATAGCCCAGGGTTTGCTGTCTGTGCACTTGTATGGAATACACATCCATACAAGTGCAGAGACAGCAAACCCTGGGATATGACACCAGCAGAAATTCCTTTACAAAGGAAAAGCGTCACCTGCACTGGCCAGCCCTTTCCCCCTGCTGTGTGCATCTTCCCACTCCCACCCCATGGTGAACACATCAAGTGCTTAGGTGAAATCCCTGCCTTCAGGCAAGGATATCACCTCGGCGCTAGTAAAGGAAAACAAGAGGGGGGGGGGCTGGGGGTTTACTTGATACTGTTCAGAGGCTGGCTGGCTCGGGCTGCCGGGCCTCTCAGAATGCATCAATAACAATGACATTCTCAGCTCCGATGCGCAGTCATCTCAGTGTGTGTCAATTAGCCCGGGCTGAAGAAGACGACGGGGGGGGGCTGAAGCCCGGTGAGCCCAATGGGTGTTGCGCGCCTGCACCATAGTGCAAGGGTGTCTGTGTGTAGGGGAGGAATGTTTATGTGTAGGAAGGTGTCCCTTCCTGCACATAAACATTCCTAAAATGCAATTCTGTCCCTTTCATGTAGGCGGCTTCATGCAGCACACATGAAAGTGACAACATTGCATTTTTTTAAAAAGGTTTGTTTATGTACAGGAAAGGAGACCTTGCTGTACATAAACAAACTTTGGCATTTTGCTTTATCCCTGTGTGCTGGGAAAAAAGCAAAAACGAGGAGAAATAATGCATTTCTCCTAGTTTCGGCAACTTAAGACCAGAGTTTTCCTGGTATTAATTTTGGTGCTGCCCTCTATGTACGCTACCTTTGTGCATAGGGGGCAGCATCAAATACAGTGGGTGTTGCGGTGGAACCCCCACCACAACACCCACTGCACGCCTTATGTACAAGGCAGCGTTTTGTCACGATAAGTGACTTGACGCTGCCTTGTACATAAGGCACTGCCCCTATCGCCACCACAACGTCCGTAAAAGTGACTTTGTGGTGGCGATAGGGGCTTGTATATATGCCCCGTAGTAAGGTAATTCTACGAATTCGAGTAAGAGGAACACCCTTTCATTTGTTAAGTAATGTTTTAACCTCATCAAAGACTCTTTTCAAAATGAAGAGGGACATCTTTTTCACCTTGGGTGACAGTGAAAGTTCCAGATGTTCGATTTTTTTCTTTTATTGTGGGAGAATTATAACTCCTACTCCCAATCTTTTCTGATTTATCCTTTTTCTCTTGTAGCCTGAAACACTTGAGATAATCTTGATAATTGGAAGGTTAACAGCAGGTAAAAAGGGTTATGCTGTCATCTGAGAGAAGAGCTCCTGATAACCACAGATCAATTGGAGAATGATTTGATTTTGATGATATATTACCCAGATAAGTTGTATTTGATTGACCTCAGAATGATGAAATAAAGGGTCAGTACACAGAGATTAAAACATGTGATACGCCTATTGGCCTCTAACTTCTACAGTATGCTTACTAACTCACTACCATGACATTCTGTCCCCCTCCCCGGTCAGTCGTACATTTCTTTAAAAAAAAATGTAAGAGTCAGACACGCTATTGCAAAGAAGTAGAAGAAAAGGGCATCCACAGTGTGGAAAGATAAACGATCTTAAAAATCTGCATTGGCCGAACAGATTTCTACTCTAGGCATTTGTATGATGCGTTGCTGGGTACACGTTTTCCTTATTTAACATACAGTACCGTTCCCTAGTTGATGTGGTCCCATCAAAAGGAAATACTTTCAGGATATTCTTAGTACATTGCAGTTCCAAGAAAATTATCTTAAAAGGGATCATGTATTATTTATTTTTCTTTTCAACATCGGTAATTCACCGTTCATAACTAAAAAACCATTTCCCATTCTTTAGTTACCAGTCTGCAAAGTTTTGATATTTATTTCAAAGCAAACTTGTTTTGTTTGGCCGGAAGAAACATATCTGGCAACTTTTAACTTCATGAAATCAGCACACAGCTCTAAGAACATTTCTAACATTGCTTTCCAAGGTTTGAGTAGCACTTAGGGGGAAGAGACTGATAAAATGAACAAGACCAAAGGTCAGATTTTTTGTATCGGAGGGACACGTCCTTGAATATGCGGAATGTTAATTTGGTGATACTACAGCACTTTACTAGTGCACTTTAGTTTAATGTATACATTTCTGTTGCAGACTGCTTATATACTCAGCGCAAACATGCATCTGTGAGGGCTGCCTCGAGAAGCGTTCATTAGTAGGTGGTGGCTGGTCTCTTCTGGGAGCTATAACACCCAACAGGCACAGCTGATGAGACGAACGTGCAGTAGCTGTCCCCAAAAAATTGATTTTCATGACTCTATGAAATCTTCCCCAATCTTTTTCTTATTACTTGCCAATTCCAGGAGCAGCAACTACCAGATGACTTAGATCATAACGGACACTTTAAATCCAAATCCTGATGCCCAAGTCCATCTTAGCAACTTCGACCCCTTTACAGAGAAGGAGGTGGAAAAAGTTATGGCTGAAATCAAATCAGAGTCCCCATTAGACCCCTGCCCTAATTATATCTTTTCCTGGATTGCTCCAACCATATGTCCCAATGTTATATAAATACTTAACCAATCTCTATGCACCGCAGTATTCCCAGAGATTTGGAAACAAGCTTCAGTAGTTCCCCTACTAAAAAAAGCGGGTACTGATGTTCAAAACCCGGCAAACAATCGACCCGTATCTCAGCTTCCTTACCAATCCAAAGTGATGGAGACACTAGTAAATAGGCAATTAACTAACTACCTCGAGTCTAAAGAACTCCAGGACCTCTCTCAAATGGACTTTCGTGCTAATAATAGCACCAAAACAACTCTCCTGGCAGTGCTAGCCAACATCAGGTGTGTGGTCAACCAGGGCAGAGCTGCCGCCCAGATCCTACTAGACTGGTCGGCGGCTTTCTTTACTATCTCACACAACCTCCAGCAGAAACTTCTGTTTGATAAAGGCATACACTCTAAAGCCCTTCAGAGGCTCCACTCCTTTCTGAACAATCAAACACAGACTAAAGCTAAAACTTTAACTAAAGCATCGTAGGTAAGTGACGCTCATACACTAAGATGCTGAGCTGTACTTGCTCTGCGTGGACAGCATCGTGTCCACTTCGAACAACCGGGAAAGTGGAGACCGCGTATCACGGCGGACCACTCTATTATTTTGAGTTTCCGGTTACTACCAGGAGTACACACTCTACTTTACTTATGTACAACGTTTTAGTCATTTGCCTTTGTCATAAGGTGGGAGGACTGTGTCCTTTGAAGTCTGCTGTATCCTGAAAATTGATATTTGCAGTTAGTCGCAGAATTCAAGATTACCAACTAAACTCTTGAACGTATTTTAATTCTGTGCCTCGAACCCTGAAAAAGTTCTAATAGGCTTTTGCCTTACAAGAACGAAACTCTTTGGCTGCTTTTATGATTACTTGTGGATATTGAAATACAAGTTAAAAATAAAGAAAACACAAGCGGACTGAATTGTACTTTGTTTGGTGCACCTCCTTTTGTTGAATTTACTAGGATCAGACTTACTAGTTGCCTTTCAGAAATGACAGCATGGATGTCCGACCACTGTCTGAAGTTAAATGTAGACAAGTCGGAGATTCTGCTGTTCGGAGGAGCACATCTAGACTGTAATGAACCTGGTGGCCCTTTTCACTGGGCAAGGCCCCTACCGACAAACAAGTTGCAAAGAATCTGGGTATTCTTATTGACAGTGCACTCACCATGCAGGACCACAAATGTGCACTCTTTTAGAAAAGCTTTGCGACCTTAAGGTTGTTAAAAAGACCCTCTTAATGGATCCCTACAGAGTGTAGCACAACCCTTGTCTAAGCCCTGCTTATTAGCAGGCTGGATTATGGGAATGCTCTTTTTGTAGGCATGGTGGACTATCTTTTCTCTCGACTACAGCTGGTCCAGAATGCGTCTGCAAAATTGGTATGCAACAAGAGCAAGTATTGAAAGCATCTGTAGACCCGGAATGGTTGCTTGGTGTTGCAATGTCCCCTATATTATGTGTGTTGAAGTACCCAAGGATGATGGATTCCATAGGTGCGAACTGTAAGAGCAGAGTTTCTATCCGACTTATCAGCTGGGTCAGCTTATCCTTGGCGCCCGGCCCACGAAATTGTAATAAACGTTATTTAAAAGAATTGAGAGTGGGCCGTTAATCGTGGCGAGGCCTTTCAGGGTACCCGCCAGAAACATATTCGATGGTGTTTTTATTTCTGTAAAATGTATTTTCAGAGAGTGCTAATGTATATAGAAATCCCGCCTGAGGGTCTTCCAAATATGTTGCCTTTGATAGCTGGTTTGCAATATTCCACGTGACCTCTTATTGATATTGATTTAGTTGCCCATGTTTCTTGGGTGCAAATTAGGTCGGCTCCTTCAAGAAATGCCAATGTCACTGGGTTTTGCACGAGCTTTAAGATCCCTGTGACGTTCCAGGTCATGATGTTTAGACTTCGGATGCTGACCATCAGGTTACTGTACTTGGCTAAGCCCTTTTTCGGCAGATGCTGAACGGTCTCCTTGCTTGCAGGGGGGCGGTTATTAGGGACTGGGATTTAAGGTCCATGACAACCTAGACCAGTCTTTGCTGGTGTTACCCTTAATTGAGCAATAACGGATGCCCTGTCCCAGACTTGTTGTTATTTTAATTTAGCTGTAGTTTGTAAGATTTATTTTTGTGCCACCTTTGGTCCAGTGGAGGATGGACTCAGCTAGTGGCACTGAGTAGGTCAAGTCATTCATGAATGGCTTTTTCTGAATATTCTGTTCCTGAGAGACAGGCGGTTCCTTCAAGTCGCTTTTTTTCAAGATCATTGGATATTTTACCACAGGCTGGGTCATGATTTTTATGCCCCAGTTTTCCAATTGCTTGTTGTTTCTTTTCAAGGCCTCAACCATGGCCGGATTGGTGGGGATTAGCTCTGTAGTCTCATTGATCTCACTTGGTCCTGGGGTAAGGAAAGACACACTCTCAATTCCGTTGTTTTTATCTTTTCTAGACCTGGAATGTTTGCGCAGAGTTTTAGGAGATTGCTGCGATTAAGAATATCCCACTTACCCTGTGAGACATATTCAGCGTACAGCAATATTTTCAGATCATCGTGGTTTATAGATGGCAGATTTTGTTGGATGATAACCTCCTGCGGGTCGTGGGCCTTTGTAGGGTTTGGGGTTGTCTGTGCCTGGGTGTCCAAATCAACCTCCACCTGATTTGAGGTAGCCACCGTCTGCTGTGCTTTGCTCTCGATCAATGGTTTAGTTAGCATAGGTTTCATCTCTCTGTTATTGGTAAATGACATTTTGCCTTGAGATGCCCTGTGTACTGATGCTGGCGTTATAGTATGTTTGCTTATTTTAAGAATTCCTTGGTTCATGCTGTTTGAACTTTTATCCGCTGGTTTAGTCAACGGGGGACTCTTCAAGTTGAGTTCCCGATCTCTCTGTAATTCATAGTTTCCTTCCCCGGCTTGTTGTCCTTGTGAGTGGTTAGAGCGCCAGCTTTGTTTTTGTTCCCTCGTGTCCACGGGATTTAACAGATGGTCCATGGCGTGACCCACAATATCGTCAGGTTTAGTTTCGAAGTTGGTTTTACCAATATTACTGAACATGCAATAGTTTTGTTTCGGTTCTGACTCTGAGGTGGGATATTGGTCTCATGTTGATCGTCAGTATGAACCTCGGTCTCCTGGTTTTCGGGCAGCAGCCACTGCCGAATGGAGCCATTATTGTTGGATTTGTTTTTTCTCTGTTTGTTTAACTTTTTTAATTTGTTCTTGTTTTTTCGAGAAAGATGATGAATGTCTGGGCTTGCTGGCTTTGGCTTATTTGGAATTCTGTGGTCGTTGTCAGGATTGAGACTCGTTTTTATTGCAATTTCTTCAGCCCTGCAGAGATGGTCGGCCAATGCCCTTGTCGTTTCTTGCGAGGGTTCTTTGTCATTAGTTTGTGAATCTTTCATGCTTGTGGACTCCTTGGTGTTTTGCTGGGAGTGTGAGATGTTCCCTTGCCTGCTAACTTCTTCCTTAAGATCCTTGATTAGCGTATTCATTATCTCTGGAAGCTTTTCTAGGTTGTACAATATTGGACTGTAGCCACAGCCCTCTTGTTTGACTGTTTATGCTGTATTAGCCTGGGCTCTGTGTATCAGTGAATTCAAATGTTACAATTTGGTGTTTATCCTTGAAATCAGACAACTGTTTGTAATATGTTTTGTAAAGTTCTGTTGCTGGCATCTGTTGATGTTCTGGCAATTCTGGCGGTTTTTCCTGAGCATGGTGAACACGCTACTCCTCCAGATTCGCCAAGTTTGTAATCAGAAATTGTATGGTGCAGGAACTCTCTTATGTCTCTCTTACCATCTAAGCTGGTCGTTCTCTTTGTGGTACTGAGACTGTTCCTGTTAGACATGGGCTTGTGTGGGTTGGAGGCCCTTCCCGATGGGGTTGCAGGTGCTGGTGCTGTTAATAAATCTCCTGTTTGCTGGTCCTCCGGGGGGTCCTCCTTGGAGCTTGACCCTAGTTTGGAACCCCCTCTGCCTAGAGAGTAGAGCAGCTTTAATTGTTGCCGCCTTGCTAATTTGTGGGGGCGAGGCTTCTCTTGATGTTGGACCAGGTTTGAGTTTCTTGTCCTCATTTTTGTGCTTACACTGAGTCCGCGTTAAGGAAGATTGATGCCGTTGAGGGGGATTAGATTGAGACCCTCCTTTTTAAATGGTTGGACTATTAAAACTGCTAACCTATTGAGCTGTTAAACTATTGCAGTAGTAGTTAGGCAGTTGAGTCGAGGGACTGTCGGGCTGTCAGGCTACACTAGTCGAGTATCTGTATCTTGCTCCCAGAAATAAATAAATGGCCGGAGCTTGGCTTGAGCAGAACTGTCAAAGGTCTGCTATGTCTTTGTTGTATTTTGCGAGTCTCAAGCTCTCTGAGATAATAAAAATATTGTTGGAGCTGCTGTAGTACTTTTGAGTGCCTTTTAAAAAGAAAAGAAGCCCTTAAAATGAAAGACTACAATGTTTGTTACCGCTTACTTAGTTCCCAAGTTATTGCACTGGGTGCCTCTGGTGGCTAGTGGCTGTGACTGTGTGGCAAGGCTGCGGAAGTGCGGGCCGAGTGATTGTGAAATTGAGTTGCAGGAGAAATGGGGAGCAAGGGGGGCTATTACTGTTGCTGAGGTTGTGGGGCGCCGGTGCCAACTCCAGCTGTTTTGTGGCTTGTGACTAGCCGCCTGATGCTACCGCCGCCCGTCCCAACAATGGTGGTGGCAGAGTACTAGCGGGAGCCTTTTGCGAGGGTTGAGCGGAGCTTCTGCAGTGCCAGCAGTTCCTACCAGGTGCAGCTCCTCCCGGGTGCAGCAGCAATAGGATGCACGCGGGAGCCTTTCTGTGGCTTTGCGAGGCTTCTGCTTCTGCTTCTGAGGATTCTGCGGCAGCCGGCAGGCACCTCCCAGGTTCTAATGTGCCAGCCAAAGATGGCAAAAGCAGCAAAAAGGCAGCAGGGCAGCAAGGAAAACGGCAGTGAAAGCGGCTGTGGGCCACCACCGCTGCGGCACGTCCACTCAGGTGCTCAGTTCCTCCGTGGTCGGCCACTCGCGAAAGTGCTAAGCGGGGGGCACCTGCTGTCCGGGCGGCAGGCTCAAGCTCAGAGCTCGAAGCTGGGGGCCGGGGGCCAGGAGCCAAGAGCCAAACGCGAGCTGGATCAGCGTCTTTCTTGTATGTCACTCTTTCCTCATGCCTGCGGTCGGCTGAAAACCAAGAGCAAGTACACCTCAGCATCTGAGTATATGAGGATACTTCACTGGCTCGCAGTGAGACAAAGGGCCAAATACAATTTGCTGAGTTATGCACATAAGGTCTTACATCATCTGAAACCCAGAATTATTCAAGACAGAGTCGAATTCTATGTACCCACTCGGAATCTGAGGTCGCGCCTTCAGGCACGGGCTATAATCAAAAGTATCAGGAAGTCCAGAATAGGGGGTTGTTCCTTCTCTCATCTTGCGGCAACACTTTGGAACGAACTTCCACTCGCACTTCGGCTCATCGACAACTACATGGCATTTAGGAAAAAACTAAAAACGCATCTGTTAGGGCCAGAAGTATGTACTTTTTTTCAGCTAAACAGGCCAAAACACAGAATTGGTCTGTTTGCGAACAGGAAAAAGACTTTTCAAATGTATCAAATCCAAATTGCAATTGGGTAACCTGTTACCGAATCGCAATTTGGATTTGCGATTCGGTATTAGGAAGTGGCTTGTTTAGGGCATCCTTTCCTAATACTGAATTGCATCAGTATGTATGAATGTTTATGACCGTAAATGCAGTTGCAAAACATTTGCATTTTACCACCTACTTCAAGTAGGTGGTAACCCATTCTCAAATGGGAAGGGGTCCCCAGGGGAACCCTTCCAATTTTTGAATGTTTGTAAAAGCATTTTTTATGAGCAGGCAGTGGTCCCACAGACCACTGCCTGAACTTAAAAAATGAAAAGAACATTTTTCATTTTTCTTTTTAAATACAACCCATTTTCCTTTCAGGAAAACGGACTGCATAAACAAAATGATCGCTTTATTTAAAGGCAATCACTCCAGCAGGCCACCATCTCCGTGATTTTAGCGATTCCTAGGGGGTCGCAAATTGCGACCTACCTCATTAATATTCATGAGATCAGTAATTTGAGACCCCTTAGGAATCGCATAAAGTGTTCAACACACTTTCCTACATGTATCCTTCTGATTTGCAATTAGGAAATCGCAAAATGGTATCTTCAGACATCTGGCCTATAGTCTCCCCGTGCCTGAAAATAACCAAAAATTGGAAAGTAAACTTGTTCTTATGTCATTATAATGCACTTGGGCCAGGTTCGAGCTACATAAAACTGCAAATAAAAATTCTTCCACAGCCTTCCCTGCCAGAGACTGCAAGCAGATGTTAGCTAAAAGTACTTGTCCTCATACTTTCACTAAATATGGGCTGAATCAGACAATGCCTATTAATCCCATTGCATCTACTGTCAGGTCTACATCACATTTACAACTCATAGCAGATCCTAAATCCCAGAATCTGTATTTGCTTCACTCCGAAAACTAGTTTTCTTCTCTTTTCCTTCTTCAAGTGTTTGTCTCAAATAAGGTTAGGCAAACGTGCCCTCCTTTCTAATGCATTCACTCGTCATTATATTGCTTGCAATTTAGCCATTTCACTCATTCATTTTGTTTCTTGAAATTCTTAAAATACGTCTCATTTTTCCTTAATCTTACTAAAAGGAATATCCTGATGTTACGCTTCTCTTTTGTTTTCAGTTCAGTCCTTATAAATCTTTATAAATGGCAGTGTTGGAGAGCCTTTCCACTACTTTGTACTCCTGCACTTCCTGCACAGCCCATTTGTCCAGTGGGGCTGCACTTAAAGACACTGTGCCCGATTCACAAAGGTAAACTGAGATGAAAGTCTAGCTTTACAACTTTTGGTATTCAAGAGCATTTACTACTCATAAATGCCCTTTGTGAATACCAAAAGTTGAACTTTAGGACTCTCGGAAAACCGAAAGTCGTAAAGTTAGACTTTTGTCTAATTTTACCTTCGTGAATCGGGCCTACTAGCTTCATTCGTTGCTTATTTTTCAGGCGTGGGCCGGAAGTAAGATTAAGAAGGAGTGGCCTCTTTCCTGTTGTCTGACATTATAGAACATGAAGAGTCTAGTTTTCACTCATTTGTTTCGGTTTGTGCAGTTCTTGACAGGGAATATCTAGCACCATAATTCTCCTCATCTTGTGATAGTGTATAAACTGGATATGGAACTATATCCCGTAGAGTAGACATTTATTGGGCCTGGGACAATGAAATATGTAGAGGCTTGGTGTTGACAGAACCAGTGAAGAACTCTCAGGTAGTCAAAGATGGAAAAAGAAAGTGTCCTTCCTAGAAGATGCCTAGCGGTAAGATCTTGAATAAGCTGAATCCATTGTGCAAGATATTTGGTAAGGCCTAGCTATAACGAATTGCCAAAGTCAATGTGGGACAAAATAATAGCCTTGACCACCGATTCACAACAATTGGAACAATTACAACAAATGGAACAATTGTATGTAATGTTCTAAAAAAAAATAATAATAATAAACCATGATCATGTCAAATCGTTAAATTGCTTCTCAAAACAAAGCCCATCATCAAAATGATCCTAACTCAAGAGACCAACACATAGGAGACCACATACAAGAAGAAACGATGATCAGCGCCTCTCTTTTATCACTGTATATCATAAGTGCCACAACCACGTTCACAGCATAAAGCAGGAATGAAAGCTAAATTAAAATTTAGATTAACCCAAGGAGTCAGGAAGATATTAACAAGTGTAAGGCCCAGGGAAAATCCTTGAGGAATTTTCTCAGATAAGAAATTTGATGAAAGAAAAATATGAGAAAGGCTGGGTAAAATATTTAAGGAGAGGAAAGCCAATGAAAGGCCCTCTGTGGGATCACAATAGCTTACTTCGGTTGACTGGGGACTAAGGCTTTAGATGGGGCAATATTAGACAGAGCCTGGAGTGCAGGTCCAATAGTGGTATTTGTTAATGAAAATAAACAACCCTAATACTTTAACATTTCCCTATTTCCCCAGTGCCCCAAAGAGTCCTCACTCACTGGTAGGAAATACTGTCAAAGAGTCAAACACACCACTTGACATCAGTCAATAAGAAAACAATGAAGAAATCTATCAATATTGATAGGGTTAATTTGATGCTAGTTTCTCAGAATTTGAATTTAGGGATGCCATTACTTGTGCAGCACTTACATTTTAGTGAACACACCGGCAAAAACAATGCATGGAAATTGAATTGTAAGCAAAATGAGATGTGGTATAAAGCTCTTCGAACTGTGTGTATTCAGGATATTTCAACTATTGATTCCTGACCCTATATAGATCATATTGCGGCAGAATAAGTGTTATTATTATACTACAGTACTCCGAGAGAATCTACAATATCCTCAGCATGTACCTTGTGGGAATATTATTACTGCTGATACATTACAGGTGAAAGCCATTCTCAAATACCAAAATCTTGTAATACCAAAATATTGTTCTCCCTCCCTAATTGCAGTGTCCAGGTCCCAAAATGTCTGTAGCAGTAGCTTGGTTATTCATAGAAAAGAAAGAAAAGATTTGTTAAGAAACTAGAACGTTGTGGAGGATGGTACATGGTTGCACATTTTGCACGTAAAGCAAACATTCAGAGTAACAGATCCTCTTTAGACCCAGAGCCACCACATATTCTGCTACAAGGAGTACAAGAGATTTTCCCACACTTTTGGATCTCTTGAATCTATGACTTTCCACTGGAGAAGTTCTCCGTTCTTAGCAACATGCAGTGGTCAAGCCTCGGCTAACGAAATCCTGGAGGAGAACTCTCTTCTCACCCCCTCTCAGACTGGTTTCCGTCCTCAACATAGTATGGAAACCACGTTATTAGTAATAACGGAGGAGTTGCTGGACAAAGGAGGTTCAACGGCCATTATCCTTCTTGACCTGAGTGCATTATTTGAAACGATTCACCACGAGATCCTGGTACTCAGGATGAGTGAAACTGGAAACCTTTCCTCATTCCTAAAAGAAAGGTCCTTTCAAATGTGCACCCCATGCTATTCAGACGTCTTCCATTTGAATTGTAGTTTTATGCAGGGCTCTGCATTGAGCCGCACACTTGTTTAACATTTATCTGTCCCCATTGGCAGACATCATCAAAAACTTTGAAGTGTCGATTGCCTCCTATGCTGACAACACCTAACTGGTTGCCTCCCTTTCCCCAGGGACAGGTTCAACAACAACAACTGACCTCCCGTCTAGAGAAAGCTGCAAGGTGGATGGCTAACTGTTCACTTAAATTGAACAGAGATAAACCGAGCTGATGATTATAGGATATGGGCCAACACCGCAAACAACCCTTGGATGGCCAGAGTGCCTGGGAACTCCACCAACCCCTACTTCCCTTACAGAGACCCTAGGCATGTGGTTGGATAGCTCTTTATCTATTGAGGCCAAAGTGGAAAAATTAACAGCATCTTGTTTTGGCATGATCAGATCCATACTCAAATCTTAGACCCCCTAGTACCCACACAATGTAGGAGAATAGTGGTCCAAGCGCTGATTCTCTTCTGCTTGGACTTTGGGAATTCCCTGTATATGGGGTCTCCCAAATACATCTTTAAGAGGCTACAGTCATCCCAAATCTAAGCAGCAAGGACTATCTTTAAGCTACCCAAACACACCTCAGCAAAATGTTTACTGGTCTCCTTGCACTGGCTTCCAGTGGAGGAGAGGATAAAGTTCAAGGCACTTTATCTGGCTCCTAGGGGAATCAATCATAAAGGACCCTTCTGGTACCTTACACTTCTTGCAGGACATTAAGATCCTCCAATGCACATCTACTAAAAGGTTTGTGAGTTCAAAGGATCCGATGGGAAGGTAGATCCTATTTGCATTTGACCCCTAAGCTATAGAATGCAATGCCCACTGAGCACAGAACTGAATTGAACAAGACATACCTCAGAAATATGCTTAAAACATGGCAATACGCTCACTAGCCCTTGATACTTAACACCTCAGAACCCGTTAGTGTACGCTATGACTCACTAAGCGCTGGGAAGCCTTCGGGTCGCTACGGGCTTTATAAATCCGCATAGCATAGCATGCTTCAGTTTAGTAAACAACCAACTTTTTTTTCCAATAGATTATTGTTCAGGTAAATAAAAATTCGCCTTTTCTGGATGCGATCAGTGTTAAGGATAACAGATGGTTAATGCTGAATGGGTTAAAAGGTTAGCTCATGCCTGCCTTTTGCATGAGAAGAAGCATTTGCTCGAAATGAGACTAGTATGCCCTCCCTGCAAAAGGGGGTCCCTGGTCAAAACCTATGGCTCTGCTTTGTCTATAAAGCACCAAATGAGTAATGCGGAGAGTAACTTTAACACCCTATACAGTAGCGGTCGGCAGTAGGAGTTACTGCAGGGCGGAAACGTGGGCAGGGGGAGGGGCAGGGTGGGGGGTAGTAATGTATGGATTACGGAGTTTTATAGGTAAGTAAGCATTTAAATAAATAAAACGAATTTCGTTGCGCGCACTGCATCACATTTGGTGACTCTTTTAAAGCAATAAAGCTCCAGTATAATACTCAATGAGATCCCCGCATCTCACCATCAGATGATAAATTCAACCACATCAACTACAGTTTTCATTAGGAAATTCCACATAAAATCCCACATCAACAACAATATTAGACCTGACATCCTTGACATGGTATTCTCCCAAACCAATTGCCTTCACTCAGGGACGGCTCCTCCACTAAGGCGGAGGAGGTTTGCCACACTGCTTTCTCACAGTGCGAGAAGCAGAAAAATTAAATGGTAACAACTTCCGGTTATTAGCATTTTTGTTTGGTTGAGGGCGGGAGGATGGGCGGGGCTGCTCTGCAACCAGGGCAAGAGAGGGGTGGTGTGCCCACTCCTGAGTGTGCAAAGACTGTTTAGCCAGCCCTCATAGGCCGCTTAAAGCAGACATCCGCACTCTGCCCTTTTCCTTGCAGGCAGCAATGTAGAACATGGCCTCCCCATAAGCCGCAGGCTGAGCGGCGGCCCGACCAATCACAGCGCTGGTTGCAGCATTGTCATTGGCCTAGGGGAGGGAACCTGGCTACCTGCTTCCTGTTCCTGCAGGAGCAGTAAAGACGGAGGACCCGGCAGACGGAAAGGTATGTACAATTATTAATTAAAATTAAACCCCCCCACGTGACCACCTGCCCACGTGACCCCCGCCCCTCCCGCTCCTGCCGTCCGTGAGTCATGCAGGCCGCGCCTGCCTTCACTCTGTGAACTTAACCACTGCTAATCATTGCTAAAGTACTTATGTTCTATCCTTCAACCAAGGTAAATTTGGACTACACTTAATTGGCACATTTATTTAACTTTTATGTCTCTAGTCCTGTACGCAGGGCCTGTAATTTAAATGCTACCATTGGGTCTCAATGATATATGCAATAATGGTCCTGTCGGATTAAAAATGCGTTAGATTCATATTGCTTTAGTAAATTCTCATAAACTGAACGCAAATTTCTGATGGATGTGGGCATGACCACAGCAAGCGATTCACAAAATGCTGTACTATTTTAGAAAAATACTAAATCATAAAAATCCTAAAGTTAAAAACACCATGTCTGTTTGAGACATGCCTGCCTAATGTGTAATGGTTTGTATTCTTTCTTGTCTCGTTATTGCCCAATAGAAGAAATTACAGTGCGGGCAAAAATAATGATCGTCGATATTTTGATCTCCTTCAAACGCTGTGTGATTCCATTTCGTGCAGAGGGGTCTTCATCAGGGCAGTGCGTGTAACACTTGCGTAAGGATATGTATATATATTCAAGCTTCATCTACAAACAATATTTACTAAAGCCAGAATTAAATCCAGTCGCAACGATGTGACTGACTTCTAGTGAATCACTCAAATTAGTCCATAAGCCAAAAACCGCTCCTTTTTTGGTACCCCTAAACAAATACAAGTAGGGGACCACCAACTGTCTATCTCTCCCCCACATGGATAGACTCCTGGACAAATGAGAAAACAAAATGATTTTCCTATCATAAAACACCAAGAGTAAGTTCAAATGCTGAACGGTAGGGACCAGCATGACGCCCTCAAACTTACCAAGTTAGTGTCTCTGTTTGCGTGTCAGGTTTCCTGACCACCTCACAAATAGGCTGAACTGTATACAAATCCCATTTCAAACACTTTCCACATGTATAAGGCCCAAATACGTGAGAATAATGCTCCGAGAGCTGCCTACCTTTTAACAGAACAGCATGCCCAAGTACAAAGGTCAGATGAGGCCGCCAAGGGGTTTACAGCCGACAGTTAATGAAGAGGCAGCAAGACAAGGCAAGGTGTGCATGCATGCCGGCTCCGAGAGAAACAGCTAACTCCAATATGGCGTCCTCGAGGTTAGTGCTCCATGTGTTATTAAACCCTTAAAATTTTGGGTACAATGTAACAAGACTGGTGGCCATAATGAGAGTGCAGAAATGTTTGGGAAAAAGGTGGAAATTGGTCTGATTGAATCGTGAACTGCCCCTATCAGAACCTGCCACCTCTTTGATACCGACTTCTCTCATAGAAAAATGCACAATATAGCACTTGGGGCATTCAAATTCACTACAGTCCTCATAAACAATGTATCAATATCCACCATGAAGGGGGTAGGAGGGAGGGGGTTAGAGAAGTTGGGTTAGACACTCATCTGTTCAGTTTTGAAGGATATACGTACAACTCAATAGGCCATCTGCGTAATGGCTGCATACATGTGAAGGTGAGATAGTTTGTCTGTTATGAAAACCAATAAAAAAGTTGTTTAAAAAAATCAATATCCACCATCAAGTATGAAAGCCTCTCTTATAAGGGAAGAAACCTCAGGAATAATGATCTAGGCGCTCGAGTTCACTATATTCATCTAAGGCAATATATAAGATCCATCATCACTGGACTTGCCTGAGAAAGCCGGTCCAAACCAAATCATGTCAAAGGTGAAAAACCTTGTCAAAGGTAAAATGTTCTCCGTAGCTTGCGCATAGTGCACCATTAAATCACTTGATAAGAATTCTCTAAGCTGTCTGTAGGAATAGGTCATGGTAATAGCTGTGATTAGATGGAGACCTTAGAGAGTGTGTGTCAATTCATTTCATAACTACCATAAACATCATCTAAGTCAGTGTATCAAGATCTGCTATCATGAGACTTGCCTGGAAAAGTCAAAACAAATCATGTCATGATGACAAACGGGTGAGTCTACTAAATGTACTCCGTAACATGCTGCACATTAGGATACCAGAACAAATAAGAGTAATCACAAGGCAGCGGGCAGCTCATTTACATAGCTGTGGTTTACTGGAGGCCCCAGAGAGTATTATCACTAACATCATTCACTGTATTGTGTAACATTCATATAACCTTCATATAAAACATTCTCACCATCCACAGTCATTAGTCACATACAAACAAAGCAAAACCATCAAACATATGACATTAAAGATTGCTGGCATATGATATTAAAGATTTCACACCGAGTCCCTAGAAGCTTCTCTGCCTAGCCTCTGTCGAACACAGCTGCCTGTCTGGTTATCTCCTTTGACTCATTGAGTCCTCTATCCAGAGTGCCCAACATATGGATCCATTTGCACTCTCTTATGTTCAGGGCACTTGCAATGCTACATTTGGAGTTGATGCTGATTGTTTTTACCCACAACTACCATGGTCCATCTTTATGAAGTATTCTGCCAGAGGCGCCTCCTAGGTTTTGCAGCGTATCCGGCTACAATGTTGTAAACTATGTACTTTCACCTTTTGTCAAGCCTGTACTAAATATACAAATCTGGCAATTCCAGTCCATCGTTTTTTTGCACACCATGCCACCTCAGTTTGGACCCAGCAATATATAAATCAAACTTTGCCCCTCTCCAATGGGAACAGTCCAGCTTGAACTGCCAAGCCAGGTCCTAGTTGAACTGATACACAAGCAACCCAGGACCGGTTTCGCCCTATTTATTGACTTACCAGCCCGATATAGCTTGGTTTCAGTGACACAATGTGCACGGGATCCATGCCTGGGCAATACGGGTCTCAATTAGGGCAACACACTTTAGTATTTAAAAGGTGATAGATGAAATGATTGAATTAATCTTAGCCACTGATAATATCTCGGGCTGTATTCATGTCCATTGTTATTTTGCAAACCATACCACCTCAGTTTAGACCGAGCTATATGCAAATCAGTCTTGAGCTCCTCCAATGGGAACAGTCCAGCCGGAACTGCCAAGCTAGGTCCCCCCTGAACTGGAACACAAGCAACCCAGGACCGGTTTCACCCTAGTTATGGGCTTATTGGTCGGGTAGAGCTTTGTTCCAGTAACACAGTGTGCACGGTACCCACGTTTGTGCATACCCATCCCCCTTATGGCAGTACACTAAAGTATACAAAATATAATGGTGGCATGCTTGAATTAATCTAAGCCACTGGTAATTACTCAACTGCATCCCAGTCCATCGTTATTTTGCACACCATGCCACCTCAATTTAGACCCAGCTATATGCAAATCAGGCTTGATGCTTCTTCAATCTTATCTTATCTTATCTTAACAAGGTTTTATAAAGCGCTCGTACACCCGAGGGTTTCATGGCGTTAACCGACAGAACTAAGAGACTGCAATTTAGGCTAGGAAGAGGGTTATACCAGAGTATGGACAAACAGCCAGGTTTTAAGGTACCTCCTGAATGGGAGAAGGGTGGTACAGGAGCGGATTTCCAGAGGAAGGGAGTTCCATAATTTGGAGGCGAGGGTAGCGAACCTACGTTGGAATTTATAGCGAGGAACAATCAGGAGAGTTTGCGATGCAGAGCGTAGGCAGCGTGGGGGGATGTACCTGGGCAGGAGTTTTTGAATAAACTGCGGACTACGGGCATGTAAAGACTTGCAGGTTATGCAGGCAGTTTTAAAGATGACACGTTGTGTAATCGGAAGCCAATGAAGTTGCCTCAACAAAGGTCTGGCTGACTGCCAACGTGGAAGGCGGTAAATAAGCCTAGCTGCCTGATTTTGAGCCATCTGTAGGTGTTTACTGAGGGTGACCGAGAGACCCAGGTAGATGGCGTTGGCGTAGTCTAGATGTGACAACACCAGGGCCATCACCACCTGGGTCAAGGCTGGCTGGGTAAGCATCCGACTGGTCTTTTTTATTTTACGGAGCTGGAAAAAACATGATGACACAACCGAGTTCACTTGAGGCTTTAATGATAAATCTTTATCAATAAGCACTCCCAGACTTTTGACTGAGCTGGACGGGATGGGGGGGGGGGCAAGTTCGAGTGTCCAATAATGTGGGCCCCAAAGTAACTGGCTTTTGCCAAATAAGACCAGTTCTGTCTTATCAGGATTTAACCTTAGTTGGTTACTATCCATCCAATGGCGTATATGGAGCATAGTATTCTGGAATTGGTGGAAAGAGTCCAGGGAATCATCAATTGTGAAGGTGAGTTGCAGGTCGTCTGCATAATTAAAAGTAGTGATTTTGAAAGTTTTTAGTGATTGAAGCAGAGGGAGCATATTTATGTTGAATAGAATGGGCGACAATGAGGAACCCTGAGGGACCCCACAAGTAGTGTAGAGTTTGGGGGATGAAAAAGGGGGCAGTCCAATCTGAACTGCCAAACCAGGTCCCCCATGAACCGGAACACAAGAAACCAGGACCAGTTTCCCTCTAGTTACTGTGAACTACAGCAATGACAGCTTGTGGTAATGGAAAACGAGATACTACAGTAAGGACATGCTCTTAGCACTACAATGATGATAGTCCGTGATTCTCAACCTCCACCTCGCGGCCTTCTGCAAGGCAAACAGAACTCTTCACGCCCAACTCAGAAAGTAACTTTTCAGCTGGACTAACCTGGTTCGTGTATCCCACCCAGGCTCTCTTGCAGTCAGCCTGAACTTGTGACTTTCCCCTAGTCTAGTACGACCTAATGACCGCAAGTGGCGCTTTGAGGTTTTAAGTGCTTTTTTCACTGAAAACATTAAAATAGCATATCTAAGGATCTATTGAATGGATTGTTGTTGTTCAGGCATCATTCTATTAATTAAAATGTACTCTAGTTCCTAACTTGGTTTGAGAATTTTCTTGTGTTTTGTTTTAAATTTTTACTGTTTGTGCAGCAGGACAAATACCTTACACATTGCATCTAAGTTAAGCCTTACAGCTTTTATGCCAAGCTGCTAGAGGGTTAAGCACAGGTTAATTTATTGACTTTTGTGGTTCACCCTGACAAGGATTGTGGCTATTTCCAGAGAGGGGCTTCCACCCTCCCCAAACGATAACCCTATTGCTTATAAACACTAAACAGTCATTCACAATACCTCTTATTCAACATTACCCTACCCATGGGAACCACATTTGATCTCCTTCCCCAAGACTATCTTCTATGAAGATGATATTCTATCTTCACTCATCATTAAATCTCTTCAAAAGATGCCCTCCCACTGCCACTCAACAACAACAATGACTCCTTCTAGCAAAATAAATTCTGTTGGTCTGAGAATTCTTCCTGTATAGGTGTGTCCCCTGAAAAAACAGTGGAGGGGAGGGAGAGTATCATAGGAGGATTCGTACTCCCAAGGCAATGTTACAAAAACAAGAGGAATCCACCTAATGGCTCTGCGCCTGGGGAGAGACAGTTGGGAACTCCTACTGAGTTCATTGCAGATTGGCAATTGACACCCCAGACGTTTGGCAGGCACATGAAGCTAACAAAAAAAAAGACAAGTAATGCAAATCGCATACTCTTGAGACATACCGCTGTAGGTAAATTGCAAACTATGATGCTTACACATATTTATCTATTTCTTGTCACTTTTATGTAAATACACATCATTGTTTTTTTACATAGTGAAACGTGAGTAAGGTGGGGAAGTGGTGCACCCTGTCCTGAAGAAGGAGCGCAGTCTCCGAAACATGTCGACGCACACATGAGGTGATGTACATAATCACGACATAAGCACCTCGCACTTCACTTCTTTTAACAGTACCAGCCCGGGGACAGAATTAAAGTTTTTTCAAGTTCCCACGAGCCAGGCACTTTTGAATTTTCACCTATTCCACCACTCACTCACTTTACAATAATACCCTCACATGCACCATACATAGTCTACTATTGTAAGTGCTCCCGCGTAGCCGTAGGTCGCAGCACGAAGCATTCCCGTAGAGGGGTGCGAAGACCCCTATGATGAAGCATGACACCAAGGGTCCTTTTGGTGTGTGAGGGGTATTTTAAAAAACACTAAGTGCACCACACCATTGTGAGGAACACTTGCAAATACCATTAGGTGTGTCCCCTGCCATGTGTTCCCAAATTGCTAGAATCTGTGATCTTGGTTTTTTAATTTTGCCCTCATCGCACACTAATACTAAGGCACAAAGGCCTCGGACTGCCCTTGACAACAATAGTGTTAGACCTGTCTGCCTTAGGGTGGGCTTCCCCTAAATATTTTGCCTTACTTCCCCTGTTTTTTTCTGAATTCGTTTTTGCTGGCCTTATGAACTCTGCACACTTTGCCAACTCTAACCAGAGCTAAAGTGTCTCCATTAAACATAGTGAAATTGGCTTACAACCAATAGGCAAATTTAACTTACTTGTTGGTCCCTAGTAAAGTGGTACTACATTTACCCAGGGCTCGTAAATTAAATGCTACCAGGCGGACTACAGCACTTATTTGACACCCACTTAAGTAGACTTTTAAATCCTGTCAAAGGCCTGCCATTGCAGCCTCTATGTGCAGTTCTAAACTGCCATTTCAACCTGGCAAAGTAGATCTTTTGCCAGGCCAAACCCTGCTTTTTATTACACATATGTAACCCGTAGTTTTGGCCCTAAACAGCCGATAAGACAGGGTGCAGTGTATTTAAAAAGTTGGACATTGACTTTTAACATTTACATGTCCTGGTAGTGAAAATTGTTCACATTTGTTTTAAATTATTGCAAGGCCTATCTCTCCTTTTTAAAATGTTTGTTTTTTGTATTGATTTCAGGTCAGAGTAGTCAATGCGTATATTTATTGTGGTACACACATTATGTATAGAAGAAGAAAGAGTACAGAAGCAGAGGCATAGAGAGGCCATAGATAGAACACATACTTTGAGAGATTTTACAATATCAAGAGCCTGGGGGGATCAGCTAGTGCATACTTAATCGGAGTCAGTACTAAAAGAATCCCAACTGAGATTATTTCAAGTCCTTTCAAACTTTTTCAGAGAGGAGGGACCTCTGACTTTAGCCAAAGCCAATTGTGCTTCGTAGATCTGATGGATCGGTATAATCCATTTGTGAGCATTAGGGGCAATCAAAGAGTTCCATGAACTAGCAATACAAAGTCGGGCACACACCAGCAAGATCATTAAAAGGTGTTGAGTACCTCCCTCATAATCTTATTTAACCACCATCATATTCTCTTTAGTAAATATTGAGACTTGGTGACCCAGGCTAGAGGACATAAATTTGCTCCCTCCTGTCCAGAATTCTTATAGGGCGGGACACAGCACAACATATGAACTATGTCAGCAGCCATTTGGTGTTATTGGTGAAATCATTTATTCCCCATTTAGATATTTTATCTGGGGTATAATACAGCAGGCACATAGTACGTAACTGTTATAGCTTTATGCTAATAGAGTATACAGAGTGATCGAGTATCTCTAGAGTCCTCTGAATCTCTCCGACAGAGATCTCTGATGAGAGCAATTGGCTCCATATAGCTGCCTATAGCACTGTATCATCTGTGCTATAATGAGAAAGCACTTGGAAAGTCATGCTGATCGAGTGTTTTATGCCTGGTTTATAGTAGTACGATGAGAGTTCAGAACCTTCGACATCAAGTATATATCCAAATCCTGACCAAACGGAGTCCCTCACTTATAAATACTTAAAAAAGAAGTGTCGCAGGAGCCTTTATGAAGCTTTCAATCCCGAGAAAGATCTAAATCCATTCGGATCATAAAGCTGGCCCATAGTTACAATGCTACATCTTGCCCAGGCTCTGCCAGTTGGTTCCTGAAAAACCGACAGAAAGCCAGGATTGCCCCTTAATGGTGTATTTTCATTATAAAAGCTATTGAATATTTGAAGCAAATCTCCTTCCATACATAGAAAATATCCCTCAATACCTTAAAGCATATTCTTTTGTAGTAGTATGGATCCCCCAGTCAATAAAGAAAAAACCTGAGCTCACCCCTGCAGCTAACTGGTAGCAGAGAGATGAGGGACCCGGATCGTCCGGGTTGAGGAAGCTATGCAGGCGGCCGACAAAAGTAGCTCAGAGGTATAACTTAAAATCTGGGAGTGAGAGCCCACCACTTCTTTCAGGGATGTTTCATGAAGAACATGGCTCTTCTTGTACGCCTATAGTGCCATAAAAAGCTTCTAACAGTGCCCTGCAAGTGCCTAAAAAGGAATCTGGGACCCTCAATGGAATTGTCCTGAACAGATAAAGACATTTTGGAAGGATATTCATCTTATTGATGTCAGCATGACCGATAATAGTAAGGTAATTCCAAGATTTTAGTGTGGAAATTACCGCAGTTAGCAGAGGTTCATAATTCAGCTTGATAACATTAAAAACCTCAGAGCATAGCTTGATACCCAGATTGACTACTGTAGTAGTTACCCCGGGGATAGGTGAATCCGGCTTAAAATACAGAAGAACCTGAGTTTTGGATATATTAAGCAGGTATCCAAAAACCTTGGCAAATCTGGCTGTCTCATTGACAACCTGTTTGATTGCCCTTATCGGATTAGAGAAAAAGACTGACACATCGCAGGCTTATACCGTCAATTTCAGTGGTTGCCCTTCAACAATCAAAGGTTTGGTACCCTCATTCCTAAGAAGTGACTGTAAATAAGGCTCTATGTACAGGGGGAACAAAAGGGGAGAAAGTGGGCACCCCTTTCGCGAGTCTCAACATATTTGGAATTGATTTCAACAGTTCCCTGTGAGGGCTACCCTTGCCCTGGGTGTCTTATTAAGAGCTTGAGTCAATTTAATAAATCTTTCACTTATACCGAAAGCGCACAGTGTAGCCCGCATGCAGGCCCATAGAACACAGTCGAAGGCTTTCTCTGCATCAAGTAGGATCATACCCTTGATGTGAAGTCTCTCCGCAATATCGAAAGCCGCGATTGCCGAATTGGTATGACTGGTAGTATCTCTTCCAGGAACAAATCCATGTTGTTGTGAAGAGACTTGGAACAAGATTGCGGGGGCTAGACGCATGGCCTAGATTTTAGCGAACCACTTTGCATCTACATTAATCAGAGAGATGGGGTGGTATGACCCCATGTCCTATGAGGGCTTATCCTTTTTTAGGAATACAACAATGTTAGTAGTATTCCATGTGTCCGGAGAAGCCCCTCCTGTATAGATGTGTTGAATCACCTTGAGGAATTCCATGGCTATTATATATTTGAATACCTTATAAAACTCCAGAGGTATGATGTCCTCACCTACCACCTTGCCAGTTGGCAAAGTCATCAATGCAGCATCAATCTCCAAGATAGAAAACTCAGACTGCATGTCGCTCACCTGATCTTCACCCAGATGGAGTGGACTACACTGCTAGATATAATCTGAGAAATCAGTCTGTATAGCTCCTTGTCCCAGGATAGGCATTGGGATAGTGTGAACCTTGACATCCTTACCCTCAATCACCTGACTTGCACACTTAGAGCATACAGATTGGGAAGAATAAGAAATAGCAGGGCATAAATTCACAAATCAGCTAGCATGTTTTCAGACTAAAGTCCAGATTGTAGATACTGTTATTGCCCCCCCCAAGGTGAGCCAAAGTCTTTCTAGCATTCTCCATAGAATAGCACATCTACGTACGCCCTTCTTTTACGATGTTGCGATGGGCTGGTTCCCGCAGGAAAACTTGGGCCCATGCGGCCTTAAGGGGATCCGTAAGTTGTCGAATCTTCCATCTTCGGTCCATTGTGGATCTGCAGAGATCAGGCCTAGCCACAATTGACATAGTATCAATCTGAGCTGGGGTAGCGGGACGTGCAGGAGATCGCCTGCCTCAGAAGAAAATCCCCAACAAAAATTAAGATTGGGTGGGCTGTGCTGTATTAGCATTGAGAGAGTTACAGTTGAGAGGAGACAATTTTCATGTTAGATTTGAGAGTTCCAGTCTATCAGGTCAGGAAGGGCCTCCAGAAGAGTTGTACAATATGTTGTCAATACACTCTTCTAGAGGCGAAGTCTTGTCAAAACGATATCAATACACTAAGATCAAGCGAAAATGAGCTTAGAGACAAGGTCGAGACTTTGGAAAATAACTCAAGGCGGAACAATTTACGAATATTGAATATTCCAGAAGGCTCAGAAGGGCAGAATATAAAGAGCTTTATAGTTAAACTGTTAAAGGAAATTATTCCGGAGGTAGAGGAGAAAATCTTAGACAAAGACATCCAAAGAGCACAAAGACATCCCTTCAGATTGAATAAATTAAGGAAACATGTGCGGAGAATACTCATAAATTTTAAAACTTAAACTCCAAAAGAGAATATCTTAAGTAAGGCTCTAGAAATAGGTACTCTTTCCAAAGATGGTTAGAACTATAAAATTCGTTCTGATATATCCAGGGCAACATTAGATAGACACTGGGCTCTACCGAACTACATGCGAGACTTGAGATCAGCAGGGGCCACTGTCCAAATGAAATTCTCAGCTCTTTTGAGGATCATGTGGAATAATCAGACACCTAATGTCAGGAAGCCAAAAGAAGTTGAGACACTGTTGGAACGAATAAAAGCAAATCATTAAAAGCCAGAGATGCTGTAAAATAACAACCTCACGACAACGGAACTCAAACAGGACAATAAGTGTATCCAATGAGAGTAGGGAGGGTTCTCCAGGGTGGGGTGAGGGGTGTAAGTTTTCTTTTCTTCTTTTGAGCACAGTTTAAGTTATCTTTTGGTGAGGAGCACTTGGGAATTAAAAAAAAATAATAATTGCCCGATATGTAAAATTTATGGTAGCTGTGGTCACGGTAAAACACAGAACAAGCCAATTTCACTAAGCTAGGCGAGTTAAAGATTACAACTTGGAATGTAAACGGGCTTGGAGTAAGGAGAAGACGACAACATTTTTTCGAGTATCTTAAATTAATAAAGAGTATCTTCATAATTTTGTAGGAAACTCATCTCCTGAAGTCAGAGTGGTTTGAAATCATAAAACAAGAACGGTTGATAGAAAATTGTTTTTGCACAAACAAGACTTGTTGTACTAAGGGTGTGGCAATAATTGTTAAGAAAACATTGATAATAACAATTATAGAGGAATGTGTTGATTCGAAAGGCAGATCGGTTGCTGCACAGATGAAAATAGGGGATAACTCTTTTTCTGTGGTCGGGTATTATGGCCCAAATACAGATGGCCCAGTGCCACTTCAATCCTTAAATGCCCAAGTAATCAACATATCCATTCCAATTATTCCAGGCGGAGATTTTAATATACTATTAGATCCTCAAAACGATAGATACCCGCCAGGAAGAGTTTCAAATCTACCTAAATTGAGGGAGTGGATGAACAGATTTAAAGAAGACCTGGGCTTGGTTGATATCTGGAAGACTAGAGGTGATGAAAGTAACAGATATACTTACCAGAATCATAAATATGGCCACACATCTAGAATTGACTTCTTTTTGATTGATAAAATACTAAGTAAAAATGTGATAAAAGTAGTTCACATACCTGCACACCTCTCTGATCATTCTCTATTTCAGATGGAAATAAGTCAAAGCCTTCCTCAGGGTGAGATATGGTGGACATTAGACCGCACACTCTAGATCACTAACTTATTTAAAAATTGAAGGATACAACAGAGAATTATTTCTAAGTTAACACTTATGGAGAAGTCTCCACTGAAATAGTTTGGGATGCTTATTACGCCGTGGTTAGAGGAAACCTTATTGGTTTAGCAGTGAGAAGGAATAAGGAGAATAGACACACAATTAGTCAGATAGAGTCAGATATAGTAAATAAGCTTATGGTGTACTAGGCTGCAACCTCGGAAGAAGAGCAAGAAAGGGCGATAGAAGAAATCTCAAAAAAGAAGTGTGACTTATCACACTACTTCGAAGAAAGGATAAGGAAAAGGTGGGAGGCCAGTAGTCTGTCAAACTATGAGTATGGGGAAAATAGCGGGAAACTCCTAGCATGGAAGCTTAAAACAGATTCTAACAGGAATAGATTTATGGCGGTATATGGTGGCTTGGGTGGGGGAAAGGTAGAAGACAGGTTAGGAATAGAAGAAGCTTTTGTTGACTTCTTTCAGTCTCTATACAAGGAGGACCTAACGCCTGTAGGCCCTTCAGTAGACTCCTATTTAAAGGAATCACAGGTCCCCAAGCTGGAAGCTGACTCATGCGAATCATTAAATGTAGGAATTACTATCGAAGAGGTTCTGAAGGCGACAAATAGATTAAAAAAAGAGAAAGCAGCTGGCCCATTTGCCATTCCAAACGAGCTTTATTTAGCCTTAAAAGAAACTTTGGCTCCCAGGTTAGTGGACCTCTTTAATACTACTTACCTAGAAGGCCTACCGCTCCCAAAATCATTGAATGAAGCTACTATTACTCTATTTTGAAACCAGGGAAAGAGCCCCTTAAATGTGAGTCGTATAGAACCATATCCCTCCTGAACAATGATTATAAAATATTCACGCTAATACTGGCAATAAGACTTGGAATTATAACAGATAAACTTATTCATAATGACCAAAAAGGCTTTATCATGGGGAGACAGCTACATGACCTCACTCACCAACTTATCGGAGCCATCGATATTGCCATTCAGGAAAAGACTCCACTTGCCGTTCTTACCTTTTGATGCTGCTAAAGCGTTCGACCGAGTGAACTGGTCATTTTTGCAGGAAGCTATCTCTTATTATGGCTTAGGAGAGAATTTTTCGAGAGCAATAATGAACGTATATATGGCTCCAGTAGCATAAATTCTCATAAATGAAAGTTTATCAAAAGAATTTCAGATTAAAAGGGGTACGAGACAGGGCTGTCCGCTTTCTCACCACCTTTTTAACCTATATATAGAACTTCTAGCCAGCATGATTAGGAGGTCTCTGGAAATTATCCCCTTTAAATTCAATGGGTTAAGAAAGTGGCATTATATGCCGATGATCTAATGGTTTACACAAGCGACCTTAATAAGTCTCTCCATACTATAACAAGACTGTTAACAGACTTTGGGAAAATCTCCGGATATCAAGTCCATCACCAGAAGACTGAGATTATGCATTGGAACATGAACCTACCAACAACGGGTTTTAAAAACAGAATTAAATATCTGAGGATAGAAGTCCTAAAAGATATTGATGAAATTGCTCAAGTAAAGTTGAATTTGAAAGAAAAGGAAATGAGGAAACTACTAAGATTATGGAGCTGTCTATCTCTTTCTTTTTGGGGAGATCCAACGTCATTAAAATGACTATTTTGCCAAAATTTACCTTTTTATTCAACGCTATTCCACTAGAGTTTCAGCCCCAATGGATAAAAGAGATTCAAAGTGAAATTAATGGCTTTATACGGGCCTATAAAGGAGTAAGAATATCGTTGAAAAAGCTATGCCAGAGGAAAAATCGAGGTGGCATAGAAAGGTGGAATTATTTTTAGATCACACGACTTTTACTCTTACTACTGGAAAGCTGCCACTGACGAGGACTACTGTCTTTATAAGTTTGGGCACCCGAAATACTTTTAAAAAGTCAAATTAAAAGTACTGGGATCAGCGTATAAATTATGGTACGCAATAAGAAGAGCATGGAAGATTCCATACTATAGCCGATTAGCACCCATATGAAGGTCACCTGGAACCCCTGATTGTCTAAAAGACTCCTTAGCAGGTCCACTAAAGGAAGCAGGAATAATAAAATGGGGAGAACTTTTGATTGTGGGAATCTACAAAGTTGGGACTCATTACTGGAAAGAACAAAAGGGGAAATATCCAGGTTGAAATATTATCAGTTGGTGAGCTGGTCAAAGGATCAAGAGAAAAATTCAGTATCCACTGAAAAACTGGAGGAAGAAATACAGAATGATCCAGTCCGAAAGAAAATATCGAAGTGGTATTGGCATTTGACTCAGAAAGGAGATGACGAATTTACAACCCCAGGCGATGTATGGAAGAAGATCTTCCCAGCTCAAGACTTGCAGCAGCAATGGCAAGTATCCAGCACCTTTTTACGGCATATTATAGTTTCTGTAACCCTTAGGAAAGAGCATCTTTTTACTTTACACAGGTTATATTGGACTCCTGAAAAGTTATCCAAAATGAATAATCAGGTGATGAAAAAATGTCCAAAATGCTAGGAGCCAAAAGCGAATGATATTCATATGTTCCACCTGTGTCCTCATCTTGATATTTTCTTGGAAGAAGTTGGCAAGATTATTGATAACGTTTTAGAAACTAATATTAAAGTAAGCACCTTTACCTTTATTTTTGGCATTTTGGACAGTAACGAATCTTCTATTGCATTAAATAAATAAAAAAATGTATTATTTGTCTTAATTCTATTAGCCAGATGCAAGGTATGCGTAAATTGGATTCTTGCAACTCCTCCTAAGGTAGCAGATTGGCTTTGCTCAGTAGATAAGGTTTGGAAACTTGACAAAACTAGAGGAAAGAGTAAAAGAACTAAGCACTGGGAACTTTGGGACAAGAACTTGTGGTAGGGTGGGGAGGGATGTCCAATGATTTACCCATTGCGATCTAAAAAATTCGAGGGAATCATCATGGTGGATCTGTGATGGATAAACTCAAAGAATTTGAATGTTCTTAAGATAAGGTCTCACCTCGATACATAAGGGTGATCTCCATTTTTTCCATGGCATGGTGACCTTGTATACCATAACCGTAAAAAATCGCACAAATGAGGACAAAAAAATAAATGATAATACACTCTACTAGGAGAAAGGTATCCTGTTCCCCTAGTTATTGGGAGGAGGTTTGTTAGGCCTAAGTACTGTGATAAATAAATTCTATTTTTTTTACATGTTGCGATCTCATGGGAATCTCACAGGAACTGTGACATGTAAAAAGGTATAGGCAATCTCTGGAAACAGTCTGGTATGTACACTTGTCACTGTAGAAAGCAGTCTTATTGGATATGGTAGTTGTTTATCAAAGCTTTGTATCCATACACCCTACTAAGCACACTCATTATCCCAGAGAGAGTTGGCAGTGCAGAGGCTAGTCTCTCTCCACACCCTAATATGCACATTGCACAACCACCATCCTAGACAGGGATCTCATTAGAGAGTCTTAGCCAAACACCCTATCATGCATATCTGTGATATGAGACAGAGGTCTCACTGTAGAGGCTCGATCATTTTCACATTGTAGTACGGACACCAATTATTAATGAGAGAGGTGTTAGTGTAGAAGTCATTCCTTCCCACACTCTACTCTGCATACCTATGAGACACCCGTCATCTGAGACATAGCTGAGAGGCAAGTCTCTCCTCAAACCCTACTATGCACACCTGTCATCCAAGAAAGGGGTCTCATTAGAGGACTGGGCAGTCCCTCCCCACACATAACTATGTGCACCCATCACCCGAGAAAGAATTGTTACTTTGAGAGGCTAGTCTCTGTCCACACCTTACTACTCACACTAGTCATCCAAGAAAGAGGCCTGGCTGTCCCCACAGCATAATATGAACACCCGTTATCTGAGAGAGATGTCTTATTGGAGTGGACTGTCCCTCACCATACACTACTATGTACACACATCCTCCCAGAGAGAGGCCTCAGTGGAGAGGCCAGTCCTTCTCCACACCCTACTACGCACACTCGTCTACGCACACTCGTCATCCCAGAGAAAAGCCTCGGAGTAGAGGCCAGTCCCTCCCCACAGCCTGGTATTTGCACACGTCATCTGAGAGAGATGACTTGTAGGAAATCAAGGAAATATACGATTGCTTGGAGGAGCATTTTTATTCCTGTGAAACTTATTTCGGAAGGTGTAGTTGTTACACAAGAACAAATAAATTGCTTACAGAAGGAGAACAAAACAGCCTTCTTTGAAAAGGTTGCATTGGTAGCAGCCTGACTGGCTAGTACTTGAGGTGGTGGTGTATGCACATGTGTAAAAGATGTAGATGCCTCTGAAGTGTGGATTTTTTCAAAACAGGAAATCATCTGAATACTGGTAGATCTTAAATGTGTCTACATACCAGCAGTGGTTGTGTTGTACTATTTCCTTGTCAATCTGCTGAATTCTCTATAGTGTGTTTGTTAGCTTATCTGACTTAGAATAAGATATTTTAAATGACTGAAGTTGGTTATCCCCTTCCGTGCTCCTGTCGGCCGCTGGCCGATAGGAGCACTCCCTCCCCAGTGCTGCCGACGGCCAACGGCCGACGCAGCCCCGCCCACTCATCAGAACGCACGCACCGCAGCGGAATTGCCGCCACTGTTAAGGCGTTAAATTGTTTGTTTTACCGTTTTTAGTATAGTTTGTTGATATAGTTGTTGTAGATTTGTAATGTTTTTGAATCTTTTTTATAACAACATTTTTTTTAAGTTACTAGTGATATTTTTTACTTACTAGTTATTTTAGATTTGGATATTTCTACAGCATTGGAATGTTGACTGAAACTGGCGGTTACATCTCCTGGGACTGCACAAGTGCTCCAGTATTCATGTTATGTATAGAGTACTATACATATCTTTTATGTCAGAGAGAGTTGTTAATGAAGAAGCCAATTATTTGTATACCCTACTATGCTGACTTGTCATGAAAGAGTGAAGTCTCAGTAGAGACAGCAGTCCCTAACAATCGTGAAGTATGGAGAGCTCTCATACAAGACAGATGCCTTGATAGAGAGGTAGTCTGTTTCCTTACTCTACTATGGTCGTCATCAATAAAAGAGTGGTGTAGCTTTCTCAGATGGTGTTTTTGCACACACCCTAGTATGTATGGCCATCACTCTGGTGAGAGGCCAGTACTTATCTGCACCTGTTGCTCTACTGCTACTGCCACAAGCTTACGATTTGCTGTCCAGAGAGACTTAATAAGGCCCATAAGGCACATCTGGAGGGTACAATCCACCCGTGGTTACTTATACCCAGTAGTGGCGTATGGGCCTGCATGCCTAGGCTAAGGGGAGAAATTCCGCTATAGGGTCTCAGCAGTGGGGGCAGTTCACATCTGCTCGCAACCCATAATTTTTAACTGAAAGGGAGTATTGTAAATCTGTTGTAAATATTTAAAGTTAATGATTCTCAAATTACAATTTGATGTTAGTGTATCCATCAAGATGCAGAAAGATTCTGATTCAGCTAGGGTAGGGGGGTGTTCTAACAGAGTATTCAATCTATCCAAGGCAGTGTTTGTGATCTCTGATTTCTCAAGTTGGAGAGCATTGTACAGCTTAGTGATACGTTTCCTGTGATCAGTGCTGGTAACGAGGATCTGCAATGACTCCAGTGATGACGGCTCTTTTGGGAAGGAGGAATTAAGAGCTTTCATTGCTGCTCATGGTCGGTGGCATATAAACATCAGGAGTGGAATATATCTCTAGTTGCCCAAGAAGTCCTCAAATGTGATGAAGGTCTCCCTAGGATATGCATCTTCCATTGCTTGCAGTCCTGTCTCATGCAATATAGATAGTGTTCTAGGTCCTTGAGGGACCGATATTGCTGGATGATGCAAACGTGGCTGTGCTAGTACAATGGGGTCTTGTCAGCCCGTGTACCAAGCGCCTGCCAGCCTGCCAGGCTTTTGTTGTGCTGTGCATGGTGTTTATTTCTGTTACTGTGATGTTTGTGCGCGCACGTGGCCATATAGCCCGGGGGGAGGGCGGGGGGGGGGTAGGAAAGGCTGATACCAGAAATGCGGGAAGTGCACTTGCACACATAAATAATATAGGTAAATGTCTGGGGAAACCAAAACCCCATGACGCATATGGTCCTGTGAGCATATGCCAGCTAATTCTGATTTGTTATCTGCCCCATGAGAGGGTTATCATGCAAGATTTGAATTTAAAAAGGGCCTGAGTCAGAGGACTGGTGATATTAATAAACAAGTATAGGAATTTAGGAAGTATTACCATCTTCATAAGTGCCAATCTATCAGCTAATGATAGGAGAAGGCATATCCATCAGGTCACCTGGTCTTCCAATTTTGAAATGGCGGTGCCATAGTTTCACTGGACAACTATCTCGGGATCTCTATGTACCCACAATCCCAGATATTTCACCGGATTTACACACCACTCTAGTGGGTATTCCAGGGCATGGAAGTGCGTGCCTAGAGTGAGTGGGACAATAGTAGATTTAGGCCAGTTTATACTTAGACCCGAGTACCTTTCATATTTTATGTATCCTTGGACAACTGGCACCAAGTGAGTAGCAGGTTCATGGACAGGGCCGGCTTTCGGGCGGTGCTAATAGAACACTGAGCTATTAACTGTCATCAAAGAGCTGCATGCAAACTGCAAGGTATATGTTAGTGCTATATATTCTTTTGCCCAGTCTTTCATCATTCTAATCTTGTGAAAAGGGTTCATTTGATTAGAAAACAATTCTTATGATTAAAGAGAACACCTAGAAATGATGTTACGTTTTAGATTCTGAGTCTGTACTGTTCCAGAATAAGGACTTAAACTATATTGCCTACCAGTATCCATGACATGTCAATCCTACGCTACACCTAGTTCTGTCTGATGTAATATTTCCTATACACTGATTTACACACATATGATTGTCTCTGTGTAATGTGTGTGATGTAAAGTGCTCTGACACCTTACACTGGTACGAGTGGTGCTACAAAACTAAATGAATCTGAGAAACAGTGGTTATGGAGACTTGAGGGGCACTGTTAAAAGGTGCTAGTGAGGTAATCTGTGACAGAGGTGGTCATTGGGGGGGGGGCGCCAACAGACACTGTCGCAGAGGGCGCCACCAGTTCTAAAGCCAGCCCTGTTTATGGACATATATCGCCATAGAGTCCACAAAAGGGAAATGGCAAAGGGCCGTTGACGGAAGCGCAGAGCAGGTGCACCATGTCTCTGTCTAATTATGCATGCCAGAGGCTCAAGTACTAGGGCAAATTATATTGGCAACAGTGGGCAGCCTTGAGGGGCGTGGCCAACAGCATGGCCGCTGCAGAGCTCCCGATGAGCTGCTTCAAGATCCAGCATTCTTTATTTACATGGTAGCCCATCATTGTGGAGGTGGGTCTACAGTGGTCCAAGACCCTTTAGAAACGGGCACACTGCGGAATTTCTACGATCCTGCAGAGAATTCAGACTCCGAAAACTCCGATGGCGAGACCCGACTTCACCAAGATGGCAGCCGCCTGAGCCGGACTGGGCCGAGCAAGGTAGTGCCCCGTTCCTCGCTCCGCCATCCACAGCGCTCTCAGGGTGAAAAGTGTCTGGGGCGAAGCGGAGCGCCCCCGCAACCTCTACTGACTCGGAGGCAGGCCCCTACAGGAGGTTGGGCGCCCGGCAGCTAACGCGGACTATACCAATATGGCGGCTGGAACTGCCGCAAAGAGCCGAGTACGGTAACGGCCTGCTCCCGGTCCTCGACCTGACGGCATCTGGAGGGCGGTGCAGATAAGCGGTCCGACGGGGAAGAGAGACCCGGTGCAACACCCTCTGCACAGCTGTTGAGCCCCCCGGTGGTGCGGGCTCCATAGGAAGTGCCTGGGCCTGCCTGACACCCCGAGCAACCTGCACGCTGGGCGGGGGGAGGGCCGAGGCCTATCTCCTACCAGAGACCTGGGCGAGATCAGCTCTTGGCAGTCCGTGGGGGCGGGGAGTGCCAGGCGGAGCGCGCCCGTCCACGTCGGACTGCCATCACCAGCAGGGAGGTGGGCGAGGCCGCGGGGCCGACAAATGGGGCGCAGAGACAGACCAGGCCTACTCCCGAGGGTCTGAATTCCAGAGTACTGTGTTGACTTAATCTCTTTACATCATACTGCAACAGCCTAGGAAGAGAGGCCTGGGGGCACCAGACGGCGGTGGAAGCAGGGTGGTTTCAGCAACGCAGGGCAGCTGGCGGCCCCTCTCCCCCTTATTCACCACGCGGCGTCTTCCCGGGGAAAACGACCGAGAGCGGAGAGAGCGGCGTAGAGGCTATAGAGGACGTCATCAGTCCCTCATGAGGACGCCACTCACCGGGACACCCCAAGAAGACAACAACGGAGTGTTGCGGTAGGAATCCACATAGGGGAGCGGAATGTCAGCGCCACGAGGTGAAGTAGGCGGCGGCAGGGTGTCTCGGTGGCACTGGAGACCCAGAAGCGCAGGGGGGACGCGAGGCACCCTACTAGAAGAGGAGCACCCGGAGCCCGCAAGCTAACGGAGACTAACGGGTCGGCGGACTGCGACTGAAACAACGGTGAGACTGGGATATTTCAATAGGGAGAAGGCCGGGACCCGGACAGCGGAATCAAGACGGGAAAACAGAGGGGCTGGGCGCCACTGCCACCGCGACAAGGGTCTGTGAGGGTCAACGTGCCCGCTACACCTCTTCTTTCCAGCGACAGCAGCCAGTCTGGTGAGAAGTACGCGAGAGACGCATCTGGAGGAGAAGGGACATATAGGAGGGTAAGATGGGGAAAAGAGACCCGGTTCTCAAGCCGGCGTGGCAGGTGACCATGGATAACTATGCCACGGCCCGTCTACAGAAAGAGGGGATTCCGGTGACCTCTGGCGCACGTTCGGACACTGCAATGCTGCTGAAGGCGATACAAGCGTCTAGAACGGACATACAAGACTCGAGGGCAGCCTTGGAGGTCAAAATAGGCGAAGTGGGCTCGGAGGTGCTCGGAGGTGCTGCTCCTGCGCCAGGATTTCCGAAAACTAACGGAGAGGGTGACCACAGCGGAGGCACGGATAGGGGAGGCGGAAGACTCCCTCAGCACCCTACGGAAGGACACGGTGGAGCTCCAAGCCTCACACCGGCAACTACTCTGGAAAGTGGATGATGCGGAAAACAGAGCACGGCGCAACAACCTCCGCTTTGTGGGCTTTAGAGAAGGTATCGAGGGGGCGGACATGGTGACTTATCTACACGCCTGGCTGAAGATGACGTTCCCGCAGGCACAATTCTCGAACTGTTTCATCATTGAGCGGGTGCATAGGGCGCTACTGGCGAGGCCACCGGAAGGAGCGAGGCCGCGACCGGTCATCGCACGTTTCTTGAACTTTGCAGACAGAGACTTAATACTCCGCGAGGCCAGGAAGTCGGGAGAGATACGATTGGAAAATACTACCATAATGATCTTTCCAGATTATAGCCAAGAGGTCCAGAAACAAAGACGATCGTTTGATACAGTAAAAGCAAAGTTGAGAGACCTACACATAACGTACATGTTGCTCTTCCCAGTGAAATTGAAAGTAATATTTGAGGGTAAGACACACTTCTTTAACCGACCGGAAGAGGCCTAGCAGTGGCTCAAGGAACGTCCAATACTCCGAGGAGATACAGACGACGGTCGCCGTATACGGGTTGAGATGGCAGCCGCTAACCTTAGGCGCAGCCCTCCTAAGGCTCAAAGACTCAAAAGGCCACGGACAAGGATGTAGTGTAGCTCCT
Organism: Lissotriton helveticus; assembly: GCF_964261635.1. Taxonomy (NCBI): domain Eukaryota; kingdom Metazoa; phylum Chordata; class Amphibia; order Caudata; family Salamandridae; genus Lissotriton; species Lissotriton helveticus. The sequence continues at coordinate 36,546,543 of NC_136062.1, read as the reverse complement.
ATTTTCCCAATAGGCTCTGCGCATTGGAATAGTACCTACGATAGTAAAGGCCTAGACCAGACGTTAACTAGGTCTACTACTGTCGATACTAGACTTAATTTTTGGGTTTGCCAGCTAAGCTCAGAGTTCGCTAGAAACTTTCTCGAATGTTCAAGGAAGGATTAACTCCCCTGATTAGACAAGAAGGGATTTAGTTTCTGACAACCATAGAACATGACAACTTTGCTCTCCCCTAATCAAGAGTCAATCTCAAGAGTCGTGTGAGCACAAGGCAATTATTTTACTCAGTCAGTACGTGCATTCTTAGTCTCATCAGAATGTAGAGAAAAGGAAGAGACGGGCGTGTTCAATAAAAGATGTTATTTATTGATCAGTCTCTTTTCTCGTACAAGAGAAATGGATCGATATTATTGCAATACTTATAGTTAAGTAAAGTGCATACATTAAAAGCAATAGTATAAAATAATACTGTAAAAACATTGATATGGTTTCTGAGCCATATGATGCTTTAAAATGATTAAAATATATTTACATACACATATACATTTGACTAAACGTACTCAACTGGTGTTTCTAAATACGCCTACCCCGTGTACCTGACCTAAGTCTAATGCGTGGGCGGGAATAGAAAGTTACAGTTTAAGTTAAGTTTGTTTTTGCCAAGTGAATAACTAAAGAATTCTCTAGGAGGGGTTATTCAGTTCTGTACCTGGAATTTAGGATGAATGAGGAATGGTATCTCTTTCTCTGCTCTCGATATTCCAGGCTGCCTGCGAGGGCTGCCCAGAAACGCCGGTGCTGGGTCTCTCGGCTTGAGATAGCAGCGCGTCTCTCAGCGCGTCAGGAAGGCGGGGCTGCTGCCTGCGGGGTCTGCTTCTGCTCTCGGCTTCGGCAAGTATGGCTGCTCCGTCTTGTCACCACGCGTGTGTTTGCATAGGGCAAGGTCGGCAATATTTATACCTTAAAGGTGCCGGGATTGACGTAAGGATGGACATAGGTACGTCAATAAAGATGTCATACGACTTGCTCGTTAGCACATTCTTTACTAAAGTTCTCTGTGAAATCAAAACAATGGCCGCACGGATTATCCAGGTTGTCATAGGTTTGATTTGTTATGAGAACGTCGTATGCCTTATCAGGGGCTGGAGGAATGTCGCTTGTCTAATTAGATCTCAAGCGTTATGACCTAATCAGATAACATGTTCCTGTGCCGTAGTGTGACTGCGTCAGATAACGGTATCTGCATCATGGGGGATTTCTTGCCTCATGGGCTGACTGTTAGTTAACTAGCTAGGTAGTTTAACCAGAATAGGGTCAGGAATAGGGGGATCGATTCAGAACCTATAGAAATACACGACACCCACTCCACGCTAACTATGGTCATATCTACTAATCTATGCATAGTATAACATAGTACAACATACTATAGAGTATAGTGTATACCTTACCACCCCAAAATACATAAATGCATTTTGAAATTTTCAAATATACTGAAAAATTGCAGTCATATATATTGTATGCACTTAAGCTATGAATTAAATGCAAAAGTAAACACGCATTGTTATGCATTATTGCTTGTTGGTATATGAGAAATACACATGAAATGGCTCTTAATATGGCTATACAGAAAAAAAGTCGAAACCATTTCATCACATAAAATATATTGTGAACATACCATCGGGCAACTAAAGTTTATAGAAAGTCTATAAAGTATCTAAAAAATAGAAATCTTAGTTCTCTAGGAATAGTTTCTTACTTTAAGCAGAAGATCAGTGTCCCGGAAAAAAAATATATAGAAAAATATTTTAAGGGGCTTTCTGAAAAAATTGCTGTCCGTGAACTCGATTGTAATTGTTCATGTGACTTTATTTTGAAAGTTGAAGGCCGGATTCAGGGAATGCTGTGTGCGAGTTTACTCAAAAGTCTCTATTTCTGTTCCGGAGAGAACATCATATCATTCAGGCTTTCGAAAAAACTGTCAACAGCTTCATGGGAAAGTTCCACTAAGTCGGAAATAGGGGTAACCATGCATTCATGCGCATGATTGTCTGCATTGACATTCTGATTTGCATTGCTGACAGAAGGTCGTACCTGTTCGATGCTGCTTTCATCTTGAACTTCACTACCCTTCAATCGCAGTGGTGAAGATTCCAGGAATGCCGTCATCAGAATTGGCAGCCTTTGAGGGCAGCACAAAGCGTGAACCTTGGTAGGAACCAGCAGTGTATCTGCATCCACCGGCGCATCCGATTGTAGCGTCAGACAGGTGTCTAACACGCATTCTTCTCCGCATAGCAGACACCTTAGTACAGGTAAAACACACCTTTGCCACATTGGTCGAAATGATAGAAACCAAGTCATGTTCAGGTCTCTAAGCCGGGAGAGTCCCAGGATTTTTGATATCCGGTCCCGGTATCCAATGGCTAGGATCGTTTCTTCCATTGTCGTGAGAGTTTGTTCTGTGACATGGGTTGCCATAACGAAAAATAAGGACTAGGAATAGGATTCCTGCAATTAGTCCCAGGATCAAGGGAAGTCCGCCAAAAATCGAATGGACGAAATCTGGAAAAATACCCAGTATGGCTTTGAATGGTGTTAATGCCATCGAAAATACTGTCTTAAATACCTTTGAGACCCCAGTGGTATCAGAAATATTTAAGATTTCGCTCAGGATTTCCGCGAAATGTACGGGGGAATTAGTTGATAATAATGTATGTATCTCTGCAGTCGTCCTTGCGACTTGTAGATCATACGTTTCTTTAGATGACGTGAGCCTTGTAGGCGTCTGAAGAAGCACTGTTTTCATTCTGCTTAAAGTGTCTATTCGAATAGAAGTAATTTTCAAACCGGGCCATGCCCTTGCCTCCCTGTCTGGAAAGGAGCTGGGGAACAAAGAACGTCCACAGCACTTGACCTTCGCCGTCGTAGTGACGAGATAAGGAGTCCCGGGCATAAGACTACAACATCTGCGGTCTACAATAAGAATGTAACTCCCATTATAGAGTCTTTGAAAGAATGGTTCTATTTCAGTTGCAGGTGCGCCTTGCTGGTGACATGAAAGGTTGTATGAATTCCCTTCACAGGCTCCGTGCAAACTAATACCGTTACACAGAAGCGTGCCGCTTAGTGACATAGCACAATTGTTGCCACTAAGAAACACTTTCTGTCCTTTGTTACTGACACATGCATGTGAATAGGGCAGGTTCCAAGTTGTTTTAAGGTACCCCTTTCCCAATTTCTCGTACATGCCAGCCTGTATATATTTTTGGCAGTATTGAAACCTGAAGGTTGAGATTGGAATATTTATGATTCCGTGGATTATCCATTCACTGACAGGTCGTTCTGACATTGTCATTGGTAATCTTTCTAGTTTTTCAATGCTCAAGATTGTATAATCAGCACCCTTCTGCGCCATACCGATTTGTCTATCAGTAAGGTTAAAGATTTGGAATAGTGACGTTGTGTTGATTAAACGCCAAGGCACGTAGCCTGAACGCAGATTTTGTAACGTCCAGCCAAGCTGTACAATAGAACGCAATTGTGACTGACCATGTTGTAATAACAGTAAGTCTTGCGATAATATATCGATTGCTGAAGACACAATGCTGTCCAATGAAAAAATTCTGGAGGACAGAGTCATTAACCCATTGTCCACTACAGAAAGTGATTTTTCCAAATTAATACGATCAATTTCACGTATTCTCTCTGCTGTCTCAATTTGAGTAACCTTCCAGGCCTCATTGTATGCTGCATATACAGAGGCTGCTATGAAACGCTTATGACGCTGTTTGCGTGGTCCCAGTATGAAGTCACGCAAGTCAGCACCATCAGTAAGTAAAGTTAGGTGTTGCTTAATTTCAGGCAGTGTGGAAGTTTGTAGCCATTGAAGGCATAATTTGCCCACACTGTAGGTTGTTATTATCCCTGGGTGATGTCTTTGGGGATATCTAGGGTCTGGCCTGGTCATTTTGAGACCCTGTGTTTTATTCAGGAATCTATCTTGACAGTTATTTGTATCTGTGGGCCAGATCAACCATTGTTTCCAATCAGGATGTGTTCTGTTTTGGTTAAGTATATGGTTTATGTCTATTTCTTCATCTGTATCAGAGTTATTGCTAAACATTGTTGGCTTTGGAATAGACGGGTTATTTAAATCTTTGATTTTGGCTAAGCCAAGACAGGTGGTTTGTTGAACAGTGTCATTTAAAAATATCATTTGTTCTGGGATCATGCAGGCTCTAAACAAAGCTTCTATACCCTGTACTTGCCATTCTTTTGTACCCCAAACACTTTTCAAATCAACATTTTTGTCCCAATAATCGAATCCAAAAGTATTCATTTTTTCAAAGAATGAATCAGAATAAATCAATTTTGTGTTGGTTATCATGGTTTTGGTCCCTGTCTTGTTTGACAATTTATAATAAAATGTTTCAGCATTACTAGTGTTAAAACCTTGAAAGTATGAATATTTGTCATAAACGGTTCTAGAGCTCCCTTTTGGAGGTGTAGCACAATGTTCCCATTGATTATAATTTAAAACATTTCTAGGTTGTGCAGATTTATGCAAGAAATGGTTACCATAGTGGTTATAGCAATACATACTATCATAATTTGTAGAACCTTGCAAATAATCATGTTTTGTAAATTTAGCAGACATTACTAAGTCAGACATCATATTGTTTATACTTTCAAAGTCCCAATCATCAGCAAATGAGTTTGGTTTTGCAAAGTCACTCAAAGAGATCTTAATTTGGTGTGGATATTTCAGGATCTCGACCGGACCATAAATTTCATAGTCAGTGTTGTCCCAGGCTACCCCACCAGGTATCGGAATTGCTGTGAAGTTGGCTGAAGAAAGTTCTGAAGAAAGTTCTCGTTTCTCGACGTGTGAAGATGTGTGTGGTTTGAGGACCAAGTTGATGTTCTGACTTGCTGTGTCCATTTTAGTATATTTTCCCTCAATGAAGCGTCCCAAAGTAAATACCATGATGAGCCAAAGTATGAGGATAAATGCACCAAAACCCACCCAAAATTCAATCCATGGAGAAATCAGATATGTTTCTTTTAGTTGTTTCAAAAGTTCCTTCGCTTTGTCTTTAAAGGATTTTGATGATGGCTGTGTCTTTTGTTCGCTGAAGCCTTCAGAGGAATCATCGAAGTTGATGAAGTAACCGGATGCAGTTCTGTCAATTGTTCCAATTGGTTCAGGATTTTTGATTTTTGCATTTTCACTTGGTACTTTAGTATAGATTGGTATGTCTCTGCTAAATGTCTTTATTTGGGTTTTCAGAGGTCTTAGTTCTATTGCATTGTTGCATAGTCCTTGTTGTTCTTCTGTAGGCGTTTCGAATGTGATGAGCCTCTTTGTTAGGACCTCTGTACTGGTAGCAAACCTTGGTGTTCTGCTACTTATTGGGAGTCCACTTGGCCTACTGTTTGTTATCGGCCACATGTTGTGGTTTTACCAGGTCGATGGATACAACTCGGTTCTCCTTTTTTCCAGCAAGTGGCGGTAGTACAACTGATCTTGTCCCGTTGACAGACAAGACAGGAACTGCTTTTCTGTAAGAAGGCCCAAATTCCTTCTTTACCGCGATCTTCTCCCTGACTAGATCCCCAACTTTTGGAATCCAGACAGGTCTTGCTGGGACAGGTGGTGATTCTTCAGTGGTTGTTGGCTGTTGTTTCAACTGTATGTTGCTCAGGTCTTTTCTTGTTTTGTTTAAGTCCTGCAAAATAGCCAAACGGTCTTTGACATCAAAGCTTTTTTCTATTACCACTGAAGTCTGACTATCAAGGTCAGAGATCAACATCCTAGTTCCGAATAATAATTCGTACGGACTGAATCCCTTCAGAGAATTTCTTGGCAAGTTATTTAGACTACGTTGGACACTTATTAGATGTTTGACCCACCCAGCTCCCGAACCTAATATCCTTTCTATTATAGATTGCTTTCTGTCTTGGTTTTTTCTTTACACCATCCCATACCCTCAGGAAGGAAGTGAGAAGATTCCCGCTGGGCTGTGCTCATTTGGCCATTCTTTCCCCCCCCAGGCTGGATTGCCTGAGAAAAAGAAAAAAATGGTCGAACGTAGCATGCTCTTAGCGTATATGCCATTTAGACTCGCAAATCTTGTATAACAGTCCGGACGTCAGCTGAGTGCTGTGGATCTACATTATAAGTGGGAACTAGCCTGTATATGTTAATCGCAAGCCATTCTTTTTAGTGGTGATGTTATCTGCAGTCAGATTCCACCGTATTTTATTTTTTCTCTCCCCACTACGATTTCTGTTGCAGTTTGGGCAGTTTTTTACAAAGATGGTAAGATGGAGGCTCATGCCTGGCCACCAGTACCGTGATTGTAAATCTTCCAGAGAATCTTTTAGTTTGAGGTGTTCAAGACCCTCACCCATATGTGCGTCTGCGATTAACAAGCTTCTCCTGTCCATGTTTGGAATCACTCTATCCCCCACTCCAGGGATTCGAGCAAAAGGGACGGAGTTTGCATCGATTATGTATGTATAATTGAGTGGATAGTTGATCGGTAACGCTGAGCAGTCGCCTTTTGATGACGTTTTCACCGCCAGCAATGTTTCACCGTCAATGTATTTTAATGTACGCTTTTTTCGATCTACAGGAGCCGATTTAGTGGCTGCCGCTGCGGCTGTCTCAGCCAATGAATTCCCCACAACGTGAACGCCATCACGTTGATGACTCAGTGAGTGAGTCACGTGAGTCTTTGGTAGTTCTTTCTTCAAAAGAGCTACTTGTTCCCAGAGAAGTCTCTGCTTTATTGGTGCATCTGTGTCATCTTTGTAACCGTTCTGAATCCATGTCTGCAAATCCTTGTTATATGCTTTGACGCAGAAATATGAATCTGACACTATAAGTGTCGGGAATTCGCGATCCGCATTATCTAGCGCCATTTTCAGAGCTATTATTTCAGTTTGCAGTTCTGAATTAGTTTCTACTGAGTGTGATTTTGTTAATAGAGGTCTTAGTTTACCTCCGCGCCACACTTCTTTTGTGATCTCACATGTGGGATTGTATGCATGTTCTCCCCAAACGGAGGGTTGAGCATGTCCGTCTGTATAGATTACACAGGCGTAATGTCGTAGAGGCAGAATGTCGATTGGCAGAGGATACGTTTTTTCATATTTTAGATTTTTTAATTCTTCTAGTTCTGGATCAAAGAAGTAGTATACTTTGTCCGTTGTGATTGAATTTACCCATTGTAACCATTCTGGATCCAATGTTGTTGTTGGTAAATTACACGGCGTTGTTAATGCCTCAAAGGCTGATCCAGCTGTTCTGACTGTGATATGTCTACCGTCAGCTATGTCTTTTTCTCTAGCTATTGCGGTTTGAACTGCTTGAACAATTTTTCCTTTGTTGCTGAATCTCTGTTCAGCTTTTGTGTACAAGTGTGATCTGAATGCAATTGGTACCTTTTCTCCCTCATTGGAGGTCAGGTATGTGAATCCGCATCTCCCTGGGATGACTCGGATCACAAGGTTGCGTGTATTATCACGGGTTTCTAATTTTGTTTTAATTAGCATGTCTGTTTGTAAGGATCAAAATTTCTGTGTGTGTTTGAGTCCAACTGGATCTTTTAAAGTCTGGCTTAATTAGATCATAAAGGGGTTTGACCCTTTCTGCGTAATTTGCAATGTAAGTTCTTCCGAAATTTAGGAAGCCTAGAATTGACTGTAGGTTTTTTAGTGTTTTAGGAGCTTGGATTACGGCACATTTCTCTAGGAAATTGTCTGCCAGGCTTTTGCCTTCACTTGATAACTCATATCCTAAGAATAGGACTGTCAGATGGGCAATTCTGGACTTTTTGAAGTTGAATTTGTAACCCTCTGCAGCGAAACCAAGTATTATGGTGTTCACTCTTTTCAAGTGAGTCTCCAAGTCATCATCTGTTAAGTAAATGTCATCGACATAAGATAATGCTTCATCATCATATAGTTGTAGTAATTCTGTTACTCTCGCTGAGAATACCCCTGGGCTGTTCTTGTACCCCTGGGCTAACCGACAGAATTGTTTTTGAGTGCCATTTACTGAGAAAGCTGTTAAATATCTGCTCTCTGGTGCTATGTTTTGACAAAAGAATCCGTTGGAGATGTCCAAGGTAGTTTTGTATTTTTTGCGCACTATGTTATTCATTAGTGCAGCACTGTGTGAATTTTGCACTGCAAAGGTTTTGCAACATGTGTTAAGGTGTCGGTAATCCAAAACTAGACGATATGAATTGTCTGGTTTGGAGACCGGAAACAAAGGATTGTTCATTTGTGAGGTGCAAGTTTCAATCACCCCCTGGTATTCTAGCTGATCTAGTATTTCATTTACTTGTTTTTTAGCTTCTTGCTTAATTGGGTACTGCCTTTGTGCAGTTGGTTGTGATTTTAGCTGGATTTTGTGAGGAGGAGAATCCTCATCCCATCCTACATGATTTTTGTATAAAGCAGGTGCTAAGGCCACTGCCCACTTTCTAGCAAGTGTGTATTTTTTATGAATCGGGATTTGATTCGAGAAGGCAGGCATAATTACTTCTTCGCCATGAGGGCACTCCCTGACAAACTCTGGTGGCCAGTCTTTTTCAGCTAAAAGGATGTCATAACCCTTTGAGAGGTTATCCCAAAATAGTCCCCTTATTTTCCTAGTCTTATCTCCCTCTATACGTAATGTTATCTCGTATATTTTGTGGGGCTTGCTAACTCTGGTATCTGCAGTTTCCACTTGAAGGTATTCATTCGTGTCCACTGTCTCCAGATGATTCATAAGGACTTTGCGAGCTATGCTCACCTCTGCTGCGCTGTCTAGCATTGTCTGAGCCCACTCTCCGTTTTTCAGTTGTGTCCTCAGTATTCTCGGCATTGTTAACTACCTTGATACTGGCTACCTTCTTTTTTGGAAATTGTAATTTCTTTTTCAGTTGAGCAGGTTCCTTGTCTTTGGACTTGGCGTGCTCTTCTGATCGTCCTCTTCTTTCCGATTTCTGCGAGGAATTCTGAAAAGATTGAGAGGGACGTGTATCAATGTCTTGATATCTATCAGGTTTTTTAATATTATCCCTATTTCTAAGGTTATATCTATTCCCAGAGGGTTCACTCTGGGGTGACCTTTGTCTCGGGTTTGGAGATTTCTCTCTTCGCCTAGGAGACCTTCCTCTGGACTGGAATTTCTTTTCTTTAGGATTGGATTGTTTGTTCCCATCCCAGTTCTTTTTTGGTGAATTATTATTATTATTAAAAAACATTTTTTCTGGACTTGTAGTCAGTTGCGGTTTTACTGGTATTCCACCTAGACTATCTCTGCCTAGTTCTTCATAGGATTTTTCTATGATTCTGGCAATTTCAGCTGGTTGGTCTGCTATATCTGTCTCTTTTAACCTCTGGCGGATCGCCACGTTTGCTGCTTCACCTTTTATGTTGGCTAGTAATATAGCCGAGACCTGCTTGAAGTCTTTTAGTAATTTCATACCAAGAGTTAAAGCAGGTTCTGGACCGTATTCATCTTGAATTTGTTTTAGCACATCTGGTATCACCGAAATGGATGGAACACCGTGCGTTTTTGTGTAGATGGAAGCAAAGACTGTACCCCAAGTGTCACAGTCCTCAATGTGTGGTGCGATTCCCATTGGGAGACATATAGTCAGAATCCTGTGTTTTTCTAATGGGGTGGTGTCAGGAAACACCGCCTCTATTTGGGTAATTTTCTGTGCCAACCAGAATGGCACAGATCGGTAGAATGGTATTTGTTCCCGTTTTGCTGGGACTTTACCTAGGCAGGATTGGATGTTCTGTGGTGTAATTTTATTTGTGTTCCCCTGGTGAGGGGTCAGCTGTGGAAGTTTAATCGCCGGCTGAATTGTTGAAGTCCGCATTACATACTGAACTAATTGTCTGTGAATTTTTAGTAGTTGTTTTAGCTGTATTAACAGCTCTGCTGCAGGCATTCTTTCGATGTCTGGATGTGGTGTGTATCCGGCTAGGACCGGCCACGTTGCTCCTGGTCTTCCTAAAGGACCGAGCCTTGTAATGTGATTGTTATGTATTAGGGCGCCATCAAATAAGAGCAAATGCTCTTGGAATTTGAGTGGTACTTCCACCTCCTCGAAAGGAGTGTACTCATTAGGAGGTTCCTCTACTTTGTAATAGTGGAAGTACTTTGTTACAGCATTAGCTGCTGGAAAATGTATCCATGTATAGTATACCTCTGTCTGCCGATATTCGTGTGCCTCGATTACGAATATGACTGTGCCACCTCTAGGTGTCAGTCCATTTTCTATAAGTTTTAAGGTTATAGATCTCCTTTTGGCGACCTGGATGAGTATTATATCCGGGTCTGCTGTTTGCATGGTAGCATCAGCATCTGCTATTTCAGTAGCTAATCTAGTAACCTCTCGTTCTTCATCGCTGTCCATTTTGCTGACAGGATGGTATTATGTTTATTTGCAGATCAGGTTTCTTTATGGAAACAGAGATTAGATGCACAATATTCTGGAACTGTTTATCCTTCAACGTTGACTTGACCAAAAACCATACATAGGAGTTCCCTCCTGCGAGGTTTTGGAGGATATAATAACCTTTCACCCACTCCAGACGTCTTTGGAGTATTTGGGAAAAGGGGTCTGAGTGAGAAAGCACGACTGAGTTACTCTAAATGTCTTACGTTCGTTTTATCGCCCTTTCCAAACGCGTTGGGCGCCATGTAGTGTAGCTCCTATTTTCCCAATAGGCTCTGCGCATTGGAATAGTACCTACGATAGTAAAGGCCTAGACCAGACGTTAACTAGGTCTACTACTGTCGATACTAGACTTAATTTTTGGGTTTGCCAGCTAAGCTCAGAGTTCGCTAGAAACTTTCTCGAATGTTCAAGGAAGGATTAACTCCCCTGATTAGACAAGAAGGGATTTAGTTTCTGACAACCATAGAACATGACAACTTTGCTCTCCCCTAATCAAGAGTCAATCTCAAGAGTCGTGTGAGCACAAGGCAATTATTTTACTCAGTCAGTACGTGCATTCTTAGTCTCATCAGAATGTAGAGAAAAGGAAGAGACGGGCGTGTTCAATAAAAGATGTTATTTATTGATCAGTCTCTTTTTTCGTACAAGAGAAATGGATCGATATTATTGCAATACTTATAGTTAAGTAAAGTGCATACATTAAAAGCAATAGTATAAAATAATACTGTAAAAACATTGATATGGTTTCTAAGCCATATGATGCTTTAAAATGATTAAAATATATTTACATACACATATACATTTGACTAAACGTACTCAACTGGTGTTTCTAAATACGCCTACCCCGTGTACCTGACCTAAGTCTAATGCGTGGGCGGGAATAGAAAGTTACAGTTTAAGTTAAGTTTGTTTTTGCCAAGTGAATAACTAAAGAATTCTCTAGGAGGGGTTATTCAGTTCTGTACCTGGAATTTAGGATGAATGAGGAATGGTATCTCTTTCTCTGCTCTCGATATTCCAGGCTGCCTGCGAGGGCTGCCCAGAAACGCCGGTGCTGGGTCTCTCGGCTTGAGATAGCAGCGCGTCTCTCAGCGCGTCAGGAAGGCGGGGCTGCTGCCTGCGGGGTCTGCTTCTGCTCTCGGCTTCGGCAAGTATGGCTGCTCCGTCTTGTCACCACGCGTGTGTTTGCATAGGGCAAGGTCGGCAATATTTATACCTTAAAGGTGCCGGGATTGACGTAAGGATGGACATAGGTACGTCAATAAAGATGTCATACGACTTGCTCGTTAGCACATTCTTTACTAAAGTTCTCTGTGAAATCAAAACAATGGCCGCACGGATTATCCAGGTTGTCATAGGTTTGATTTGTTATGAGAACGTCGTATGCCTTATCAGGGGCTGGAGGAATGTCGCTTGTCTAATTAGATCTCAAGCGTTATGACCTAATCAGATAACACGTTCCTGTGCCGTAGTATGACTGCGTCAGATAACGGTATCTGCATCATGGGGGATTTCTTGCCTCATGGGCTGACTGTTAGTTAACTAGCTAGGTAGTTTAACCAGAATAGGGTCAGGAATAGGGGGATCGATTCAGAACCTATAGAAATACACGACAAGGAGACGTACGCAGACCACACCATATCCAGGAGCCGATATCACGGGACAGAGATGACGGAACTGGACATCCTCCACGGGGAAATCAGCAGCGTCCGCATCTAGATTTAGCGCTCTGGCCAACCCCGAGGGTTCAGAAGAGGAAGATGAATTGGAAGGCCGAACATCGGAAGCGGAGGAAACAGAGGGATGCTCCTTACATCCCCTAGAGACTGCCATCCGGGAGCTTGAGAAAGAAACGCCCGGCCAGATGGAAGATCTGGGCAATGGGACACAAGACTCGCATTCCTGATGGGGGACAGGACTGGTACCAGGGAAAGCAGCTCATCGTTGAGGGGGCACGCAAGTTACAAACACCCCTTTTCACCTATTGTTTGTTGTTAATTTCTATGATATGTTCTTTCTTCTTTCGGGCTGATCGGGTGGGGGCAGGAAGCTCAACCGCTACGTAAGGTCCAACTCTAGGTGGAGGGGGGGGGGACCCAGGGGAGGGCGACAGACCTACTCCGCCAGCAGTCTTGGTTCTGCGGAAGTTGAGACTGAAGGGGGTAGAGGTGGGGAGGGGGGGGCAGCTATGGGTGTTTCCAGTTAGAGGGGGTTGAGGGACAGGAGTCCAGTTGGGGGATGGGCAGGGTGGAGGGAGGGGGGATTTGGGAAGGGGAGGGTGGGACAATCATGTTATGGTAGCCGCACACTTCAGTACTCCAAACGACACCTCCACACAGGCGACCGACTACGCTATACACCACATGCTCCGGACTGGTGGGTGAACACGTGAGACAAGGCAGAGACCAGAGGGGATTCAGTGTCCTGACATGGAACGTTAGTGGGCTCGGCAGCAAGATCAAGAGGGGGTTGGTGAATTCTTACATTAAAAGGCTGAACCCCGACATAACGCTGTTACAGGAAACCCACCTTAAAGGGACTAACTATGCCTTTCTAGCCAGGGGACAGTACAGAGTATTAGCACACGCAGGATACACTACGGACTCGAGAGGGGTAGCAATTATTGTAAAAAAGACCACACCATTTTGTATAACTCAAACATGGACTGACCCACATTGGACATATGTAGGAGTTAAGGGGACATGGGACAGACGCGAGTACACGATACTCTCAGTAGATGCCCCTCCAAAACTACAGGCCAACACGCTCAAGAAGGTGGCAGATATACTCCTGGATACAGCTGACACCACACAGATACTTGGGGGAGATTTCAATGACGTGATGGACGTAGGGCTGGACCGGACGGGAACGGCGTCAAGAGATCGGACACGGCCCCCCTGTCCCAAATGATTGACAACATGGGACTTACAGATGTCTGGAAGTGGCTACATTCCGATCAAAGGACCTACTCCTTTTTCTCGGGCTCACACAAGGTGTATTCGAGATTAGACTACATCTTTATGTCCAGGCTAAACCTAACAGTAGACGACACAGCGGAATACAAAGCGAGAGGGATCTCCGATCACTCCCCATTACTAACGAGGGTGGGGATGGGATGGCATAAGAGTAGGGGTTTCTGGAGACTGACGGCATGGGACCTACAGAACGCAAATGTTTTGAAGGGCCTGAGAGCAGACGTGAAGGTATATATTGCTGAAAATGAAGGAACGGTCCCCTCCGGGGTGACGTTCAGGGAGGCGTTAAAGGCAGTAATGCGAGACAGGGCACAGAACAGACTGGCAGAGGAGAGGAGAAAGCTCCACGCTGAAGTGGTTGTGCTGGAGGTGACCATCCTAGACTTAGAGAGGGAATACCAGACTTTGAAGGATACTGAGGCACTCAGGAGACTGACGGACCTGCAGAAGCAATATAGAGAGCTAGTCACAGGAGAGGCCAGAACCCAGGCCTTAGCTACCATGCACCGCCTCTATGATGTGGGGGATAAGTCGGGCTAACTGATGGCGTGGCTCAGTAAAAAGGAGCACGCAGCCAGATGGGTGGAGCAACTCAGAGACCCTGAGGGAGTGCTCATTAGATCAGATGTTCAAATTGCAGAGGCATTTGCTGACCACTACGAACACTTCTACAGGGCCAGGGGACTGGAACCTTGTGAGGAGGCCCTATTGTACATGGAACAAATAGAACTACCGACCCTGACCCCGGAGGCTTGTCAAGCCCTAGAGTCTGACATTACCTTAGATGACATCTCGGGGGCCCTGGCCAGGCTGAGACCGGGTAAAACCCCGGGCCCAAATGGATTCCCAGCGGAGTTCTTTAAGCATACGACGGACCTCCTGACACGACATCTGAAGGGACTCTTTGAGGGGGCATTCCAAGAAGGGAGACTCCCCCCAGACCTGAGCATGGCAATAATAGTCCGAATACATAAGGAAGGGAAACCACGAGAGGATTGTGCGTCATATCGCCCCATTTCCCTCTTGAACACAGAGGCGAAACTATTGGCAACGATCTTAGCGTCACGGCTCAGATCAGTGATGTCGGATCTAGTACACTTTGATCAAACGGGATTCCTCCCGGATAGGGCCACCAGGTTAAATCTCCGACGTACCCATAACTGGCTACAGGAGGCACGAGGGAGGGAGGACCCACATTGATTTCTATCCCTTGATGCCGAGAAAGCCTTTGATGCTGTCCATTGGCCGTTTCTTGAGGGTGTTCTGCAGAAATTTGGGTTTGGCCCTAAATATCGGAAGTGGGTCCAGCTGCTGTACACTGAACCTAGAGCCAAAGTAAGGGTGAATGGGGTCCTGTCGCGAGAGTTCCAAGTCCGGTGGGGGACCCGACAGGGCTGTCCGCTGTCCCCCCTCGTTTTTGCACTTACCATAGAGGTGCTAGCTGCTAAGATACACCAGAATGTAGCCCTTAGAGGATTCAGAAGGAGAGAGAGGGATTCCGCAGAAGAGAAAATATTGTTATATGTTGATGACATCCTTTTGTACATCACACTCCCAGAGACAACGATACCGGAGATGTTCTCGGAACTGGAACGCTATGGACAGTACGCGGGTTATCAGATCAACTGGCACAAATCGATCCTTTATGATCCTAAGGGGCGGGGAAGGTGGCCGGACCTTCTGAGACGACTGTTGACGACAGTAGAGGGCTTTAAGTATCTTGGAGTGTATATCACCCTGGATCGACAGCTGTCCTATCGACAGAACCTAGAACGAATCATATTGAATTTCATACCGGACGCGGCCCGCTGGTAGCAGCTCCCGCTCACACTTTTGGGTCGGGCAGCTATGTTCAAGATGGTCACATTGCCCAAGTTCTTATATGCCCTGCAAAACGAGTACTATCCGCTCCCTCAAAAAGTGTTCACGACAATACATGCGGATCTGAGGTCCTTCCTCTGGCTGGGTAAACAACCCAGAGTGGCGCTGAACACTCTTCAGAGACATCAATACAGTGGAGGGATTCCACTCCCGAATCTGGAAGCATACTACTGGGCGGAACACATAGCTCCGATTAACGACTGGCTACACCCGCAGGCAGACCACCCCACTTATGCCCTTGAAAGACACAGGATGCCACCCAGACCGTTGCTGTACTACCTATATGGGGGCACCAGGCGGGGGCAGCTCCTCCCGGCCACGGGAGATACTCTGCAACTCTGGAATAAGGCGATGAAACGCACGGGATGGGGGATGAAACCCACACGACAGACGCCGATCTGGCACTGTACGTGGCTGGCAGAACTGAACAAATTAAAAGGCTTCCACAGATGGGATGCTATAGGTATCTCCACCTTGGGGGACATAGTGGCTAAGGGGGAACTAAAATAATTCATGGCTCTGAAGATGGATTTTGGATTGCATCATACGCAGTTCTTTAAATACGCGCAGCTGAGACATGCTTGGCGAGCCCAAAAAATCCAGTCTGGTCAGCTGCCGGAATATGCACCACTAGAGGGACGGCTCCTACAGGAGCAAATCCAGGAAAAAGCGGTCTCACTTACATATAAAACTTTAACAAATAACATGCTAGGTGACTTGGCCAAGCTTAGAAGGACATGGGAGACTGAGGTGGGAGACATGGAGGATATCGACTGGGACGTGGTGTAAATGCATCCCAGGGAGGTGGCAATTAAGTCCCGGCTGCGACTCATTCAGTTTAATGTGCTTCACAGAACCTATTACGACAGAGTGCGGCTCCACAAAATAGGGAGGGTGGAGGACACAAGGTGCCTTAGATGCAGAGACATGGACGAGGACCTTTATCACATCATATGGGCATGCAGCAAGGTTCAAGATTATTGGAGTAAAGTTTTTGAAGAATTGGGTGAAGTGCTGGAGACCCCTCTCTGACTTGAGCCCAGGCTGGCCCTACTAGGCATGACGAATGACGTAGACTTAGCGCGCCCCCTACTGACTTTTCTGGTGCTGGCACTAGTGGTGGCGAAAAGAGACATAGCTAAATATTGGGGAGCACCGGAACCACCAAGGTTGGATGAGTGGAGGAGAGGGTTAGACCTATATATGGCTGCTGAGAGGGTCACTTATAAAGCGAGAGGGTGCCCGAAGAAGTTCTGCAAGGTCTAGGGCAAATGGAGGCACTGCCATGGATTGGATGGGGGACTCTGAGGGAGCTTTGAAAAGTAGTACGATAAGTGTCTATATGAGTACATACCGAAGGCTTCACTGTCTGAAACTAAGAGACTATTGCACCACGGCACTTTGGACTTTGGGTCGGATCGAAATGGAACTTATTAGAGGTGTAATGTGGGGAGGGTGGTGGGTGGGAGTCAAGGGGGTGCGGACTGCAGATTACATGATTGTATTGTTGTGTAATGATAAAATGCAAATAAAAATGTTTAAAAAAAAAAAAACAGGTGGCAGCCTTCTTGCGTTCCACTGTAAATATGTATTGTCTCTGATGTAACACCATTTACACTGACTCAAGCTACTGGCTCGGTATATAGTAAATGACTCAACTGCACATACGCTTCCGGTATACCGATGAGGGACAAAACTGCAAACACATAGGGCCACTGTGCCAGGTCGAATGCCTTGGCAGCATCGAGAAGCACCGCCATTGTCTTGAGTGAGGGGTCCAGCTCGTGGAGCACTGCAAACATTTTGCATAGTTTGTGTGGTGGACTGGGAGGGGACAAAACCTGACTGATCTGGCAATACTGGCTGAAGGCGAGCCATTAGGATCTTTGCCAGAATGTTGACATCTGTGTTAATGAGAGATAACGGATGAAAGGAGTTGCATCTCTCGGGTGTCTGGTTTCAGAAGCTTTATTATTAAAGCGTCCCTTAATGTGGGCGGCAGAGAATGTTTATAATAGGCCTCTTGATGCATGTTGTGGGGGTGAGGTACAAGAAGGACAACATATATCTAATAGAATTTAATAGGGAGTTAGTCACTCCAAGAGGCCTTCCCATTATAGAGCGTACAAATTGCATCTCTTATCTCATCTTCGCTAATAGGCTGCACAAGAAATCCCCTCTGCCAAGGAGATAAAGAGGCAAGCGCAATCCAAATAAGAAGCAGTCTCCCGCTCCGTGGCTGATATGTGAGCCCCATATAGCTCAGTATAGAACTACACGAACTTGGCCCCAATAGATTGAGTATCGTACTGTGCTTCGTCGTCTTTGGACACTATGCTCACCACATGTGCAGATTATTGGGGTGCTCGTATTTTGACAGCTAAGCACCATCCCAGGCATCTTCCCTCCCCATAGGCTCTCGCCACCCAGCGTCTGGACATGTGTTGTATCTCCTGATCCACCACATCATTATACTCTGTAATCTGCATTCTAATCTTTGCTAATATTGCAGGGTCGGGCCATGTCTCATAGGTTCTGTCTAGGTCAAGTAAGATGGCTTCTAATGACTCGAGTCAAGAGCAGATAGCCAGCAGCCCTACCACCTGTAGACCAATACAGGCCCCTCTGAAGGTAGCTTTGAATGCCTCCCATAGTGTACTCATTTCTGCCACTGAGTCCTTGTTATCTATAAAGTATTGAACAATCATCGTGCATATTCAATCTAGGAATACCTTGTCCAGGAGTGCCGAGACTTTAACCCTCCATTGAAACTGTCTTGATATGCGAGTAGGAAGAGCAATTGATAGCTGCACCGGGGAGTAATCAGATATTGTTTTCGACAGTTGGCGTACAACGATGGTCCAAGTGCTCACCTCCTTCGTCATGAGCCAGTAATCTAGGCAAGACCAGATATTGTGTTCTGATGATATAAAGGTGCCCTCTCGCTCCCCAGGGTGTTGTGTCCTCCATCTATCTATCAGTCCATAGTCGTCCATGCCCTCGCGGAGTGTCTATGTAGAGTGTTTGTCCTGCCAGTCCATAGTAACAGACCTATTGTGTACTGGTCCGGATAAATATTAAAGTCTCTTTCCCAGAGGACAGCTGAGGGTTGCAAGTTATGTAAGTAGCCGCATATTCTAACAAGGAAGTCAGGGTAATCAATGTTGGACCCATACAAATTGATAATGGTGACAATCGTGCCACCAAGACTTCCCTGTACCATTGCAGACCGTCCTTGGTCATCTACTTTGGATTGCATAATAGTGAATGACATGTCTTTTTAGATTAGGATAATAACACCTCGGAATATGAGAAGTAGGAGTAGGCTATCCAAATGCTCGCCCATCGAGTTCTGAAAGTTTGCGCTGCCTTTTGTTTGTTTCCTGGAGAAGTGCCACATGCACATGGTGTCGGTCAAGATAGGTAAATATCTGCCTAACTTTCTTGGGATTATTCAGACCACTCACATTCCAAGTCAGTAAATTAATTTGTCAGACTTTGCTAGCCACTTAGGCCTGAACTATCCATGGGATGATGTGCATGTAACTGGAGGGGTGCAGGGTTCTGTGTTGTTGTTATGCTGACTCTGGAATACGGAAGGAATCTCAAACATTTTTAAAAAAAGCCCTCCCACTTCAGCATTGTAATTGTGCCAATGTCATCCCCACATAGGAGAAAAAAAACCACTATTGCATCAAATATATCCTTGTGAATGTTAAACAATTATGCAGGATGCACCTTCGTTAGGTAGCTAGATGGCAAATTCCCTTCATGTGGGTGGCAGTGGGCGAGGACAGCCGAAAGCATCATAAACTGTTCGTAGAATATAACCTGGTGGCGTAAGGTCTGCGCAAGGTAGGTTTATAAGTGCCGACCTTAGTGTGTATTATTGATTTCAAACATCTTCATGGCACTAATTTAGGTCAGGTGTGACATACTAAGGACCAAGACATTAGTTACAGTATGAAGAGACTCGTGAAGGTGGTGAAGTAAATTCCAGGGCTTCATATTTACCTCCTGTGAGAAGTTGGCCTGGTATATGATGTTCACTATTCTAGTGAGCACCTTGCACCAGTCCAAACAACCCTTATGGTGATGGTTGTAAAGTCAACCTTATAGACCAGCTATCCTAGTGGTAGCATGGACAAAGAAGTCTTAGGCTAAAACTTCAGAGAGCATGTGAAGCCAGCTGTTTTACTATATGTAACCCCTTGAATACCAAATGAAAGGACACCACACAGGTTATATATAAAATATATATGTATTTATTACTAACACAACCCCTCTGAACTCTTTATGAGGTCAGAGGCCAAAGCACATAACAATTTACTCAATTATCATACAATAAGTTGCACAAAATACAGTCGTGCCCTAGGGGCGTTGCAAACCATATATTAAAATAGTGGTATAAGAACCACTTTACGAACAGGGAGTAGGCCTAGGGCCTATGGAATCGCTGGTGCTACTCTGAGCTAACGAGAGTTAGGAAGCAGGAGGCCCACGGGATGCGTGTGCAGTGTCTAAACACACACGCGGGTTCTCATAGGAATACAATGGGAACGAAAGAATTAGAAACTAGTTGATTTAGGACACTTCCGGATGAACTAGGAGAAAGCTACTGAAAACTAGGACACTAGGATAGTCAATACCCACAGGATCACCGGAGTACTTGCGTTACCTCACCCACAGGAGCCAGGTGCATAGGTGTCAAGTTGTGTCAGGTTTTGTCGCTGAATCCTATGGAGACCTGTAAAAAGATGCTGCAGGCGACCAGGAGAGAAGTGTCTGGTTGGATCCAAGGGTGGATCAAGGATGAAGAGTACCTGAAAGCAGAGGGGACAGAGTCTGGGTCACTAGCCAGTGACCAGGAAGGAACCAGGCGATGTCGTGAAGCAATCAGGTGATGTTGTGAAGCTTGTCTCTGCAGCCACGTGGACCAGGAGGTGTTGACAATGACCAGAAGCTGGAAACGGACTGTCCCATGAAGGATCTCCCTGTCGGCGGTGTCGGCTTCCGGATTGGAGTCAACAAGCCTTGGCAAAGGCAACCTACTCAGGAATTGAAGACGGCTTCTGTTGCAGACCAGCAAGGTCTGAGGGGCTTCTCCTTTGCAGGGAAGCATGGGCCAGCCTGGAACAACCAGGGCAGCAGTGTAAATTCAAACGTTTGTCGTCACAGAGGCCACTAGCCAATGGGCAAGTAACCGGACAGATGCATCAAGCACAAGCACCAGCAGGCCCCACGCGGCACTCGTGGAGTGTGGAGGGCTGTGCGTCAGTGCAAAAGTTGCTCGGGGCTGGGGCTTCTCAATCCCCAATGCACAACTTCGAGGGTGCCTCAGAAGCTGCACAAGTAGCAGTGAGCAGGTTTTTCAAGATGGCCGGTCCCACGTCTGTCGTCGCCTCCACGGGTCTCAGCTTTGCTGGGGCTGTCGATCGGGTTCAAAGAAGTCTGGAAGTCTGGTTCTTGTCAGGCTCTCTGCTCGAGCTCCGGCGGGAGCGTCGACAAAGCAAACCGCAGATCGCTGGATGGTGCCTGTTCTTCGGTCTTCTAGTTGCAATAGAATGTCAAAGGTCCAGAGTTTTTTTTCAAGTTTCAGTTCAGGATAAATCTAAAGTCTCTTGACTCAGCTCCTACCTTTTTACCAATCAAAGGGTCTGGATTACCTGCTAGGTCCCTCCTATGGGTGAGACCAGGGAAGCGGGTGGTTACACCCCTTTCCCTTTCTCCAGTTTCGCGCCAGAGCTGGGGCTGGAGTGCCCCAGCAACTGGTTTGAACCGGACTATGCATGGAGCCCCTTGTGTGCCCCAGGCAGTGTCTCATTTCATTCAGCCCTCCCTGCCCCAATACACAATGGCCTGTCTGGGGTGGTGCTAGCACCTCCCAAGACAGGAAACCTATTGTCCAAGCCTCCCTCGCTGGAAGGACTCCCAGCAGCAGGAGGTCAGACTTGTGTCTGTGACAGCAGCATCCATTTTATGATGCTGAGGCTCTGGTTAACTTTAACCAGGATTAACAGGAACAACATGTCTTCTCCCTCTAGAAGAGTGGAATGCTACCCCCGTCGCCAGAACTGATGAGGGGGTAGTATTCCAAAGCATATGACACCTTACACGACATGTTTTGATAAAGCCAAACCAGAGTTAGCATTTAACCACGAGGATTATAGTGCACTTAAGAGTATATGGTATGGCTATATCATAGAACAGCTATAAGGACATGGTTCCGAAAGCTGCAGACAGGCTCAGCTCATGCTAGAGCACCATCTCACATAAAACCAAGCACTCTGCCTTCAGGATTGTTAAGGCCTGCCATAGGAGTGACTTATAGGTGCATATGTGTCTATATATAATGTTAGATATAGGAATACTATATCTAAGCAAGGGGTGATTACACGCCCTTGCCCCAGCTGAGTGACCAGCCAGTTGTGTCAGTTTGGATGGCCAGCCAGGGGTGGCATAATATATGCTGCAGCCCCTGGTAGGCCTTGGATGCACCTATGCCCTGGGTACCTATGGTACACTATGCAGGGGCTCACAAAGGTGACCCAATTCACAATTGGTTATGTACCTAAAGTACATGGTATGAATTTAGAGAGAGAACTGCCACATTAAAGTCGAAAACCAGTAAAGCAAAAAGCAAAAAGTGAGGTGACCATAGGAAAGCAGAACCTACTCTCCTACACCGCGATGATCAGATGTCCTCAGGTTCTGTTCTCTGTGAACTTTGTCTCAAGTGAGAGAGGGATTTAGAAAAGTCCATGGCTGCCCTATGCGTTGGGGAAATGTTCTGCTTTCCATTATGATCCAGACAGAGATTGGCGGGAATGGAGCATGGTGTATGGAATTCCTACTGCTTTCTTATTGACCTGGAAGAATTCACGTAAGGCGGACTATTCTATAATGGTGAAGTCAGGATAGAAGGCAAATGTATTAACCTGGTATGGTATTGTTCCTTTTCCCCTAGAGAGGCGTACTACTGAATCACGATCATGATAGTTAAAAAGTTTGGCAATAATCGGTCTCCACAAGGAGCCAGGAGGTGGCCACACCTGCAGTGATCTATGCGCTCTCTCCACTATTAGCACGATGGATAAATGTCCACCTCCCAAAACTTCCTGCAGCATATTTTCTACACAATTTTCCAGTCAGCCTGTGTTGGTTGATTCCGGGACGCCTGTGATGCGAAAGTAACTGTAGCACGACTTGGCTTTAAGGTCTTCATTCTTTGCTTGGACTACTGCCAGCTCTTTGTCCATATTCAGTTGTTTGCTAGTGAGAGCCTGTATGTCATCTTCGGCAGTGAAGATATGTTGTTACGCTGTGGCTAATTGTGTTGCATGCTTATCAAGTATTGATTGCCATATTGTCTATTCTAAGGTTTAAAGAGTCTATTTTCCCATCAATGGATTGCAGGCTCTGCTGTATGGCTAGCAGCGTGGTCTCCAATGAAGGAGTGACTGGTGGCATTGTGTCCTACTCGGAGTCGGAGTGTTTGTGCTGCTGTGGCCTGGTTAACCACCTCACTTTGAAGGTGAGTCGGGCCTGCTGCTTGTCCACTTTCCACATGGTGGTCAAGGATGTAGGTGGTCTGCCAGCAAGTGGGGTCAGAACTACACCATTCTGTCACTGGCAGTCTATGGGCTTCCATGGAGTCCGAGCAACACAGCTGTTCCCACAGCACCAACACGTTCCAGCACCCCAGGAGCCAGTGATTGTGCGTCTAGGGAGTATGTTCCATGTTGAGGCCGGTAGTGGAGAGAGTTGGGGTTCGTTAAGGGGTCTGTCAATATAGGTCAGCAAGGAGAGGGGCCCGTTGTTCTCCCCTAAGCTACTATTATGGTTATCCGGTGTTTCACATAGTGTTTAGGGCCTCTCCATTTTGCAATGCTACAAATACTCCTGCAGCCAGGGTAGCTCATCTGGTACAGACGCTATGCTTGGTGGCCTCACCTGGGTAATCAATTTAGTCCATGATCCAGCGCGGGCCAGCAGAATCCCGGCCGGCTGGGCCAGATGTCAGTGCGGGCTCTAGTCACTCCCCGGAAAGCTGTCTAGCAGCAGGATGGTGCTGGGGGTCAGAGTAGGCCTCGCCGGCTCCGCGAGGATGGCAAGTGGATCGCAGTCATACCACTCTTCACTCAATATCACAAGACGCCAGGCATATCATGCGATCAGCAGCACAGACAAATCCATGCATGCTATTGTGGCTTCATTGGGCAGCCCTTCGGTCGCTAGTGCGCGGATCTTTTCTCCGAGCCGTGGTTGTGTTCTTTGTAGTGGGGTTGGGGGGAGAGGGTGAAGGAGGGGGGTGTGACCACATAGGGTTAAACCAGGGCAGTTCACCCTCACCACAGTGTTTTCAGCTTTCTGGGCTGCAGCGATCACTTCGGCACTGATCCAAAATATATCACTCCGGCAGGCCTGGATCTCAACCGCAGCACCCATACAGCCAGGCACCCATGTGTCCCGGGCATCGATCCGGGCATCAATCCTCTAGTTCCGCTATTTCAAGTCCCCACAATGATGTGATTTGGTAGTCTATTGCCTGCAGATCTTCTCTTCCATAGTAGCACACAGTGGGGGCAGTATCCACCATCCGCTGCAGGCTACCTCAGATCTCAGCAGCTCCACTTCACTGTGTCTGGGAATGTGTGGCACCTCGCTTGCCACAAACCAGGCCAAGGCAGCCCCCAGGAGGTCACAACAACATACCTGGCACTGGATTTCACTGTCTGTCGTTGAGCAGAGTTATGATATCACCGGAGGGGTGACTCCATTTGTCACATAGGGTTGGATTCGCTGTCAGTGAGCACTGCGGTTAGGGCGCTGTCATGTTCTTGCTGTAGCAGCTCTGGGTAGTGATTCACAGCCTCATGCTTGTCATCCAAGTGTCAGCGGCACAGATATATTTCAGTGCGTCTCCCTCTTGATATGCCCTTCATTTGTAGAACGGATGGCTTAGAAAAAGCAGGATAAATATTAGGTTAGTGTTCCTGGCTGGTAGAGCAACCCTAAAGTGCAACCATCTTGTTGTGGGCTTTCTAGCACCCCCCTATACTGTTTCTTAGTACCCTACCTACTAAAATTCTAAGGATAAAGTTTGCAGGTTACAGACTTGGCAGACACTTTCTTTCCTGCTCTCATTTCACAGAATTGTCAAACGAGAGATTCTTTGGCAGGTTGACCTGGCTGAGGTGGTGGAACTCCTCCTGTCTGCTCATCTGCGTCAGAGGAAGACATTCTATGGTCTGTAAATATTAGATTTCCTTTAAAGAATTACAAAAACTTAGCAACGTCTGCCCTCACTGAATAAAAAATAGGAAGGAAGTAAAAAGGATGGATTCTTCCTTTTGCATGTAATGACATTGGTATAAACCAATCATAATGCATTTCTCGGAGTGTCTTTCCTCGAGCGGACCCCTCGGGAGTAGCTCGCAAGTGTCTCGCTGAATTGTAAAAGGAAAAAAGATAGTGTATGTGTTAAATGATGCAATATAAAAAATATAACATTTTGTTTAAAAAAATCTCTAGTGTTATGCTTCGTTCAAAATTACACCACAACTGTATTATCAACAACATTTCCAATATACCTTCTTGCAAGGCGTCTAAAACAAAATATATCTCAGCAGTGTCCTTTATGGTGGGGAAATGTGGATGTATTATAAAGGAGATTACCTCCAACGCATGGGAAATGCCTTTACGCGTAGACTGCTCGCCATCCCCAAAAGTTCTGCTTATTGTGTTTGCCATCAGGAATTGCGTTTACCTTTTCTGGAGGAACGGATAGGTACAAATGTGGATTAAATGTCAGAATCCGGAGACATGCATTGCTGATTGCTTGTCGTTATAAAAGGCTTGGGAAGCAACATTTCTCTGAGTCCCTCTTGGATGATAAATTAATGAGAGCGCAGACCTCTGTATGTAGAACCATATCTAATGTGTATTGACAACCCCATTTACCAGTCCTACCATACATTTTTTAGACTTGATTTAATTCATTTTAATGTAGCTTTCTCGTTTCAATGATTTTGGCAGGTTGATTAAGCCCCTTGTCATTGTAATAACATAGTGAACCAGTGCACTTTTTTCACTTTATACTGTTTTGTCCATTATACTCAGTCCCAAGATCCCCTGTTTTAGTCCTTTTTATATCCTAGTTGCGCAAGGCAAATAGTAGATAGTTCCAGCTAGGCCTGGACTTTTTTTACAAAAGCTCCCTTCTCTAGATATTTGTCATGCAGTGTTAAGTTTTATTAAGAGTGCAATAGTCATCAAAAAACGTTATGTACTCTTATATTTATGATAATTATTTTGTATGGTATCCATATAGTAAACTTCGATATTCAGATATTCTCTAAGCGGGGTCCAATGTTTATGGCAGCTACATGTTGTTAGGCAATAAGAAAAAGATGCATGTATTTTATATTTTATGACTTTCCCACATCCATTTTATGTTTCCTGACTTTTCTGCCAGGAATGAGAAATTCCCTTATCTAACTATGTTAGTGCCATTTTATATGCACATGTTTTAAAGACTATTGCACACTGAAATGTTTAAATGTTTTTTGGGCGAATGCCTCATACAGATTGTTTAACCTGAAGCACATCTCTGAAACAGTGTTTGTTCTGTACAGTGTGGAGAGGAAATCCTGCACATCAGCTCCCCCTCCCATGTCCACAGTGAATTATTAGAGGAACGGGTGTAAAGAGACATGTGATTTTGGGAAGTTACGAAGGGGGGGCTCCTCCGCAATGGCTAAATAGCGTCGCCCCACAGCCTGTGCCAGCAGACAATAAATAAAACGATAATAAAGCAATGTTATTATCATTTTATTGATGAGGTCTGAGCCCCAGAATACAAAAGTATTGGGCGGGGCTGGGCATGTCAGGGAGGAGTGAAGTGCATTCATAAGTGAACATGTGTGTTTTGCCACCCGACCGAGGACGGCCAAACACACGTTCACTCACTTCTGTTTCTCCAAGCCTACTGTGTTATGCAGCCGGGCTGGAGAAACGGCACATACTCCAATGCACCCTCTGAGCGGAATACGAGGCCGCTCAGACCAATCCCAGCCGCGGTCGGTAGGGGAGTACCTGCCGGGGCGGTGACGTGAGGAGGGGGAGCGCATGGTGGGGGTTAGTAATGTATGGATAATGGAGGTTTGCAGGTAAGTAAACATTTAGATGAATCAAACGAATTTCGTTGCGCGCACTACATTGCATTTGGGGATGCAGTGCACACAACGAAATTCGTTTGATTTATTTATATGGTTACTTACCTGCAAACCTCCATTATCCATACATTACTAACCCCCACCCTGCCCCTCCCCCTCCCCATGTCACCGCCTCGGCAGGTACTCCCCTACCGACCGCGGCTGACCAATCCTGGCACTGCTCTCTCATGAGAGTAGCGCCTGGATTGAGTGCGTAGCCTGTGCCCTACGGGCCGATCCCCATCAGGCCATCGGCCGCTGAGAGGGACAGTGATGCAGGCATCAGCGGGAGCGAAGAGGAGTGGGCAGCAGATAAGTCTTTTTTTAAAATTCTTATATTTTATTTCTCCCCCCACTCCCCTATCCTCTGCCCTCTCCATCCGCCGCCACCCTACAACTTTAAGTAGGCTGCAGCTGCCCTACCACTTTAAGTAGGCCGCGCCGCCCTACCACTTTAGGTAGGTCGTGGCCACACTGGGTTAAGTAAACGAGAACTAATTACTTGAGGGGAGAAGGCAGAGTGCCATTATCTGACTGCAGACCTTCCAGCTCCCTACGGTATGAGGGATAAGTACGTGGCTTGGTATGATATAGTTAGGGAAAATACTAATCCTTCATCCTATAATAACCATGATACTGTTAACATATATATAGGTAGGTAGGTTAAAATTAGACAAATTGTTTGTGGGGTTGTGTAATGTAAAATGCGTTGGGGTTTTCTAATGCTCATCTCATTCTACATAATCACTCCTGAGGTTACCATAATACTTTCCATCATTCTGATACACAAAGGGTGTGTGAAATCTGTCAAACTTACTCTCTTCTAATTACACAAAGAGTTAGCAAAATTACTCAAAATATCACATAAGTACGCAAAAGGCAAGTTGCACTATATTTTCCATTAAATGTCCTCGCATCAGCTTTTGATGTCAGGATTTCATGCTAAAAAAATAGTATAAAAAGGAAAAGAACCACACACAGCAGCTGCTCATGGTACATTTTTACTGAGAATGGCGTGCAAAGTAAATTGTAGTGGAATTATTACATTTTCTGGAATTTTGTAATGCGGTATTCCCAAAATTTCCCTGAATTACGCTGGCGTAATCAAAATTTTCCAGTTTCCATTATAAAACACCAACAGTTGTGTGTGTCTCCTGTTTTTAGAAGCCAAGGTGAGGCTTTGCGTATATATATAAAACCCCTGTAGCAGGGTTTTCTGACTCATGACACTTTCAATCTGGATAAGCCTAACTTGTCATAGAGTGAGAGATACCTGTCTGCTTTCCTTTTCTCTGCAATGGGGTGCAATATGCAATACCTCTAAAGGCTATAGGAATCTGCCTGGGTGTGCCACAAATTCAGAGGTTCATGACATTGACAGGCAAGCAGACCCCAGAAGGTTTTCCAATTGCAGAAACCAAACAGTGAGTACCTTTTCACAGCACCCTAAGAATACAGCAGCTGCTCCGAAGTGGTGTGGACCTGAAGTAGAAAGACAGCCTAAGGATGATACATAATAGACTGCAAATCTAGTAGATCCACTTGCTCATGTTACCTTATGATGGTTCAGAGGTTAATCGGCTTAATGCATGACAACAAGAAGAAAATGCTGCTAATGGGCAAGTCTGCAGAACATGTGTAGGATCTCAGCCTAGGTCCTGAAGTCTGAAGTCTAGACAAGTACTGTATCAGGAGCATTCCCCTCACTGTACAACTGTATTCAGTCTGTGTAAGGTTATGGGTTAATTATTCCATCGCAAGAAGTGCCCCAGTTTATTGAATAAGAGGGCAATCTGTGTGGGTTCTCTCCTCCTCCATAACAGAGAAATATGATGCTACACCACCCTAAATTTGTGAAGGCAAAACCCAACTTTGTGAACTCATCCTTTCCAGGTAATCTGATTTTAGGCCTAAGGATGAGGAGTGCCTGATTATCTGGGATAGGGAATTTGATTACCCCCTTATGATGCAGAACGTCTTTCCAATACGTGTGGCTAACCAAGCAGGGCCATCAAATGTGAAGTAGAGACACCCTTCTCTTGCTACATCTCCAACACACAGTGTTTAATTTGAGCAGGTGCTTTCAGGTGCTCAGCACCTGAACTTCTTTCACAGGGCCGGGGCTACAATTTCTGACCCTGCAGGTGGTGGTCTCAATATTATTTGTTCAAATTCAAAATAAAAAGAATAACATACATTGCATGGTGACTGGCTGATAAATGTTCATAGACAGGCCAGCATACGCTTTTCCAGGCAGGCATGACTGTGTATCACCACGTTAGTGATGATGTCATCTAGCCGATCACAAATCCAAGAAGTCATCAACAAACTATGTCTTGCATTCTATTCCCCGAGTGTGCTGCACCCTGCCTCTGCCTGAGCCTAAGCCTCCCATTCGATAGTTGTAGCTGGGGGCTGGCTCAAGACGGAGTTGAGGCAAGGAAGCTGTAAGAGCGCATTTGGAACTTGGGAGTGAGGGCTCTTGAGGAAGAATAAACGAAAGTAAGTGTGGATTTTCCACTTGCTGTGTAGCCAGAGTAGCATATCCTGCAGCCCTGCATTGCTGCTATCCTCAACGTGCTCGATGCGGCTTTGGCCCAATACAACTTTTGTGCGCCATGGTGTCACCTGTAGAATCTGTGCGCTGCACCCCATCATGGTAATTGCTGAGCGTGCGTGAGTCCAGTAGGCACCACATCCATACTTACCGGCATTGGCATCATTATGGCTGGGGACAGTCATTGTGCTGTAGCAGGCAGGGTCACAGCAAGCTGAGCAGTGGATGCCAACGGCGTCGCCATCCCTGGACCTACTAATTACAGGCAGCACGAGTAGTGACATCATATGCTGTGCTCGAGCAGCTGCCTGTTCTGCAAATAATAATATATGCAAAAAAACATTTTCATTTGGTGTACATTTTGTTTTTGCACTCGGTGTAGGTAAGAAAGTAAAACACGTCATCTTCCTCATCTTTAGGAAAGACAACAGGCAAACACAGAGTTCAAAATAGCAGGGACATTTACAGGCTGATGACAGGGTCACAGGCAGCAGCAGTGTTATAGATGAGAGAGAGAGCTGGAGTAAAGAGGATAAAGAAACAACAGGAGAGGAGAGAGATAAGACTGAGCTAAGTAGAAGAAAAGGAGAGCAAATCAGATACAAAGAGAAAGCAGCTGTGATGTTAAGAAGAGAGCATTAAGAATAGAGAAGATAGAATGAAAGGATGTAGAGCACAGGACAGAGGACAAAAAAAGCAGACAAATGATAAAACGGAGACACAGATAATCACTGCTAGAAAAGTGATCATAAAGAGCCAAGATCGAGGGGAGAGAGAGCAGAGCATGGATAAAAGTGAAGGGAAAAAGGGCAGGGGTAGAATGAATAGAGGGCAACTCAGAAACACAGGGAATAAGGTAACACACCAGGTGTGACAAAGATGATAGAAAACAATTAGAGAGGTGAGAGGATAGACTCTTAGAGCAAAGTCGTAGGGGACAGACAACAGATCAAGGTTAGAAGATAGAGACTGATGCAGTGAGAGTGTTGAAAGTCGGGCTCACCGGAGGAAGAAGTGAGCTGTGGCCTCCTTGGCAAAACTTTCAGCACCTGCACTTCTTTTTTTACAAATTAAGCACACACATCTGGGGTTGCCAGAAATATTTGGTGCAAAAGTACTGGTGTTATATATCACTGGTACATTTTTCTGTATGCTAATTCCTTGTGGGAGATGGTTCGTTATGTTCTGGGGATTTTGGCACACAACACCATCCATGTCTCATCTGCGACCATCCTCTATAGTTCGTTCCCTTTGTTCTCTTTGTTGGGAAGGTCAATTATTTAGTGGCTTGCTCAGCTGAAGTGTCCAGTAGTCATTTGAAAGAAGGCTGAATGGAATCCTTATGTGCTTGGATGAGTTTGTGAAAGTGAATTAGTGGTCTGGTGGCTGCTTTCATGGTAAGATGGAGGGTCAGGTGTTGGTGCTCACAATATTGGCAGCTGCCTGTTTCTAGTGTGGTGTTGTCAGCTCTGCACACAAGACTTGATCTGACCCAGTGAAATAGGTCTAGAAGGTTAATTCACCCCCCCCCCTCCTCGGTCAGCAGTTCTCTCCCCTCATAATTGGGGTCATTTCTGGATTCTGGTGGCTAGGGGTGTTTTAAGAGATGAGGGGGAATAGGTTTCCCTTCTCAGCTATTTCATCCCATACTTTGAATACAGCTTTTACCAGGGTTGCAAAGGCATTTCGTGGGTGTTACGTTTTCCCTAGCCAGCAAAGTCCAACAAGGAGCATCCCACAACTGCCTAGAAAATAAACAGCAACTTTTTTTTGCTCTTCTTTACCGTCCCCTCCAGATAATTCGCAGGTGTGTTGCGCTTTACTGTTGGAGAAGGTCCGGCAAGCTAGTCCCCGCTTATGCCTAGGGGCCTTTAGGACCTTTCTCAAAATATATGGTCTTCCCCCTATAAGTCATATCAAATGCTTCTGAATGGAGAATATGTCAAAAAGGACGATGCTCACCAGAAGTGAGTGAAAACTGCAGAAAAATATGGGTAATATATTTTCAGTTTAAGAACATTTATACGCACCTGCTGCAATATGTCGAGGGACACCTTTTTGCCTAAGATCTCCACTTGCTTTCGGTTAGCCATCCAATTGGTTTCTTTTTTTCCAGGCTTTCAGCCTGACAGTTATATTCAAGGACAAGTATCGGATTAAGTGATTTTGTCACAGTGATATGGCGAAAATGACTGCAAACTGGCCACTTATTTAGAGGGGATTTACAGGTTTAGTATTACTGATTTTTGCCTGTTAAGCCTGACATTTCCAAAATGCCTGCGCCCTGTGAGAGCCCTCACATCTAACTGCAGCCCTGGGAGATTGACTGAGATTGTGTCCTGCCAGCCTCGTGGAAGTTTAGGGTAGTTTCAAGGTTCAAAAGGAGCAGCCTGAAGTTAGTGGTAGCTAGCCACCTATCCATACGTTTTCCCAGAAATAAGTAGGCACTTATAGCTCTCTGGATTACCCTGTGTAAAATTTACTAGTGTTTTGTGATTAAAATTGTTTTTATAGTGAAGTGAAAGCAGTTGCTGAACAGTGATTTATTAATTGGATTTACATGCTCCAATTAGTTCTGAGTGTAAAGGGGTGTATTTGGTGTTCAGTTTCGTGTTCACCAGTAAGGTAGGCCGCCCAGGATAGGAGCAGCAGCAGAAATGTCTCATTGTTTCAATTTGAGCCCAGTTTTGCCTGATTTCCCGTCAAGTCCCGACACTGACTTGCAGTAATTCCCACCCGGTCATTAGATTCCTGTAGACTCGTTGGCTCAATACAACTGGAAGTCAGTCACAAGGCGTGGACATTTTCCAGACTTCTTGTGGAGTTGTAGGAAATCTATTTATTGTCCAAAACCGTCCACACAGCTGGAGAACAAATGTACATCTGGCCGTCACCTATTTATGGGTCGGTGATTCCCCGGCTGCTCACAGGATCCGTGTGTGCAGGCAAGGGCTGTGGTAAATCATCAAAGCTCTACTCACTCAAAACACCTATGTCTCCCTGATGAATTGGGTTTTCAGGCTGTAATAAAAGGGTGATGCCATTAGCAATCCTCTGATAATGAACAGACTATCTGTCATATTGATAGCTTTCTTCCTGCGAATCACTTTCATCCGTGGCCAGGTGGAAACAGTGCCTCACAGAGCCCGCTTCCTTCATGCCTGTCTCGTTCATTTACACAGCCGTGGTTCACACATAATAATGCAGTCGGTATTATGGTGTAAAATGGACAGGTTTAATACATTGCTGAGGTCTGTCATCAAAGACAGCTTTAAGATGTTTGCAGTGAATGAGAAATGTGATACCAGAAAGAACAAAGTTGGTTGTTACAATGGGCATACCTCCAGGCGGTATTGTGCTGCAAGGTCTGGAAGGAAGCAGGGAATTATGAGCTTGACCTTTTGTGTTAGGTTGTCAAAGGAAACAAAAGCAAATGATGGATCTATGGCAAGAGATTTTTCGGCAGGCCTAATGCCTTTCGGGTTTGCCGAACCATTAATAAGTATAAAATTAAATTCCCACCTGTCTTTTTTTTCAATGATACCGGTGCACCTTAATTTTTCATTCAAGTTTTAATTTTGTATTTTGACTCAATATCTGTGTTATACTTATCTATATGCACGTTATCTGTAAAAAAAAACACAACTCTAAATGTAATTCAATTGCAATTTTATAGACACTGTATAATAACGGCAAAGTTGCCCAACTTACTGAAACAACACATTACATCCCAAATGGCAGGTATGGGGCTCAGCGGACTAGTATATTCACACCACCAATATGTGTTTGACCTCATGGACAAGGGGCTCTATGAAGGTAA
Organism: Lissotriton helveticus; assembly: GCF_964261635.1. Taxonomy (NCBI): domain Eukaryota; kingdom Metazoa; phylum Chordata; class Amphibia; order Caudata; family Salamandridae; genus Lissotriton; species Lissotriton helveticus. The sequence goes on along the minus strand of NC_136062.1, from coordinate 36,513,619 downwards.
TAAGTGTGGGAAAGGTAATACATGTTATATTTTGCATTGATGTAGGGTGATGATGTCAGATGTTAAGTATTGCTACGATGGTAAAGAATATTTGTTTTATTGTTGTTTCTAGCGTACCCTGATGAAGGGCACTTGAGGCCCGAAAAGCATTGGTTTTTCATAATAAACGCTGCTTTGGATGAACCCCTGCACTTGTCGTGTTTAAGCAAGAGGTCTGGATGGGCACAGCCTTTACACTAGAAACTTGAAAATGTTATGTTATGTTATGTTACATAGTTTTTATAAGTGTCCCGACGCTTTTCCACCAGTGGCTCATAAAAAGTAACACAACACAGCTAAAAACAGAAAACATAAAAGAAGAGTAAAATGGCACAACGTTCTGCGTGTGGATTGAAGGAAATGTGGAATATCAAGAAAGCTACATAGAGAATGGTTTACATTGATAAACATTGGTTAAAAATGTGAAAGAAATGAACTGTTTGTCAGAGTGGCATCATGCAGCTGTGCGGCCGGTTTGGAGCAAAATGTTGCCCCTTCTATTCACGTTGACCTCATGGTTAAGCATTCTAACCCTGGAGCGTTGTCACTCTTTCAGTCTTCCAAGCTCAATAAAATGGTTACCATTGAGTTGGGTAACAACAAAACACATATATTATGCAGTATTATGCAGTGCCAAAATGGGCACTTAACAAATACTTATGGTATGTTAACCTCATTTATCAGTGACTTATCATCAAATACACAGTAGATTTGTTGCATGCATTTACAAAATACACAATGCATGGAACAATTTGCTAAAATTAGGAACTTTATAAAACATGCAAGTCATAGTAAACACCTAAGTATACCCATTGTTTTACTCAACTTAGTGCTCCAATGAGAACTGAGCTAATAGCAGTAAACGCCGTTGTCAGTTACTTTAAAGATAATACAATGTAACCTCAATTGTCTAAATCATCAGCATTCAATTTACAATATTTAATATATGATCTCCTTCACGCCGCAGGGTACCCCCACATTTGCAGTAAACAAAGAAACAGGTGTGGCCTACTTATCCGATATTTTGGCCTTTCGCCCCCTTTTGGCTGAAAATTTGGTCTAGGCAGGGAGCCGAACTTAGAAAAGAAATTCTAAACAATTCCTTGTTCTCAATTACTCCCATCACATTCCCTGGTTTAAATACATCAGGGACTGCCTTTGGAATTTACGTGCAGGAGAATTATTTTGCAACCCAGATAAGATTTGCAAGAAGGTTCACAACTGGATGAAAGACCATTTTAGAAAGAGGTTGTTGGTTAGAAAAGAAGGGCCCCTGATGAAGCCTAGCATACAACATTATGCTATGTCTGTGATGAAAACTGTGCCCTCCATGGAGCCTTATCTTATATGTGTTAAAGGTAGATATGAAGGCTTTTTAGGTAGAGAAATCGAGACCTCTTGTATATACTTTAGTATATACTTATATGTGTATGTACTTTCTGGGTTCTGGAGATTAGCCCTAGGACTTGTCTGCTTCAACTTAGGGACTTTTTTTCTGTTCAACTGTCTCTTTCTTGATCGAAAATGACCAGTAGATGCCAGTAAAATACCAGAATTGCTTTCTGCTGAGGGACATTCTTTTTGAAAAAATTCTGGCAACTGCCTCAGTTTAACTTTCTTGATAGAAAATGACCAGCAGAGGTCAGTAACATAGCAGAATCCATTTAGCATTCTCTAGATTCCAGTCCATTGAAATTGTCTTCCACGATGCTTGTTCTTAACTTGGTTTTGCTGGACCTTTTTGCTTTCCCATTAGCTTACTCTCGAGGGGCAAACAGGGGCCATAATCATTTGCCCTGTGGCTGCAATGGAAAGACTGCACAGGACATGGTTAATTTTATAATGTTTTGCAGGTTTTATGTGGGCCCAGAAAGCTATATATTCTTCCCATCTTAAAAAGGGCTAATTTTAATCAGATCCGTCTGGCCCTTATTTATTTACAAATGCTTTTGGGAGATATTGTACTTTACCGTTTGCGTGCGTCGGACGTGAGGGAGCCATCCTACGCATAGGTTCTGCTGTGCGTCGGAGGGCTACAGTGCGTCCGACGCCGTTGCAGATGAAATCCCTCTGGTGCCTGCACCAGACAGATTTCTTTTACTGCCCCAAAGCCTCGGGAGCTGGGGAAGAGCTTCCCCAGCTCCCGAGGCCCCCCCGTTTCTGTGAAATGACGATCAGCGCGCACATCGCCCTGACGTCATTTCACAGAAACCGAAACTGAAATGAGCCTTTAGGCTCATTTCAGTTTCACTTTCTATGGCTACGGTGCTATCTCAGCCCCTTGAGCACATAGAAAGACGGGAGAGGTGTCCCTGCTTGGGGATCCACCCAATAGACAGCAGGGAGGGGGGAGTGGCCCCTTGGACAAGGGCCTTCTCGACACCCATAAAAAAATTGGCAAAATGTAGTCTTTCTGCTACTCCAGGGGGGTAGATGGGGGGCAGGGGGCTCCAATCTGCCCCACTGGGTGGGCAGAAAGCCCACTAAACACCAGGGATTTTTTCTACGCAATTGTTTTTAGTGTTTTAGTGTGGGGGCTGCCCAAAATGGGCATTTTAATGCCCCCACCCCCTGCCTCAATAATAGCCTTTCTGTCCCCCTGGGTGGGCAGAAAGCCCACTAAACACCAGGGATTTTCTTTTGCGCAATTATTTTTAAGGTGGCGGCTGCCCAAAATAGGCATTCCAATGCCCCCACCCCTCGCTGTACAATAACAGCCTTTCTGCCCCCTCTGGGGAGAAGATGGGGGCAGAAAGCCCACTAGATGCCAGGGATTTTTTTTGGGTAATTTAATTAGGGTGGGGGCTGTCCAAAATGGGCATGCCATTGCCCCCACCCTGCCACAATTACAGCCTTTCTGTCCCCCTGGGGGGGGGCAAAAAGTCCACTAGATGCCAGGGATTTTTTCCCCAAATTGAATCAGGGGTGGGGGCTGCCCAAAACGGGCATGCCAATGCCCCCACCCACAAAAATTCCAGTCTTTCTGCCCTCCTGCCCACACAGAAATTTGAGAAAAAAGTGATTTTTTCAGCTAAATTTGAGGTTTGCAGGGGATTCTGGGTAGGAAAACGTTGGGTTGACCCACACAAGCTATACCTCGCTTGACTCCCCCGGGTGTCTAGTTTTCAGAAATGTGTGGGTTAGGTAGTTTCCCAAGATGCCCACTGAGCTCGTGGCCAAAAACCCAGGTGACCCCCATGCAAAACCAGGTTGTTTTGTGATAGGTTATTTTGATGTCTCCTCAATACGTTTTGGGCCCTTGCGTGTCGCGGGTACTTGACTCACGCAAGTGAGATATCATTTTTATTGGGAGACCTGGGGGAACGCTGGGCGATAGGAAATCTGTGGATCCACATAGATTCCAGAACTTTCCCAGACAGAAATTTGAGAAAAGAGTAATTTTTTCAGCTAAATTTGAGGTTTGCAGGGGATTCTGGGAAGGAAAACGTTGGGGAACCCACTCAAGCCATACCTCGCTGGACTCCCTGGGTGTCTAGTTTTCAGAAATGTGTGGGTTTGGTAGTTTCCCAAGATGGCTGCTGAGCCCGGGCCAAAATACCTTGCAAACCTCAAAATTTGTAAAAGAAAACATATTTTCCTCACATATCTGTGGTGAAAAGTTCTAGAATCTGCATAGATCCACAAAATTCGACCCACTCCTCGTTCCCCAAAGTCTTCCCCAAAAAAATGATAGCTCACTTGTGTGGGTAGGTCTAGTGCCCACGACAGGAAACGGCCCCAAGGTCGGCACCGAGGTTTCCCTAGGTGCCGGCAGAGCTAGGGTTAAAAATCTACAGCTAGGCAATTTGCAAAAAAAGGGTCAGTTTCACTGTGAAAATGTGGTGTGACCACGTTGCAGTTTGGGCCATTTCTTGTCACGGACACTAGACCTACCCACACAAGAATTTGGGGAATGCAGGGTGGGTAGACTTTTGTGGATCCACACAGATTCCATAACTTTCCACCACAGAAATGTGAGGAAAATGTGAGTTTTTTGGCAAATTTTTAGGTTTGCAAGGGATTCTGGGTAACAGAACCCGGTGAGAGCCAGTCAAGTCACCCCATCCTGGATTCTCCTGGATGTCTAATTTTGAAAAATGTATAGGTTTGCTAGGTTTCCCTAGGTGCTGGCAGAGTTAGGGTTCAAAGTCTATAGCTCGGCACTTTGCAAAAAAAGGGTCAGTTTTGACTGTGAAAATGTGGTGTGTCCACATTGCATTTTGGGCCTTTTCTTGTCACGGGCACTAGACCTACCCACACAAGTGAGGTACCATTTTTCTCGGAAGACTTTGGAAAATGTGGGGTGGGTAGAATTGTGTGGATCTATGCAGATTCCAGAACTTTCCATCTCAGAAATGTGAGGAAAATGTGTTTTTTCAAAATACAAAAATACAAGTTTAGGTTTGCAAGGGATTCTAGGTAATAGAACCTGGTCAGAGCCACTCAAGTCATTCCATCCTGGATTTTCCTGGGTGTCTAGTTTTCGAAAATGTATAGTTTTGCTAGTTTTCCCGAGGTGCCGGCCGAGCTAGGGTTCAAAATCTACAGCTAGGCACTTGGCAAAAAAGGTTCAGTTTTCACTGTAAAAATAAAGTGTTTCCATGTTGTGTTTGGAGCCATTTCCTGTCGCGGGCACGAGGCCTACCTACACAAGTGAGGTACCATTTTTATTGGGAGACTTAGGGTAACACAGAATTGTAGAGAAACTGTTATTACCTATTGACTTTCTATGAATTTCTGCCTTCCAAATGAAAGACAATGTGTAAAAATGAAGTCATTTTGAAAAATGACCTATAATTCTCATGCTAGTATGGGTACTCACAATTTCAGAAATGTGCAAATATGTACTGTTTTTAAACTCAGTACTTTGTTCCAATTTCAGAAATACATAGGTGTCTCTCATACCCATGTATATATTTTCCCAAATTAATTGCTATATACCGGGTACATAATAAAGAACCATTGCAAGGTGCTGCTCAGTTATTGGTTCTGTGTTCGTCGGGTTTTTGGTAAACCTACAAGTCCTATATATCCCTACAACCAAAATAATCCAGCGGATGTAACGGCATATTCCTTTTAAACAACTGTCATAATTAAAAGAAGTTACAGGTGAAAACGTTGACACAAATGGCTGGTTTTTTTCAACTAATTTTAAATTTTTTCTATATTCAATGGTTAGTTTATATTAGGAAACCTTGAAGGATCTACACAAATGACCCCTTGCCGAATTCAGAATTTTGTCAACGTTTTTAAAATGTATAGCTTTCCAGGATCCATTATTTCGTTCCTATGCATTTCTACCATTAACTGGAAAGAGGATCACAAAAAATAGCAAAAATGGGCAATGTCCCAGAAAAATGCCAAAACTGTGCAAAATATTTTGGGTTTCTGACAAAAGTCTGCTGGTCCCTGAAAGCTGGAAAGAGTGTGAGCACCACAACTCATTTTTTTATACCATTTGCAGGGAAAAAAACCAGACACTCTCATCTGTAGCCCTTTCCAATTTTTCCCCCCAAAAAAGTATAGCTGTATTTTGGCTAATTTCTGGGTTCCCTCCAGGGGAATCTACAAACCCTGGGTACCTTTGGAATTCCCATGATGGTAGAAGAAAAGGATGCAAATTTGGCATGGATACCTTATGTGGTCCAAAAGTTACAGGGGCCTAAGCGAGAAGTACCCAAAATAGCCCAAAAAAGTCTTAGCGGGAGGGGGGTGATTGGGGGGGGGGGAAGGGCTCGCAGCAAAGGGGTATAGTAATATAATAATTGTGATTAATACCCTTGGGTGTATAGGCTAACCCCTTTATTTGTAATGCCATCTTTGGGAATTTTCTTCACAATTGGATTGGTGGTTTGTAAAATTGTCTTTTCTTTACATTTGTTTTTATTTATTTTTTAAAGAACATTTATTGTATGATTTTAAGGTCAGCTTTTTAACTGATGTATAATGATTTGCTGCACTTTTGTGGTTTTTACTTCTAAAGCTGAATAAAGTTTATATTGATTAATTAATTGAGATTGAGGTCCCTGTTCCATTACATTAGTTAATAATAGAAAATGCTTTAATTAGAAGGATACTATGTAAAGTTAACTATTGTAGGTGACCATAAAATTGCAATTGTACCATTTTTGTTATTTTTTCGACATGTTTTTCGTGACGTTTGGGCAATATCTATCAGCTTCATTCAATAACCTCTGGGATGTAGCTAGGGTCTTACGCAGGATAACTGTAGAGATCTTTGGTTAAGGCAGACGTTTTCATTTGAGCTTCGAATAGGGAAGGACAAACAACTAAGACAAAGAGATAGATGTCATAGGATAAGGAGGACTTGTAAGCATCCATATGATTATCTTGTAGAGATGAGGAACAGTAAGGAGACTTTACAATAGTAATAATTGTGCTGGAATAAAAAGAAAGGAGAACAAACCCACACAGAAAGCAATTAGGGGTAGCAATGGGCAGCAGTTGCTGACCCAGGCTTGCCCTATAGTAACTCTGCCACTAGCCCTACTACTCTTTGCATTTCCAGATGCAAAAAAGAAAAATAAACAAGGGTTTTTACTTTATGTGTTATCCTCGCCTTTCCTTCCACTAACCTATCAGCAGCAAATAGGAGGATACAAATGGAATACATTTAGGACACTGGGTCAAATATGTGGTGTCATCAGGAGGCATGTGACCAATGCATCTCTTCTTCTACCCCTGGTTTTTTGGTTACTCAATGTCTAAGTGAATACCTGGTCAATATTTCTATACTTCAAGGGTCTCCAACCTTTTTTTAGGAAATGAGGTACTTTGATGAATGAAATTTATGAGTTAATAAAAATATTATTTCTGTTATAATATTGATCAAATAAGACAAAATGAAATTAGTGGCCACAACAGTGGTGACAGTACTTGTGCATCAGACAGGATTACCTGCAGAAAATTGCGTAACATGTTTTTACATACATGAAATTAATCTAAATAAATAATTGTCAAAGCAACAAGTCTCCAGTGGAACAAAGAAAATAACATCAGCAATACATTTACCCAAATTAAATGAATTTTCATTCAAGTATATGATTAAAATATATTTTAATACCAATCAATCAATCAAGAAAGCTATGATTAAAATATATTTTAATACCAATCAATCAATCAATCAAGAAAGCTTTATTCAATTGTAAGCAAACAATCATAAAAGCGCAATAGCAGCATTTCATACATGTTAAAAATACACATAATATACACTTAGACAACTTGATAAAACATTATTAAACTTTACATGCTTTCCTGAAATTCATGAGAAAAAAAAAAATTCACGATGAAGACAGTTGTTTTCTTAAGTGCAAGACTTGTTTCAAATAAGTAACCATTCTGAAAACAATGTGGACATTATCGAGTTGTTTTAATGACAAAAGAGCGGATCGACATTGGCGAAGCCCAAACCGTTTTAACACAGGGACAATGCTCGTTCTTCTGGCATCCAAGTAGTATTTGCAGAAGAGAATAATGTGGATCGATGTCTGCTTAGAGTTTTTATCTCAAGGACACGACTGTAAAGTTTGGGACCAGTCGTTCGCTTTAGGCAGGGTAACTAATCTGTAGAATATTCCCAAACGGAAGCAAGTTAAAAGGAACCTGTCGAAATCACTTAGGACCACGGTGAGGTAGGGTTGAATATTAAAAGTAGTTAAAATCAATTGATTATTCAGGACTGTAGGTTTTACAATTTCATTTGACAGCCTAGCATTTTCAAGTAGAGACAGGCCCATTAGTTTTAGTTCCTTCCTGGTTAACTCCTTTATGAACTGGGGTTGGTAAAATACTCAGGGTGATCAAGAACTTGGAAAAACTTTTGCACAAAGCTCATCCAAGGGATTCCCGAGGCCGAGGTCGCGCACCCCTCATCGTTTTTGGGATTCCCTCTCCTGTTGCCGCCAGAGCGCCCCACGCCGAGCGCTCCCTCCCCCTCTGACGGGCAGGTCACGAGGGCGGGGACGGGCGTGGTGACCATCTTGGGCTGCTCTCTGGTTGGCGGGGCAGCTCCTCTGTCCCTCCACCCCCCGCCACGCCCTGCTACTTCCTGTTCCCTACTTATGGCACTTCAATCCCGGCCGCGCAGCGGACGAGCGCAGCGGGCGCGACGAAGGCGCGCCGAAGTTGCGCCTAAGTCAAGCCCGTCTGCGCCCGTCCGCGACAGGCCGGGACCAGGGGCCACACCCCCTGTCCCTCTATTGTCATATACGTCTGCACAGCTCCTTGCTTGTTTCACTAAGGTGCCTCTTCCTCACACTCTTATGCAGCACCTTGTTGCACTAGATATTTATCTTCCGCACTCAGACCTTGTTGTGTTGCCACACCTCATCACTCCCTTGCCTATGTCGGATATCGACTCCCTCCCTATTAGTCACTTATCTCCCCCTCACACTGTCTCTGCCTACCTCCTCAATACTCGCTCGGCAGGCAAACACCAGCTTGACCTGTTCAACCTTCTTACCACAGACTCCCCAGATTTCCTGTTCCTTACGGAAACTTGGTTTTCGGAGGCTTCCCTTCCTGACATCCTTGCCATCCTTCCCCATTCCTACTATGTCCTCCGGGCCGATCGCCCCGCAGACAAAATCGGGGGGGGTGTTGCCATGATTGTCCGTTCCACTATTCAATTTCAGCTTCTCCCCCAAGCACCCATTGCTGGAGTGGACTTCTTAGTTGCCCGCTCCTCCAACCTGCCTGCACCTTTCACTGTTGTCCTTGTTTACCGCCCTCCCTTGAACATGCCCCTATTTGTGGCCTCCCTGCAGGAACTCCTCGCCACGTTGGTGGTGAATAATTCCTCTGTACTCCTGCTGGGGGATTTTAACTACTGGCCTGGTGACCCCAGGGAGGACTCAGCATCCAAGGACTTCACTGCCACTCTCCTTTGCCTCAATCTGAAGTCACATGTTTTGGTCCCTACCCACAATCTTGGCCACACCCTGGACCAAGTCTGGTCATCTCAGGACATAGTTTCCTCTCCCAGCATCCTCCCATGCCCATGGTCTGATCACTCCCTCATCTCCTTTTCTATCACTACCGGTCCCCCTCACCAGCCCCGTCGTCCCAAGAACGTCTTCACCCGTAGCTGGAACCATGTTGACCTGGCCTCCCTCTCTTACTCCCTTGCTTCTTCCTCCCCAGATCTAACTGACATCTCCCCTGACTCTCAGGCTGTTGCAGTTGACAACTGGCTTTCCTCCGCATGTGACCTAGTAGCCCCCCTCAAGTTAGTCAAGTCCTTACGCCCTCATGAGGCTCATCGTTGGTTTAGCCCGGAGCTTAAGATTCTCAAATTAGAGCTTAGACGCTCAGAGCGCCTTTGGCGCCGTGGCTATTGCCCGGACGATAAGGCCAAATACAAACTACTTCATAGAGAGTATAAGAAGGCCATCTTGACCGCCAAGACAAAATACTTCTCCGAACAAGTGGCGCTCGCGGCTAACAAATCCAAAGAAATTTTTTCCTTGGTTAAGAACTTGGCCACCTCTGATCGGGCCTGCCCTCACTTCATTCCCTCTCAGGCCCTCTGCTCTTCTCTTAACGATTTCTTTATTGAGAAGATTGTTAATATTAAATCTAACATCCTGGTCACTCCTTTTACCCCTCTTCACTCTGTCCTCTCTGCGCCTAAATCTTTTTTTCCTTCTTTTCCTCCCCTCTCTTTGGACACCTTCTTAACTTTGCTTTCTAAAATTAAGTCTGGCTCCCCCACTGATTGTGCTCCTGCCCGCATCCTCAAAACCCTTTTTTCCTCTTGCCCTGACACCCCTCTCTCTCTTCTCAATGCCTCTCTTTCCACCGGATTGGTCCCTTCTTCTTTTAAATCTGCTATTGTTTCTCCAATTCTTAAAAAACCTGGTCTCGACTCCTCTCTTCCTTCTAACTTCAGACCTATCTCTCTGCTCCCCTATCTCGCTAAAATTCTTGAATCTCATGTTACCTCTTGTCTTTCTGCTTTTGTTGAACGGAACCAGCTTCTGGCATCCCACCAAGCTGGTTTCCGCGCAGGTCACTCGACCGAAACGTGGTGTTAGCCGTCCTTGACGAGCTTAAAGCCAGGGCCGACGTCAATTCTCCCCAGGCTTTAATCCTCCTCGATTTGTCCGCTGCGTTTGACACGGTCGACCATAATATTCTTTTGGACCGTGTCAGCGCAGCGGGCATACGAGGTACTGTCCTCTCTTGGATTACCTCCTTTCTGACGGGTCGCTCTCAAGCTGTCCATCTTCCCGGCTTTTCTGCTTCCCCCCTCCCGGTGCCCTGTGGAGTCCCCCAAGGGTCTTCCCTCTCTCCCCTTCTTTTCAATCTCTACATTCACCCTCTTATTTCCTCCCTTCTTGAGCTGGGGGTCTCTGTGTATAACTACGCTGATGACCTCCAGCTCGTTTTTGACCTTTCCTCCTCTTCTCACGCTCTATCCTTTTTTCACTCCACCATGGCTTTTATTTCTGGGTGGATGAGCGCCAACCACCTCAAGCTTAATCCAGATAAGACTGAGCTTGTTCTGATTGGCGGCTCATCCAGCCCCTGGTCCTCTGCTTTCTGGCCTCCCATTCTTGGCCCTCCCCCCACCCCCGTTCCCTCTGTTAAAACTCTGGGCATCAAGGTCAGACAGGACCTGTCCATGCATGGCCAGGTCAGTGCCGTGGTGTCCTCCTGTTTTCTCTCCCTCCGGATGATCCGGAAAATCTCTCGCTTTTTCTCTCTTGACTCCCTTAAGATTATTATTTCTGCCCTCATCACTTCCCGCCTCGATTATGGTAATAGCTTGTTCGCTGGCATTCCTGCCTATGAAACCCGCCGCCTACAAGCTATCCAGAATCAGGCTGCCCGTCTTATTTTTCACTTGCCCAAAACCCATCACATCACCCCCGTCCTTAAATCCCTTCACTGGTTGCCCATCTTGCAGAGATCCCTGTTTAAATTGGGGTGCCTCGTTTACCGGGCCCTTGACCACTCTGGACCGGCTTTCATCAATTCTCTGATCTCCCTTCACACCCCTGCCCGCACTCTTCGTTCATCGTCTTCTGCCCTTCTCACTGTTCCCCGCTTTCGTAAATCTCGCACTGGTGGAACCCGTTTTTCTGTTCTTGCTCCCCGGTTCTGGAACTCCCTCCCTCTCTCTATGCGCTCGATTCCTATTTTTTCTCATTTCCGTAAAGCGCTAAAAACTTTCCTCTTTGCCCTGGCCTACCCCCGCTAACCTCCTGGCCCTGTCTGTTCGGTTCTTTAGAGCTCTCAGCGCCAGGAAGCCGTTTGGCCATCGCGCGCTTTACAAATATTTTCATTCATTCATTCATTCATTCATTCCTATCCAATTTTAAAACGTCCAAAATGATGATTTTGTCTCATCCTTTGTACACAGTCTGTGCCATAATAGCACTGGCTCGAGTTTTATTAAATCTGAAACAAAGGTGAGCTCAAACTCCGCATGACATATGGTCGCGGAGGTACCATTAGGGACCGATAAGATATACCTTAAAAAATAGTTTTCTACTCTTTGAATGGAGAGCAAATCAACAGGTCCCCAAACCCCAGTCCCATAGATTGCCGCAGAGATGCACTTAGCTCTTTATATTTTAATCAGTGCCTCCGGTGGTCTTTTCCGGAGGCTCTAAGGGCGGACGTGGTGTGCAGTAGTGCCAATTTTTTGGGCCGCCACCGCCTGTGACCAGGAATCATTATGGGCAAAAAGAATGCCCAAATATGGACATTTCTTGGTGACCCCTATCTTTTGTCCAGACACAAACATACTTATAGGTTTTTTAGTACTTGAGCCACAGCGCATAGTGAAGGTCTTGAAGGAATTAATTCTTAGGCCAATCTCATACATACATTTGGAGAAGCTATCCAACAGCCTCTGCAGTCCAATACTGGTGCGGGACATCAGTAACGCCTCGTCTGCGTATAAAAGGGCTGGGATAGGTCGTCCTGCCACTTGGGGAAAGTCATGGTTATCTTTTAGGAGAGCCTCTTCCAGGCCATTTATGTACAGGTTAAAAAGAAACGGAGCAAGGACACAACCTTGTCTAACTCCGCTATTAATTGGAAAGGATGCTGTGCGTTCGCCCTGCAGCGCGCAACGCACACGACTATTAGCATTGCTATGAAAACATTTAAGAAAATAAATAACCTGTGAATCAACCACCATTGTGTCCAAGATTGTCCAAAGTTTATCGTGGATCACGCAGTCAAATGCCGCTGTGAGGTCCACGAAGGCTAAAAATAAATCCCCCTCCTTGGCCCTAGTTTATTTTCCGACTAAAAGGGACAGGTTCAGGCCCTGCTCAACGGGAGCTACACTGGCTCGAAAGCCGTATTGTAAGTCCGATAGGACGGAGTTTTCCTCCGCCCATGCTTGGAGGCGTTCTAATATTTATTTATTTAGTGTATTTATAGAGCGCAGTCCTGTCACCCAGAGGGCATCCTGGCGCTTGAACTAGAGCAGTGGCACTATTCACTTACACAGCAGTTTTAGGGAACAAATGCGTTTTTAGCGCTTTCCTGAACGGAAGATAGTCACTGTGGCTTCTCAAGGAGAGTGGCAGGGAATTCCAAAATTTGGCCGCTGCCACACTAAATGAGCGGCCACCCATCCTGACTCTCTGAAACCGCGGGACTACCAGCAAATGCGCCGAAGAGGAACGGAGAAGTCGCGGGGCAGAGTACCAGGTGAACATATTCTGCAGAGGTATCGGGCCCAGATGATGTACTGCTTTAAACACCAAGCAAGCGGCTTTGTACATCACTCTCAGATGTACCGGGAGCCAGTGTAGCTCTCTCAAAGCCAGGGTAGAAGAGCTAGACCTAGGACGTGAGAGAGCCAACTTAGCGGCCATGTTCTGCACTCGTTGTAACTTCTCCACCAGATGTTTTGGGGCCTCCAGAAGCAGCGCATTACAATAATCTAAGCGACTTAGTATTGTACCACAAACTACTTCCGGCCTGGCTTGGGCGGGGAGAAGGGGCAGAACTTTACGCAGCATGCGTAACAGCATCATGCACGTAGACGTGGTTTTATTGACGTGCATGTCAAGCTGTAGATTTGGGCCGAAGATCACCCCCAGGTTGCAAGCGGATACCGCAGCCGATACTGGCTCGGGGAAGGAGGTAGGCCAAAAGTTCTCTGGAAGTGCCCGCGAGATCCGATCTGTGGAACAGTAGAGGACCTCCGTCTTAGCACTGTTAAATTGTAAGGAGTTGGCCCATAACCAGTCCGCTGTGGCTGCCATGCAGCGATGGAATATCTCCAGCGAGACCGCGTTGTTGCCCTCCAAGGAAAAGACCAGCTGGGTGTCATCTGCGTAATTAACAGCCGAGACACCGAAGGATTTTATAAGCTGGACCAGAGGGCGGAGGTACAGATTGAAAAGTATTGGGCTGATGGCCGAGCCCTGTGGCACCCCCTGCCCTACTTTCCTTGGCTCAGAGCAAAAAGGAGGAAGCGAGACCAGCTGTTGCCGACTGCCAAGATAGGATATAAGCCAGTCTCTTGCAGCCTCTGTGACCCCACACTCTTCAAGTCTCCTGACAAGGGTCCGATGGCAGACCGTGTCGAACGCGGCCGACATGTCGAGCAGCACTAAAAAGGCTGCCCGACCACAGTCGACCCGCGAACGAAGGTTGTCCAGTACGGTTACAAGCGCGGACTACTTTTGTTATAGCATCTAATAATAATATGGGCCTATAACATGTCGGGTCCTGTCTGTCCCCCTTTTTAAAAATGGGGACAATAGTTGATTCTACCCAAGAGAAGGGAAGGCTGATTCACAGCTGGCATTTAAAACTTGTGTCAGGATGGGTAACCAAAGAGTGTTATTAGATTTAAACAAATCAATGAGTGTCCCATCAGGCCCAGGTGCCTTGCCGCCCTTACTTAAAGACAGGGCCTGTTCTACTTCATCCAAGATGAACAAGAGAGCATTTGCTTGGGCGGGGGAGTTCAAATTGCAAACATCCTGGTTAAGACAGTTTGTCAAAATGGAGTTACACATGCCCTGGTAGACCTTGGTGTAGTGGTTAATCCATTGCTCCTCGGTTATAGCTATTTCGAGTGATTGACTGTATTTTAATACAGGGGGCCCATTATTTTTTTACAAATATTGCTTTTAAGTGTCAGTGACTGCACATTTTGTTCCCAAAACTCACCTTGCCATTTCAACCAATATACCCATATACAATTGTTTCACAGGAACAGGTTCCGCCTCAAATGCCAATGCACTACCATCACATGTCTTTCATTCAGGGCCACCCACTTAACATCTTTTCTCAAACATGGTTTTTTCACCAATTCCAGTCCAGATTTTTGGTGCAGCAGCATACTCCATCCAATCAACAGTAACTAGACATAATATCGAAAAAAAATATTGAATGGACATAATATCAAAGTCAAAATATAGAATGGACAAAATATCGAATGGACATAATACAGTGGTTAAAAATATCGAAATGAAGGTAAGAAATATTGATTGTCAAAATATCGAAGTATATAATATGGGCATTAAAATATATTGAATTTGTAATACTATAGAATTTTTTTAAGTGTTTCGTATGTTAGTATATGTGCTAAAAGTGTAAATTATTTTTGTAATGTATGTTTAATTTTTGTAAAGTAATGAATTTTATGTTATTTAATTTTTGCGTAATTTAATTCCGTAGTGGGTTGTGGGTTTATAGGAGAATAGTGTGGGAAGTAATTTAATTGTAATTAAGTAAATATTTTTATTTATTTATTGGTATTGATTTTTTATTGATGGTAAAATAATTTTTTTAATGGGAATAATTTTTTATTAATTGGGTATTATTTTTTATTATTTGATTTATTGATAATTTATTTTCCATACTGGGTTGTGGGTTTATAGGGGAATGGGGTGGGAAGTAATTTAATTGTAATTAATCACATATTACATTTATTTTTGTGCATTGATAATTCAATTACTGTTAATTCATTATTACTTGGTAAATTTTTTATTAATAATGAATTGTCATTATTGAAAATTAATTAGTTGTTAAATAATTATGAATTGGTAATTAATTGTTAATAACTCATATTTATTTGTATTTATAATTGATTAATTATTAAATTATATGCAATTGGTAATTAATTATAATACAGTTTTAATTGGTATTGATATTTAGTTTATTTTTAATAATATATGAAATCGTTATTTTCCCTACTGTTGCACTTAGTGGAGTGGGAATAATAATTTTTACCCCTACGCTATCCAATACTTTCCCTACTGTTGCACTCACTGGAGTGGGATTAGTACATTTTACCCTCCTGCTATCCAACGCTTTCCCTACTGTTGCACTCACTGGAGTGGGAATAGTCATTTTTACCCTCCCGCTATCCAACGGTTTCCCTACTGCTGCACTTTCTGGAGTGGGAATGGTAAATTTTGCCCTTCCACTATCCAATGCTTTTCCTACTGTTGCACTCTCTGGAGTGGGAATAGTCATTTTTACCCCTACACTATCCAACGCTTTCCCTACTGTTGTACTCTCTAGAGTGGGAATAGTAAATGTTACCCTCCCGCTATCCTACGGTAAAAATATTGAATATTTTTTATTAATATTACGTTAAAATATATATATATATATATATATATATACACACATGAAATGGTTCCAAATCCTTGATTCTTCAGCTTGCTGGCAGGTTTTCAAAACTCGTGTCCTCACAGGAATGCTGCCAAACGCGTTTCGAGAGCCCAGGCTCTCTTCATCAGTGGCAATGTTCATTAATCACTGAAGCTGCCCCATATGTAAAGAGTCCCCGCTCCCTGGTCGTGTACAATCAGGGCGGCGTTTCTGGGATCTGTAGTCCTGTGTTCTAGGAGAGGGGCTTTTGCTTGAGGTAATGTTAAATAAAAACCACAGTGGGTGTGAAAGTACATCTGTGTTGTCTGC
Source organism: Lissotriton helveticus (assembly GCF_964261635.1). NCBI lineage: Eukaryota > Metazoa > Chordata > Amphibia > Caudata > Salamandridae > Lissotriton > Lissotriton helveticus. Next base: position 36,497,650 of record NC_136062.1, on the reverse strand, counting down.
CTGCCCTGCTTCTCAGATGAAGACGGAGTGTGATGGGGCACCCCTGCAGAGCCCCAGCACGTTTCGTGTCCATGGTTGTCCTATGTGGTGTCAACCTCGGTTCTGCCTCAGAGCAGCAGGCTGCTTCCCCATGACCGGGACGGCCGTTATATCAAATCCAAAGCTGTTGCAGGAACCCATTCGGGGATCAGCCACACACAAAATTGATCCAAATCCTTGATTCTTCAGCTTGCTGGCAGGTTTTCAAAACTCGTGTCCTCACAGGAATGCTGCCAAATGCGTTTCGAGAGCCCAGGCTCTCTTCGTCAGTGGCAATGTTCATTAATCACTGAAGCTGCCCCATATGTAAAGAGTCCCCGCCCCCTGGGCGTGTACAATCAGGGCGGCGTTTCTGGGATCTGTAGTCCTGTTTTCTAGGAGAGGGGCTTTTGCTTGAGGTAATGTTAAATAAAAACCACAGTGGGTGTGAAAGTACATCTGTGTTGTCTGCCTGCCCTGCTTCTCAGCTGAAGACGGAGTGCGATGGGGCACCCCTGCAGAGCCCCAGCACATTTTGTGTCCATAGTTGTCCTATATATATATATATATATGTATTAAAATATAGAACATGTGGGTTTTTTTTTAATCCACATTAATCATTTATTCATTTTAAGGTTATTTAAGTATTTTTAAGTATGTTTTAGTTAATTATATTTATTATTTAATTAATTTTAAATTACTTTTAAGACATTTTTAAATATTTGATATTTTGACTAACTATATTTTTACAACAATATTTTTGATTCAATATTTCTGTACTTACCTGTTTGTAGATAGGAATTTGATATTTTTGTATTCGATATTTTGTCCTCGATATTTTGTCAGGTCGATATTTTCCTCATCGATATTCTGTCAGTGATCCCCAATCAACATATCAGGTGCACAGTCCAACCCTGCAAATTTAAGACTGATTGTCCTTATTGATGTGGAAGCAAAACTTTACGTCTCAAAGTTGTTATTAGAACTGCAGGCTTGGATCAACAAGGTAAACATCATCCCAAACACCCAGACCAGCTTCAGACCAGGCATGAATACAACAACAAATCTGCTGGTAGTCAGTCTTCTTACAGAAAATGCACTAGCAAAAACACCACAAACTATTTGCCTGCTTTGTCAACCTGAATTTGCTGAGTTTCCAAGGAGGTGTCTCTTGAAAAAAAATGACTTATTGGGAAGTGCCGCCTAAATTACTGGATGCGATCATCAACTTATATACTGACACTTGGGTACAAATCAAGGTTAGCAAAGGCTGGAAAATCACAGGCAAAATCGGCACCCAAATAGGCCTGTAGCAAGGGTAAGTCTTGGCTCCCTGCCTATTTAGGGGCAGATTTACAAGACCCTTGCGCCTCTTTCACGCCGCTGTTGCATCACTTTTGTGACAAGGCGGCACAAAGCCAGCGCCTTGCTGCGGGGTATTTACAACGTGATGCATCCGGGAGATGCGTCACGTTGTAAAGCACTGCACCACATGTAGGCATTCTGGTGCACGGGGGCATTCCGGTGCAGGAACGCCTACTAAAAGTGGCTGAGTGAAATCTACAAGATTTCACTCAGTCACCTTTAGGGCCATGCTGCGTCAAAACCCTGCGCCTGCTTAAAGCAGGTGTAAGGATTGACACAGCTTGTTACACATAGGGCACCCCCGAGCCTTGCTGGAGCTGCGTCGCGCTTGCGACGCAACTCCAGCAATGCGCTGCATCTCCGCCGGGGATGCGTCAGGCATCTGCCCATCTGAGCGCCACGGTGTGCCGCATTGTAAATGCGGCACATCAGTGGTGGCGCACGGGGTCACAACTCTTCTGGCGCATCTCTGCTGATTAGCAGAGATGCGCCAGAAGTGGTAAATCTGCCCCTTAACATTTACATTTCCGTACTTGATAGTCATCTGGCCCAAGTGGTGAGCAATCCACACAAGCTCGCCCAGGAGCACCTGTGAAGCCTTCAATATGCCAACGTCATCATGCTGCTTAGTCAAACGCTGATTGCTCTGCAGTGCCTAATCGATCACCTAATGGGATACACCCAAAAACTGCGGGTCTGGAATTAAACGAAAACAAAACTAAAGTAGTCTGATTCTCAAATTCCTCCACAAAAACAAAGACCTTGCTTATTTGGTCTTCAAATGGTCAAGTGCTAGAACTGGCTAAATCATACAAGCATGTAGGTATGTACATGACTCCCATTTAACCTTCAGAGAGCATCTTTCATCCAGAAGAGCAACAGCAAATAAGCTTTTAATTGCATTCAAACTGTTACAAAAAAAGCTACACAGCACCTTGCACCATCATTTACTTCAGGTTATTAGCACTAAGAGTTTGCCATCAATCACTTATGGCTCCAAATTGATGAAGAAAAACGATGCTACCACCTTAAACTCGTTCCAGTCGAACTTGTTTAAAAAGTTAGTCACTTTGCCACAACACAGCTCGCAATCCCCGGTCTAAGTGGAGTTTGGCCTTTGTCATCAGGGTCCAGTGAGGAAGTGGGCTCTTGTTAAATTAATTGTGCTGTAAGCTCAGATAATCACAGAAGATCGTCTGTGTTGGCTGGAAATGGCGAAGCATTCATACTGTAAAGCCTCATGGCCCACCTTTTTACATCAAGCTGTTCAAGCGTTAAAGCTAGTTGAAGCCTGGAACACAAAGATTGAATATGCTGCCTTCAAGCGAATAACCAACAACGGTGCTAAGCTCCAATTATGAACTCTAGACAAAGTAGGCTTTACTGAAAAACGGCACATATGGGCAGTTTTCTGTTCATATGCCATTTGGGGCCCACAGTCCTACCTAACCTCTCATTTTTCAGTGCCCTCAAACAAGCTCTGCCGTTCTTTTGCCTTGACGAATTTCCATCAGAGGACTTGGTCCCCACTTGGAAGCAGCCTTGGTCCAACAACCATTGCCCCCTATGTATATATACCCAAGAAAGCATGCTCCATCTAATTTGCATGTGGCTGGGCCTTCTATCTGTTAGGTGAAAATTATTACGGCTGGCTTTAAGGACCCTTCAAATTAGGTCCAGTAACCCGCAGTGATTGCACTCAATTCAATTGTCTTGTATGGCAGCCAGGTTCCTGATCAATGCAACCAAGCAGCTGGCGCAGTAGATATTTCTCAGAATCTAATGCGTCCCAAGACTGTCTACCTACCTGAAAACCATGAAGCTCAAAGTAGCATGGGTCTCTACCAGCAAGGGTGCAAAGTTTTGAGGCTTGGTCTGCACCCCTAGGAGAGAAGGTATTGGGCCACAAATCCCTTATCCATGCACTAGCACTTTATTGAGCCATAATGAAATCACCCAACTGCCTGCAGAAGTCTCAAAGGCACTTTATATCTTTATAATCCAATCTTATAATCCAATCAGGAGCACCCTCATAACAACTCCATTTAAGGGACTATTAGCCAGCGAATTCACCCCTTCCCTTTATAATGTTGTCTTTTCACATTTTATAACAAGTTGGTCCATGTACATGCATTCTACCTCATCGGTAAACATAAAAAAGGGATGTTTAAGATCCTGAATGCAGTTTACTTCACAAGCACTAGCACTTTCGTTTGCAGTTTGGACTGTCCATTCCCGAGCACACCACTCAAAGGACCATGTGTGGGAACCTTGGCCATAGAGGGTTGTTTATTTGCTTATATGAGTTGATAAGTTTTATTGATTGTTTTGACATTGCATTGATGTATATTGTAATGATTTTTATTAATCTGGCAACAATGTCATGTCGGGGCAGCTATTATAATGCAAAGGATGCCCACAATATGTTAAGGATGGCCACAATTAGGTTATGTTATGTTATAGATAATTTGTAGCGCGCACTGATACTTAGGAGTGTCCTGGCTCGAAGGAAGGCTGAGGCTGTAAAAAAAAAGGATGAGAGTGCCTAACAAGGTTGGTTAAAAAGATGAGTTTTGAGCAATTTCTTAAAAATGCGGAGGTCCTGTGTATGATGCAGACTGTCCGGGATGTTGTTCCAGAGATAAGGGGCTTTGGTCGAAAGAGACTGGCCCCCCATCCTAGTGCGACGGAAGCGTGGCATGACCATCCGACGATGAGCAGCATTGCGTAGTATGCGGCTGGGTTTAAAGGAAGCGAAACGCTTCCTAATGTAAGAGGGTTCCTGGTCGTGCAATGCTTTATGAGCTAAGGTGAGGACCTTGAACTGAACCCTCTGGGCCACGGGGAGCCAGTGCAGATCACGAAGATGCGCTCTCACACTAGATCTCTTGGAGATATTGGATAAGAGCCTGGCCGCCGCATTCTGAATCAGCTGAAGTTTGTTCAGCAGATAGCCGGGGTGCCAATGAAAAGGGCGTTGGCATAATCCAGCCGAGTGAGAATGAGGGCCCGCGCGACCATTTCCTTGGCCGGCATAGGAAGCAAAGGGAAGAATTTTCTCAGGGACTTCAAGGTGGCAAAACAGATGCCTGTAAGTTTATTTATGTGCTCAGAGAACCGGAGAACTTCTCCGAACAGCACACCTAAGTTCTTTGCTGGGCCATACTCAGAGGAGGGTTGTGGATAGTCAGGGGGCCATAAGGCTTCTTTAAAGAATGGGGGAAACTGACCATACAGCAGTACCTCGGACTTCTCCTCATTACACTTGAGTTGGGCCCGTGCCAGCCAAGTGAATACAGCTGAAAGGCACCTTTGAGCGATGCCTAAGTCTAAATCAGGGCCATTCCAGGTGAAAAAAAGTTAGGTGTCATCAGCGTATGCCATGATTTTCGCACCCAACTCCTCAGCCAAAAAGATCAGGAGGGTCAAATAGACATTAAAGAGCAGAGGGCTCAGGGTCGGGCCCTGTGGGACTCCAGTTGCTAACTTCCTGTCGGTGGATGAGAAGGGGGGCATCCAGACCTGCAGGGAGGGTTCGTCCAGATAGGATTTGAGCCAGGCCCACACTGACCCTGCAATGCCAATGGAAGCTAGGCGGGCAAGAAGAAGCTCATGAGGCACTGTATCTAAGGCGGCAGAGAGGTCAAGCAAAATCAAGGCCGCTCTGCCGCCCCCATCTAGGCAATCTCTGATGCCCTCCGCTATTTCCACTAGCGCGGTTTTGGTGCTATATGCTGACCTGAACCCTGATTGAACGGGATGAAGAGCCCCTGTTGTTTCTACAAAAGTCTCGAGCTGGCGGGAGACCACCTTTACACACACTTTAGCCAAGGCTGGCAGTAAGGAATTCGGGCGGTAGTTGGAAAGGACGGAAGGGTCTGCAGTGTTTTTTTTTAGAAGAGGAAGAAGTTTGGCCTGTTTCCATTGTGCCGGAACCATGGCCGACAATAGGGAGAGATTGATAATGGCAGCGACTTCCAAGTGCACGTTCTCTGCCACTTCCGCTAAAATTCTTGCTGAGCACGGGTCCGATGGGGAGCCAGATTTGAGTGATTTCAGAATGGCAAGAATATTGGATCCCTCGGCAGGTGAGAACTGAGTGAACCCTGGACTGAGGAGCTTGGAAGGCAAGAGGGTAGTGGCTGAAGGGAGCAGCTGGACTGCCGAGGAAGAGCCCAGACTGTCCTGAATGGACAGTATTTTATTAATAAAAAATGAAGACAGCTCTTCACACCACTGTGTGGATACTGGGAGCGTCTTTCTTTCCGCACCGGGAGACATAAAACTGCTGAATATAGTGAAGATCTCCTTACTATTGTTGTTGGCTTTTGCGATTCGTTCAGCATACCAGACGCTCTTAGCTCTCTTGACCGTGGCCTAGTAGTCTCTTTGAGCTGCACGGAGCGCAAATTTAGCATTAGGACAATACTCCAGCCGCCATTGGCGTTCAAGTTTTTTACAGCCTAGTTTCAGCTCTTTTAGATTAGGGGAAAACCAGTGATTGGAGGGGAAGGACCGGAGAGATCTGCAGGCCTGTGGGTGAGAGAAGGAGTCAATCCCCTGGCTAACCCAGGCATTAAAACAATCCAGTGCCCCTCCAAGGTCAGACGCAGGTGCCGGATGGGAAAGTGACAGCGCCTGTGAATGCGCAGGCATATTGATCTTCCGGGAAGGGGGGCCTAAGGCCATGGCCAGTGGGGGAGAGGGTTTTCCAGAGTCCCATGAAAACCTTATCAAAAAGAGGCCAGTCCATGTAACTGGGAGTGGGTCTGTGACCGTGACATCAAAGTTAGAGCACACCAAATTGATCAAATGCCCCCCTGTATGTGATGGCCTCGTAACCCACTGAGTCATCTGAGTCAACTCAAGTAAATCCAGCAGTAATACAGAATCCGGGGCTGTTGGTACATCAAGATGAATATTAAAATCACCCAGAAAGAGAAATTTAGGTAAGCGAAGAGCACGTGAGGTGATGGCCTCACTTAGAGACCTCAGAAAAGCCCCTGGAGGACCGGGAGGGCGATACACCAGCGTGCCCCCCATCGTGAAATGTGGAGAGAGGTGAAATCCAAAGCCTCCCCCTCCCCCAGCTCCCTCACAATTTCACACGTAAAAGTCCAGGTCTCCCTAAAAAAACCACTGCGGTGCCCCCTCCTCTCCCGGAGGTACGATTGGCCCGGGCAATACGATACCCTCTACGGAAAGCTAGCTCCACCACGGGTGCACATGACTCACCAAACCAGGTTTCCGTGATGAAGAGAGCGTCTAACGCATTATCTATGATCTATGATAATTAGGTCTCAGGCGAACATCATAATCCGAAGGATGCCAACAATATATCAGTGATGACAATCATTATACCAAAGATGGCATCCATTGGGCCAAGATTAGCATTTGTATGCTAAAGATGCCTTCAGTAAGTCAAAGATTGTTACCGTTATCTCCAAGATTGCCACAATTAGGCCAAGGATGCCACAGTATGTATTGAATCCTCACTATTATTCCAGGGATGGACATCATAATGCCAGAGATGTCCAAACTATGTCCGATATGGTCATCATTTTACCAGTCCTCCATTAGGGAAGGCATTGTATGCGGCAGGGAGTATCATTATTAGTCCATGAATTATCAAAATATATGTAGAAAAATCATCATAATGCTGATCTCCTACTTGCACAAATCGCACTCTTAATGAAAACCAGATCTGGTGGTCAAGCATTCTCCTACATTGTTCTTAAAGCATGGAACACACTCTCTCCAAACATAAGAGCCTCCTAATCACTTCCTGAATTCCTTAACAAGCTGTAGACCTGGCTTTTCGAGTAGTCCCACTAGGCCCTAGGTGTGGCTGCTCAGTCCCAGGATACCCGTCTGGGTGATAGTGCGCTCAACAAATCTGCATAGCACCACATAACAAGGTCACTATTATGTAAAGAGCAGCCACTATCATGTCTTGAATGTCTCCCATAATGTACAAGATGACTCCAGTTTAGCAGCTGGTTTCAGACAACTGCCAACTGAGAGAATACTGTTTGTCAGTGTTGTCCGCTTATACCTAGCATACTCACACACAAACACACATGAACAAGCACAGTTAGGCACACACCAAATTCAACTACAGCCATTTAGGCTTCTATGCATGGCCAGTCCTAATCGGACCCATTTCCTTGGCTTGTCAGGCTAGTTCCATACACAGTTTTGTAAACGTGTACCCTGACTTCTGCAGTCCTACACCTAAACGTCTCTGTTTACTGCTAGCTTTTTTCTTTCTTATTCCTTTACCTTGTGGCTCCCCTCACACAGTATCATTGATTGCAGGTGGGCTTGCAGCATGCACAATTAACATGTTGATTTGTTCGCAGGTGATTGGTTGTGTTTCAGGGACAAGCATAGAACTAGCGTTCAACAGTGTTGTCTCCTGCATGATATGATAGCTCCAGAATCTCTGAGTGACGTACTGGCCTGGGCTCTATGTCTATGTCTATGAGCTAGTGGCAAACAACTTATGTGTTAGCTGTAGCTCATGGCTACTCCTTGAGAACCCTGTTATGCTAGGATAAGATCAAGATTTTCACTCATAGGGGAATACAGCAATACACAAAGCGATGATTTCAGTGTCCAATTTAAAGCAATGTCTGCCCAACCTTTCCCTCCAGGAAAAATGTGGCTCCTGCTTGCTGGATTGCTTTAGACTGAGTCTTCCTTACATTGACTCCGTCTCTGAATAGTACATCAACAATATTAATTGTATGTGAGCAGTGACATTTACAGTGGAGATAAATCTAGCGAAGGCATTCTGTAATTTCTGCAGAGATGAAAGGGCGGATCACTGACAAAATATAGAGTACCCAAAATATCGAAGATAAAATATAGAAAGCAAAAATATCGAAGTCCTATGTACAAACAGGTAAGTACGAAAATATAGAATCAAAAATATCAAATACAAACATATAGTTAGTCAAAATATCGATTTTTTTTTAAATGTCTTAAAAGTAATTTAAAATTAATGAAATATTAACTAGAATTAACTAAAACATACTTAAAAATACTTATATAACTTTAAAATTATTAAATAATTAATTTAAGTAAAAAAATAAACCTTACAATTTGATTTTTTAATATATATATATATATATATATACATAATATATATATATATATAACATATTATTAATAAAAACTATACAATATTTTTACCATAGGATAGCGGGAGGGTAAAATTTACTATTACCACTCCAGCGACTGCAACAGTAGGGTAAACGTTGGATAGCGAGGTGCTAAAAAATACTATTCCCACTCCAGTGAGTGCAACACTAGGGAAAGCGTTGGATAGCATAAGGGTGAAAATTACTATTCCCACTCCAGTGAGTGCAACAGTAGGGAAAGCGTTGGATAGCGTAGGGGTAAAAATTACTATTCCCACTCCAGTGAGTGCAACACTAGGGAAAGCGTTGGATAGCGTAAGGGTAACAATTACTGTTCCCACTCCAGTGAGTGCAACAGTAGGGAAAGCTTTGGATAGCGTAGGGGTAAAAATTACTATTCCCACTCCAGTGAGTGCAACAGTAGGGAAAGCGTTGGATAGCGTAGGAGTAAAAATTACTATTCCCACTCCAGTGAGTGCAACAGTAGGGAAAGCGTTGGATAGCGGGAGGGTAAAATTACTATTCCCACTCCAGAGAGTGCAACAGTAGAGAAAAAGTTGGATAGCATAGGGGTAAAATTACTATTCCCACTCCAGAGAATGCAACAGTAGGGAAAACATTGCGTAGCGTAGGGGTAAAAATTACTATTCCCACACCAGAGAGTGCAACAGTAGGGAAAGCATAGGATAGCGTAGGGGTAAAACATACTATTCCCACTCCAGAGAGTGCAACAGTAGGGAAAGCGTTGAATAGCATAGGGGTAAAAATTACTATTCCCACTCCAGAGAGTGCAACAGTAGGGAAAGCGTTGGATAGCATAGGGGTAACAATTACTATTCCCACTCCAGAGAGTGCAACAGTAGGGAAAGCGTTGGATAGCATAAGGGTAAAAATTACTATTCCCACTCCAGAAGGTGCAACAGTAGGGAAAGCGTTGGATAGCGTAGGGGTAAAAATTACTATTCCCACTCTAGAGAGTGCAACAGTAGGGAAAGTGTTGGATAGTGTAGGGGTAAACATTACTATTCCCACTCCAGAGAGTGCAACAGTAGGGAAAGCTTTGGATAGCGTAGGGGTAAAAATTACTATTCCCACTCCAGAGGGTGCAACAGTAGGGAAAGCGTTGGATAGGGTAGGGGTAAAAATTACTATTCCCACTCCAGAGAGTGCATCAGTAGGGAAAGCGTAGGATAGCGTAGGGGTAAAAATTACTATTCCCACTCCAGAGGGGGAAACAGTAGAGAAAGCGTTGGATAGCATAGGGGTAAAAATTTAAATTCCCACTCCAGAGAGTGCAACCTTAAGGAAAGTGTTGGATAGCGTGGGGGTAAACATTACCATTCCCACTCCAGAGAGTGCAACAGTAGGGACAGCGTTGGATGCATAGGTGTAAAATTTACTATTCCCACTCCAGAGAGTGCAACAGTAGGGAAAGCGTTGGATAGTGTAGGGGTAAATATTACTATTCCCACTCCAGAGGGTGCAACAGTAGGGAAAACGTTGGATAGCCTAGGGGTAAAAATTACTATTCCCACTCCAGAGAGTGCAACAGTACGGAAAGCGTTGGATAGCGTAGGGGTAAAAATTACTATTCCCACTCCAGTGAGTGCAACAGTAGGGAACGCGTTGGATAGCGTAGGGGTAAAAATTACTATTCCCACTCCAGAGACTGCAACAGTAGGGAAAGCGTTGGATAGAGTAGGGGTAAAAATTACTATTCCCAGTCCAGAGAGTGCAACAGTAGAGAAAGCGTTGGATAGCGTAGGGGTAAAAATTACTATCCCCACTCTAGAGAGTGCAACAGTAGGGAAAGCGTTGGATAGCGTAGGGGTAAACATTACTATTCCCACTCCAGAGAGTGCAACAATAGGGAAAGCTTTGGATAGCGTAGGGGTAAAAATTACTATTCCCACTCCAGAGGGTGCAACAGTAGGGAAAGCGTTGGATAGCGTAGGGATAAAAATTACTATTCCCACTCCAGAGAGTGCAACAGTAGGGAAAGCGTTGGATAGGGTAGGGGTAAAAATTACTATTCCCACTCCAGGAAGTGCATCAGTAGGGAAAGCGTTGGATAGCGTAGGGGGTAAAAATTACTATTCCCACTCCAGAGAGTGCAACAGTAGGGAAAGCCTTGGATAGCGTAGGGGTAAAAATTATTATTCCCACTCCAGAGAGTGCAACAGTAGGGAAAGCGTTGGATAGCGTAGGGATAAAAATTACTATTCCCACTCTAGTGAGTTTAACAGTAGGAAAAGTCAGGATGTAATATATTAATACAAATAAATTAAATATCAATACCAATAAAAAATTAATTAAAATAAATTACCAATTTAAAATTATGTAATAATTAATCAATTAAAAATACATATAAATATTAGTTATTAAAATTATTTTCCTATAAATACAAATTAATTAACAATTAACAATTAATTAACAATAAATTAAAAATAAATACCAATAAATAAAAAAAAAAGATTTATTTAATTACAATTAAATTATTTCCCACCCTATTTCCCTATAAACACACAACCCGCTACGGGAAATAAATTAATACAATTTAACATAATTATCAATTAATCAAGTAATAAAAATGAATTACCAATTAAAAATTCATTTATTACAAATTAATAATTAACAATTAATTCAAAGTAAATACCAATAAATAAATTAACATATTTAATTAATTACAAATAAATTATTTCCCACCCTATTCCCCTATAAACCCACAACCCACTACAGAAAATAAATTAATTAAATTAACATAATTATCAATTAATCAATTAATACAACATATTTACCAATTAAAAATGAATTACCAATTAAAAATTATTTTACCAAATAAAAATTAATTAATTACAAATTAATAATTAACAATGAATTCAAAATAAATACCATTACATAAATTAACATACTGAATTAATTACAATTAAATTACTTCCCACCCTATTCCCCTATAAACCCACAATCCGCTACATATTTAAATTACGCAAAAATTATATAACAACATAAATAACACTTAAAAAAACTTAGATATTATTAAAAATTCGATATATTTTAATACCTATCTTATATACTTCGATATTTTAACTTTCTATATTAACAAAATCGATATTACATTACCTTCAATTCAATATTTTTCACCACTATATTCTGTCCATTCGATATTTTGTCCATTCTATATTTTGACTTCGATATTATGTCTGTATACCGAAACGGCATGTCACTGATCAAGAAATGTGGGAATATCTATAAACCAGACACTAGTGATGTATAAAGGAAACAATTCACATTTCACTTTGCTGAACAGAACAGACAAAATGTTTTTTAACCACAAAAAATAAATGTATGTACAATTATAATTCTAAGAACACTCACCGAAATGACCATCTTTTGTATGGTTTCCGTTTAGCATTCAATTGGAGTCTTAAAGTTCACCTCTGATGTACTCAATACATTAATTTGTCGGTGTGCACATTTAAACCATTACAAAATCACCTTTTTTAAAGTAATTGTTTCCATTTGACTTTCATCCAAATATTCATAAACAACTCCCCAATACATTTTGTGGAATGCCTTTCACTAGTGAGCAATGGTGGTCAAATATCATTAGACATCAATTTCCCATGAATGCTACTGGGTCATTCCATGCCAGCCATTCAGGAAATATTTTCTAACTACATCTGTCTTCTAAATCTTAAGAGGCAACTTTCACCTATTCAACATTTCGACTAAGCATTTTGATTTTATACACAGCATTTTCTACTATTACACTATCCTCTGCAACCTCATGACACATATTGAAGGTTCCCATGTCTGTTTTCATCTGCAGAGTTTAGTTCTGTGTATCTTGTGTTCTAGCATTCAACAAGTGAATACCAATGGATGACAACGAACGCATGAAGATCCCCAGAAATTTATATTGTTTTGTAATTAATTGCTGTGTCCAACTTCTCACTAGTCGTTATTAGATGACCTATCCCTGGGAGACCCATGTTGGCATCAGGGCCCCCATTTCAATCTGTGTCTCAGTTGTGTTCTAATAGTTCAACCTCATAATCCCATGGGATGTGCAGAACATAATATATGTTCATACATTCGTATCAGCCATAGGGCCATTTCCTTACACCCAGTCAAAACTAAATGCCTCATAGTTTTACCTTCTCAAAGCTCTATTGTGGTGCCATTTGTGCTAATATTATTAAAATGCACTAATTAGGGGGGGGGGGGAGGGTGGCTTGGGAGCCAGAGGAGATGGCTGCCGCTCTGGGGAGCTCCGTGAGGAGGTAGAGCGACTGGAGCTCTCCAGGCTTTAATTCCAAACACGCAGCCCTCAAAACCGCAAACTTTAAAAAAAAAATGTTTTTATTGATATTCCGTCAATATCATACAATCAATACAGAAGCAGTTACATTAGGAATGCAGCTACATTATGAGCACTACCGAGGAACATCCATCAAATAAACAGCTGCGGCAATAGGAGCAAATGGACATCGGTGGAGACAGATATACATTGCCAGCAGGTAATAATAATGTATATAGAAAATGAAAGGGTAATCTGTACAGTTGTTACAACAATCACCCATATACTCAGGAAGTCAGGAGGAAACCGCCCCGGGACATCGAGGACAAAAGAGAAAGAGGTATCTAGCAGAGCTCTCTCCAGAGGGGTACTATGTCATGCCTAAATGTATAAAGCGTGTAGGCCTCACAACCCATCGGTAGCAATGGTAGGGTGTTCTAGCAGGTATGTCTGCAGTGTGTCCAGCCGCGGCCGGTAGTGGGAGTAACTGCCGGGGCGGTGACGTGGGGAGGGGGAGGGGCAAGGTGGGGGGTAGTAATGTATGGATTACAGACCTTAAGAGGTAAGTAAACATATAAATAAATAAAATGAATTTCGTTGTGCGCACTGCATCGCATTTGGTGATGCAGTGCACACAATGAAATTCGTTAGCCATTCCTTAAACTTGGGTGCGAGGCCACTTGCCGCTTAGCCAACACTAGACAAAAGGACACAAATTTCCGATATGTGACGTGAATGTATTCAATGTACCCTAGGAGGGTAATAAGTGGTGGTCTGGAGATAGGTATGGAAGTCATAGAGTCCAGGGCTGTGAGGACCTGCCGCCAATAAAGAAGTACCCCAGGACATCCCCATGCCAGGTGTAAAAAACAGCGTGTTCTGCCTTACATCTGTCGCACCTGTCTGTGTCTCGCAAGTAAAAGTTGTGGAGTCTGACCGGGGTGTAATAACTGCGATGTAGGAATCTATAGTGGATGATGCTGAGCCTACTATTGGAGGAGATTTGCTCCGTCTGCTTGCAGCAGTACGTCCATTGTTCATCGGTGAGGTCCTGACCTAGCTCTGCCACCCATTTAGCATGGGCTGCGCTTTGCGGGTAGTCATTATCCACATACAAGGTATGATAGATTGTGGACAGCAAGGGGGTCATTAGGATGGCGGGCGGACTTTGCCCGCCATCCTCACGGGGATTGGGACCACCCGCCATAAGGGCGGGGGTCCCGTGGGAGGTATTAGGATGTGCCCGCCACAGTGGCGGGCACATCCTGCATTTTTAGCATTGTGGCGGGGCGGTGCTCTCAGCACCGCCCGCCACAATGCTAAAAATGCATTAATGCATTTGCATAGACAAAGCGGCAGGCACCGCGTGGTGCCTGCCGCTTTGTCTATGCAAATGCAGGGGGGTACCATAGGAACCCCTCGTGTGCACCCCCCACCTCTCCTTCACTCTGGGGGCCAGAAGACCGCATGCCTTTCTGTGGCGGCATCGCCGCCGCGGAAAGGCATCCAAAGCAGCCCATCATAATATGGCTAGCGGTGTCTGTTAGACAACGCCACCATATTAAACCTTTTCCGCCCCGGTCGCCTTGCGACCGGCGCGGAAAAGCTGCAGACGGTCTTTCCGTCCGCCGGGGTCCACCCCGCCATCCTAATATGGCGGGGGGGAATATAGGTGCGGATGGCGGGCGGATTGCCCCCGCCAAGCTGGCGGCAGGGGCAACCCGCCCGCCATCCTAATGGGCCCCCAAGTGTGAAGCGAAGTCTGCACGCAAGATTTGGTGCAATGGAGTTCGGTTCAGAGGGATATGTGGGGTGACAAGTTTGGATGCCATGACGAAGACGATCATATAGCAAGGTTTCCATGGTAGATGGCGGGGGCTCATGACACATTTGTTGGAGAGTGCGGAACTTGTCTCTGATATAAAGGTCTCCCCAGCACTGAATATTCCGTATGCAAGCCATCTTCCTAAATATGCCCTCCTGCAATAATGGTCAATGAATTGGGAAACCCAGTAAACCCTTGGAGGCTTGGGCAATACAATAAAAAAGTAATGGGTGCCAACAAGGGAATTTATTTACTAATGACTTAGTATGCTGCTTTAAATGCTGGATGCACGCTGTCTTCATGCCACGCCATTTATTGACCCCTGAAACGTAAGAAAGTTACAAAACACCACGCACCGAAGATTGCTCTCCTGCCCACAACGCATGATTTGGTAGACCTCTAAAGCACTTATGCGCACCACAGATGCCAGATATTACTAAGTTTGGCGTTTTGACCATTGATTTGTCCTTTGGTATATGGCTGCATCTCACTATTGTACACAAGAGTCTTGTTCTAGCAAAGACTATTGTCCTGATGATGGTCTGAAGGATGGAAGTCACAAGACTGAAACGTCAACCTTCTCTTCTATTCCGGTGAAATTGTGTTAAATGTCTTGCGACATATATTTTCATTTTGAGATTTGTCATGTTATGTACTGTTATTGAATAGTTGTTGGTCATAAATTGTTAAGATAATTTATATTTTACTTCCTTGTCATGATCTCTGGCTGACTTCATTCAGGTGTATGTACTCCTTTATTACTTTATATAAATAACTTTGTACTTCTAACAGTTTAGGACCTCCCATGTTTTTTGTTGTTTGTGCTAATCTGTTGCATTGAGTGAAGTTGTCTTATGACACATGGGGGTTTGTTCCAGTTGGACTAATCCTATAAGTAATTCTATACTCAACTAAGTCATTAGCAAATTAATTCCCTTCTTGGCACCCATTACTTTTTTATTTGTTTTATTTTCCTGCAATAATGCCACCTCCGGGTGATAGGTGAGTGGGAGAAAGGGGAAAAAGAGGCAGGATTCGGACGTGCGACCTAAGATGCGAGACCAGGCTTTTATCGTGCAGTCCACAGAGGTGGGGCATCACCCTCGAGGTTCAACGCTAGAGAGTAAGATGCCATCCAGCTGGTATGGGTCCGTAAGCCAATGTTCAGTGGTGACATGTTGAGTATAGCGAGGCGAAGAAAACCAGTAGTGAGCAAAGTGTGCCTGCACGCTTATATAGTATAATTCGTCATTCGAGATGTCAAAGCCTCCGTGCGCATAAGGCCGCACAAGTGTGTCCCATTGAATGCGTGGCTGTTTACCGCCCCATACCAATCAAATCAATGCTGATTTGAGAGTGCTGAAGAAGCGTTGGCCGGGATCATAAGTGACGTTGAGAAATAAATATAAGAATTTGGGAAGAATAATCATTTTTATGAGGGATATGCGACCAGTCATGGTTAAGGGTAGTGCAATCCATCGAGTAGTGCAATCAGTGACGTGTTCCATCGCATATCCGTAGTTGAGCCGCATTAGCTCATCCCGATCCGCTGTAACGCGGATCCCCAAGTATTTAACCTCGTCCTCACACCATACAATGGGATAAACTGTTTCAAAGGGGCTGGCAGAGCTGGACAATGGAAATATTTATGATTTGATCCAGTTAATTTTGATACCTGATTAGCCGTAAAATTTAACAAATTCGTGCATGAGTGAATTTAAGTTTTGATGAGGGTCTTTAATGTAGAGGGTTACATCGTCCACATAGAGGGAGATGAGGATGGGACGAAGGAGGCCGCGTAGGCCTACGTGGATGTAGTGTTGCCTGATCTTGGCTGCCAATGGTTCCATCACTAGGGCAAAGAGGATAGGGGAGAGTGGACACCCCTTACGAGTGCCACGGGACAGGGAGAGAGAGGATGAGGTGTGCCTGTTGATCAACACTCTTGCCGTCGGTGAGATATACAGCAATCGGACCCAAGAAAGGAAGCCGATGAGAGTCCCATGTATTGTAAGACAGTGAAGAGGTAATCCCATTCCACTGAATCAAAAGCTTTGGAGGTATCTAGAAATACTGCCACCAGGGATCAACCGTTTGTAAGATAGATAATAATGTTCTAAGGTTATGGGATGTTGCTGTCCCAGGAATGAATCCAGCCTGGTCTGGAAGGACCTATTTGTCCTGTAATAGACTTAGGCTATTCTCCAATACCTTAGCAAGTATCTTAGTATCTGTGCTTATAAGAGAAAGGGGTCTGTAAGATTCACAGCGGCTGCAGGTTTGCCTGGCTTTAATAAGGACGTGATGAGGGCCTCTCTCATCGAGGCAGGGGGGATTTCTGTCTTGTGGGATTCAAGAAAAACCTCTTTCAGTACTGGGAGTAGCTGATCAATGTAGGATTTATAAAAATCAATGGGTAGGCCATCTGATCCTGGCGCTTTGCCTGATTTCATCTGCATAATGGCTGCCCCCACCTCATCATCCTCAAATGGCATGGCTAGGAATTTTCGTTGTGTGTCACCTAGCCAGCCTAATGTTATGTCACCAAAGAAAGGGGCAAAGTCCGGGGGGAAGTGAGTTGTGATCTATACAGATTCGCGTTAAAAGTGGTAAATGTGTTTAGTATGTCGTGACTATCCCTGTGCCGTGTGCCTACATCATCAACCACCTCAAGCACATAGTTGGAGAAACAAGGTTGTTTAATATCATTAGCTAAGGCGCGTCCCTGTCTCTCACCCTCCCCATAGCGACGGGCAGTGAAATACTTGCCTCTGAATTTCACCTCTCGGTCTGCAGTGGCTGTGTAGTCTGTAAGTTTTTCACGGAGCATAGCCCGGTGAGTGTCAGAAGCAGTGTTCCACATGTCAGCTACTAGCCGTTTAATCTCACCCTCCAAACGATTCAAGTTCCATCTGATGTCTCAGAGTACTCCGAAGCTCTTGGACATACCTAAGCCTCGAACAGTGACCTTGAAGGCCTCCCACAATGTGCTCACCTGATCTACAGAGCCCTTATTTCTGATAAAAAAATCTGTGATCTCCTCCTCTCATTCGGCCTGAAAAACCGTGTATAAGAGAGTCTCGGGCAATAATCTCCAGCAACTCGGGGTGCTTACAAAGTTGGGGGGGGGTTACTTCAAGACACACAGGAGCGTGGTCCGAATATGTATGGGCCAGGTGAGTAACAGAGTGAATCTAGGGGGGTCACACTGCACGAGCAGAGCCAATAATCTAACCGAGACATGTGGCATGGCCTGCTGTATAAAACGTGCCTTCTCTATTAGTGAGGTGTGTGTATCGCCATGCATCTACAATACCATGTTCCTCAATTATTTCTGAGCGAGCCGCACGTGTGTCGGTGTAGTGGTGTGGTAAGGGGTTAGACGGGTCAGAGGCTGGGCGCAGAGTCGTGTTGAAATCTGCCCCCACAACACATGCTTGAAGCCTATTTTCAATATGCCTCCCCAAAGAGAAATAAAATAGTCAGGATCTTCTTGATTAGGGCCATAGCTGCAAGCTAGGGTGACCAATTGTGTACCCAAAGTACCCCCCATCATCCAGCTGCGACCAGACCTGTCACTGTATGTGCCACCTAGTACAAATGGTGTTTTTTAAAACTAATATGAGCGTGCTACCAGAGCACATTGAGTAGGATGAGAATGCATGTGCGGAGGCCCATCTACTACCATAGCACGAGGGACAGCAGGGGTCCAAATGGGTCTCCGGGAGCAGGTCAATTTGTGCGTGATGTCTATCCAGATACGCTAGGATTTGCCTCCTTTTACGGGGTTCATGAAGTCCCCTGACATACCATGTGAGCAATCTGATGCTTAGGCGATCAGTTTGCACAGTCATAATAGATGGGGAGTGTAGTCGGTGTGTGTGTGGTCGTTGAAAAGTATTGCCATTACTCATGTAATATTTGACGTACTGAACAAGTTATCATGTATATGACCGAACAATAAGAAACATTCCCAACCCTTCCCACCCTCCAACAGGAAGAAAACCCTATTGGGCTGACATTAGAACACATGTCAAGCTTCATTGCCTCCCCCTCCCACAACGGCACCCCAATCGTGCCGGTATACAACCGCCCACCCAATGATTCCCAGTGTGTCAACCATTGTCCCCTAGTTCAGTAAGACCGGGAAAAAAGCAAGAAGGGCCAACACACAACAATCCGAAACACAGAAAAACAAGGGGGTTCTTCCATGGGGGGGGAGGGGTTGCCCAAGTGGGCACTAGTCCTTTCCCATGTCCCGACTCTACTGCAAAGCAACCCAATCAGGGGGACAGAGCAATATGGGGGGGGAGGGGTGCTCAGTGATGCATCAATGACATCTACCAGTTATACATAAATGCAGTTTTACATATGCAATGATAACAAATACAATGTTCAAGGCCACTAGGGCACTTATATGTCCAAGATCAGTCAGTAGTAGCGATGGACCCTCTACCAGCACACCAAAGAAGGATCTACAGCATAAGCAGCAAAGTCCAATAGGAAGTTCGCATCTCATGGTGCCCTGGCGTGGTTAAATGAGGAACCAGAAAAGGGAGCAGTGAACGATCTGCCATGTTCAATCCCGGTGCCAACTAGCTTCTGGATGGCGAGGGGGATCTGGAAGCGTGGTCTCAAGGTGACGTTCGTCTCGTAGCCGTCTTCAAGAAGTCTTCTACCTGTGGTGGATTTGTGCAAATTATGTGTTTGTCCTCATGAGTAATCTAGAGCTTTGCGGGGTATAGAAGAGCATATTCTGTGTTGGCCTTGCAGAGTTTCTGCTTTACAGAGAGGAATTTCAGGCGCGCCTCCTGAACTGCGAGGGTAAATTCAGGGTAAATGGAAAACTTATTGCCTTCAAATTGCAGCAGTTTTAATCCACAGGCTTTTTGTAGCGCAATGTCGCGGTCCCTGTAATTAAGAAGTCTGGCAATAATGGGCCTTGGGGTGGCTCCCGGCGGAGGACATGGCCCCAGGAATCGGTGTGCGCGCTGCGCAACAAGATGGGGCGAGGAGGCTGCACCCAGTGATCCATTCAGGAGGCGGTCAACGTAATCCTCCATGCGTCCTGTATTGATACTTTCCGGTATGCCTATCAGATGGTTGTTGTTGCGGCGGCTTCGGGTTTCGATAGCCTCATTTTTGGCTGCGATAAATTTTAATAGTTTGTCCATTTGTGTTACCTGGTCTTGCAACGTTTGGTTTCCTTAAGCTGCCCGTTGTGTTTGTCAACTTTGTGTACTAGGAAGTCAAGGCAATTGTTCATTGTGTCCATCTTTCCGGACAGGTCCGATAGACTATGCTGGACAGCTAAAAGCAGTGTCTTGACGTCGTCCCCAGGAAGTTGAGAGGATCTTTGGCTTTGATCCATATCGGCCGATTCAGAGTCTACTGAAGTTGAACGTGTCACAGCTTTTTTGCCCTTGAATGTCAGTCTGGGCTGCCGGTTGTCGGGTTTCCCCATAGCGTAGCGTCTCACGCCCAGGCAGTGTGGAAATAGTTGTGTGGACAGGTGCCCCAGGCTTTTTAGAAGAACGTAATAGTGCTGTGTGGTAAGTTTGAGCAGGTGTATGGCAGAGACTGCCAGTCCGCTGGAGGATATAGACTCTAGACCAGTTGGTGTATCAGAGGCAGAGTGAAGTGCGTCTGGACAAGGGATTAGCGCAAAAAAGTCTCAGCCGTCAGCACGCCAGTAAAAGGCCCTCAGGATACAGCCCCTTAGGAGAAGTTGCAGTGTTCGGCAGTCTTACGGAAGGTTAGAGCGACCTCGGCCTCCGGCTGGAAACAGGTAGTGGACTGTATAGGCCTCGCGGAGGCAGGGAGGCCCCCAGCACTGTGTGGAGGAATGTCGTTTGCTGAGGTGGCAGGTAGAAGAAGGGGGTTAATCTTCGAATGCGCAGTGGCACAAGAGAACCATTTTCCCCGTCAGGCGTATGGGAGCGAAGTGTGGCTTGCAGGCAGATTCTCGCAATGGGGCCTTGCGGCGTAATGGTAGGCCGCACATGCGGGTGCTGGATGCTCCCTGGTGAATGGGCACATCGTGGCCTTACCGGACGGAGGTATGATGACTCCATAAGTGGAGTGGAAAGGTGCGGGTTGCCGGTGTGCATATGCTAGATGCGCCAAGCCTGTGCGGGGGGATAGTCAGATTCTGGGCCCATCCTCTGTAGCGTGTCCTCACCAGAGTAAATGTTGCTGGCCGACCGTTGGTGTGAAGGCGTATCCTTGCTATGTGGCCCAGTGGCGTAATGGCGGGCGGAACACGTGGGTGCCGGGTGCTCCCTGGTAGATGGGTCAAGCGTGGCTTTGCCGGCTGGAAGTATGGCGACTCTGTGGAGGGAGTGGGAAGGTGTGGGATCTCCGGTCCATGTCTGTGAGTTGCGCTAGACCTATGCAGGGGGTATTCTGGTTCCGGCATGTCTTCGGTTGCGTGGTCTCACCGGGCTAGATGTTGCTGACCAATCGCTAGTATAGAGACACAGCGATCATGGAGGGTGGGCCAGGTAAATGGCGGGGTCCACACCTCACCGCCGATCCGGAGCGATCGCAGCAGGCGTGCGGCTCACCTCGATCTCCGTCAGGCAGAAGGTCACCGGCATAGATGGTGGAGGGCGTATGCCAGCGCAGCATGTGCCCGCAGAGGAGAGCGGCGCGTAGGGGCAGACCCCAGGCCAATCTCAGGAGGTTACGGACCTAGTCCCTCGTGGGAACCAGGGGACTAGTTTAGAGGCAGTGGCCAATCAGGTCTCCAGCCCAAGCACCCACCTCTGCGCCCGCAACACAAACAGTCTCGCCAAAGTACACCAGGTCACACAGGAGTCACAATCTTTCACCCACCATGACAGCACAGTCTGGTTCGTAGGTGGGTTGCATTAGAAGTCGGAAAAATCTGGTAGAGATGCGTATTTTTTACAGATCATATCACTGGGCCTCCGGAGCCTAACAGGTGTGCGGACATCTTGGATGCGACAAATCTTTCCTCCCTTACCAACTCTTCATCTTCCATATCTATGGAACTTTTACTTGAAGAAATTCGCTCACTCAAACCTTACATGGCAGAAACGAACTCTCGTCTTCAAAGTCTTGAGGACAACTGGTCTCACACTGAACAAAAAGTTGAAGATCTTGAGAGGAGAGTTGCTTCAGTTCAAGTAGTCACAGATTCCATGCTTACACAGAGAAATACAACACCTTAAGCAACAGGTTGAGAATTTGGAAAATCGTAATAGGCATAATAACCTACACATTTACGGGCTTGCGGAAGGTCTCAAAGGTTCTAATCCCATTTTCTTCTTCCAATCCTTTCTGCCGACGTTTCTTGCAATCCCAGTCTCTACCACATTGAATATTCAACAAGCTCATCGCTTAGGTCAAATTTCTCGTTCTTCCATTGCTTCCTCCTCTTCAATGAAACCTAGAGGTGTTACCTTGTATTTTCTAGAATACACGGATCTGCTTAAACTCATCCAAGCTGCCAAACAGAAAGGGAAAATTATTTGGAATGGTTTTAATCTTTTCTTTGCTCAGGACTACGCCAAAACTTCTGCAGATCGTGGGAAGAAGTTTCTAGATAGGAGACCTGCTCCTAGCACCCTGAATGGTCGATATGGCCTGTTCCATCCATGCCTCTTCAAGGTGACTAACAATAATAAAATTACAAATTATGAAGACCCGGCGCTTCTTCAACAATTCCTGAACTCATGCAGAGCTGAATCCATGGACATCCCTCGATTATAATTGTTTGATTATTTCAATGATGTCTGCCGTTATTTGCATTTATCCTCTTCCCTGCTGTATTTTGTTATGATGTGAGATCCTCTGTTAATATCTCCTCGTTTTTGTTAATTAGGTTTTGTGGTCCCTTGATTTTTTGCTTCCTTCGTTTGTACCTGGAGGTCGTTTCCCTTTGCCGCATTCTCCTGGAGTCTTCCGTCCAGTGTGCTACCTCCCTTATGTGGCTCCACCATTCCCATTCTCATTGTCTTTTTGTGGTATGTCTTTTTTAGACATTTTTCTTTACTATCAACTGTGATTTATATTGTATCTCTCTTCAGTGTTTTGTTCTCCCCTTTTTCTTTCCTTCTTTTTTCTTTCCTTTCCTTTCCTTTCCTTTCCTTTCCTTTCCTTTTCTTTTCTTTTCTCTATTTATACTTTGCAATAGCTTTCTGGTGCATCTCTCTTTTCTCTTTCTACTTCTGAAATTCTTTTGCAATCTATCTTTCTTCTCTCTCTTTCAGCAATGAATTTAGTTCTTATACTGTTTGCATAGTAACTGTTCATGTTCAATTTGATTGGTTATTTTTAGAGTTATAACATGGAATGTTAAAGGAGTAAATAACCCTATAAAAAGACAATGGGTATTAACCCATTTAGCTATATTAAATGCTGACATTGCATTGATTCAAGAGACCCACTTATCTGAAGCCGAAGCGTCTAAATTGAAACGAGGTTGGGTAGGTAATGCTTTTTCTTCCCCAGCTCTATGTAAGAAAAATGGAGTCTCTATTCTGTGTCATAAGAAATATCAGATCTCAGTTATTCACTAAGAATCTGATTTAGAAGGCCACTGGGTAATTGTCAAACTTCTCATTAATCAAATACCTTCAGTTCTTTTTAATGTTTATGCACCAGTTAATGTCGGTAATGCTTTTTGGATTCATGTATCTGATAAACATCTTTTGTTTGATGATGAATAAACTATTTTTGGTGGTGATTGCAATCGAATTTTTGATCCCATATTAGATAGACACTCTTCTGTTAAATTCTCCAACACCAGATGCATTCACAATTTACTTCCACCATACATTGCAAATCTTTAGTTGACATTTGGAGGCTTTGCAACCCAGATATTCAAGAATATAGCTTTTATTCCCCTCCACATCATTCACAATACCAAAAAGATTACCTCTTCTTTAGTAAATCTCAATCTCAACAAGTTTCCCATTCTGAAATCGGCTCTATTTTAATATCAGATCATGCTCCAGGTTATGTTGATTTTGAATTACAACCTTTTTCCCCTCATACAGGTAGCTTCAATAATATTTTACTGTCTGATCCTAATTTTACAAGCCGATTCCTCCTTTGCTTCTGAATTCTTTTCTTTTAACTCTACTCTGAATTCTTCTCCTATAATGACTTGGGATTCCTTTAAGGCTACTGCCAGAGGCTTTATTATACATTTTGTTTCACAAAAGAAGAAATCGTTCGAAGCCGAAAATTCCCAGCTGCTAGCCAAGATCAAGCAACTTGAATATATTTGTTAGCACTCGAAATCTAAATCCTTGTTAAAAAAGCTTATTGAAGCAACATTTACCTTTAATAAATTATCTACTGAGGCTCCATCTTCTTATCTTTTAAAATCTAGTGCTCATTAATATGGTGTCAAAATCGAATGCGGAAATTATTACTTGAAAATACGACGTGAACGGACTAAAATAGATTATTTGCGGAATAATGCCGGTATCTCTTTATTTAAAGACAATTATATTTTAAACGAGTTTGTTTCCATTTACAAGAATTTATATACCCCTGAACAGCAATCAACTTCAACTAATCTTTCTACCTATTTTCAATCTATTGAATCCTCTAAACCTCATGACACAGACTTTACTTCTTTAGAAACCGATATCACTCTATCTGAAATTACACATGCAGTCCGGTATTAAAAAGAGGGAAAGCTCCAGATCCTCTCTTGATTACCCCTTTGCAGCTATAGCATTAGACGCAGAAAAAGCGTTTGATAGGATTGGGGTGGGATTTCATGTTTCAGGCGTTAAAATGGATAGGGCTCCCTCCTTAATTAATATCTCTTATTTCACTATTATATTCAGGCCCTAGAGATTCTATTTTTGTTAATGGCAAAACTTCGGACTACTTTCCTCTCTTCAGGTGTGTACATCAAGGTTGTCCCCTCCTCTTTTATTTATAATAGCATTAGAGCCATTTCTAACCAAAATTAGGTTAGATGCTAAGCTTACTGGTTTCCAGCTTGATACCACTCATGTCAAAAAGTCTGTTTATGCGGATGATATTCTTCTACATTGTTCCAATCCATCTACGTCCATCCCATCTTTTCTACATAAAGTTGATATCTTCTCTCAATTATCTGGCTACCGCCTTAATTCAGACAAATGTGAAGTTCTTCCCCTAAATATATTATGCCTTAAACAAGACTTAATATCTACTGGCTTTTCATGGCAAACTTCTAAGATAAAATATCTGGGCTTATGGTTCTCTTCAATCATTCCAGAAACACTAAAGCAAAATTTTAACCATATTATTAAAACTCTATCCGATTCTCTTGACTGTTGGAACCCGCTTTTTCTTTCTCGGTGGGGACGATTAGATTCCATTAAGATGATGCTTTCTCCTTTGATTCTATATCTTCTTTCAATGATTCCTGCACACATCCCTGGAGTTTACTTTAGGAAAATTGACTCTCTTTCAACAAAATTTCTTTGGAAATATAAATCTCCCCGAATAGCCCTGTCCGCTCTGAACGCAGACAAGCCTTCTGGAGGTCTTACATTTCCTGATTTCAAATCATATCATTATGCTTTCTCTTTAAAACAATCTCCCCATTGGCTCTGTCTTGATCAGTGTATCCATCCTCCTATCTAGATGTCTACAGAAATATATTTTATACCCCCCTTTTGATTTTCAAGAATCTCTTGCTTTTACCAACAATATTTCTTCTATTAGTTCTCCTGTCATTTCTCATACACGTAAAATCCTAGTCCCTCTTTTACCTTCCTCATATCCTTCTTCTTCCACGTTAGAACAACAAACCATTTGGCACAATACCTTATTACGCATTAAAAATCGCACCTTTTACTGGAAATCCTGGTGACTCAAGGGACTGTTCTAGATTTCACAACTATTACTCAATGATGTTCCTTTATCCTTTTTAGATCTTCAACCAAAATGTTCCTTACCATTTTCCTGTAAAGCTCAATATGACCTACTATATCCCTCTCTTTCCCAATATCTTCTTTCCTTACCGTCTACTCCTATTACTTCCTCCACATTCATAAGCATACAACACAATCTATTATATATGGGATAAAGTACCCACTTCTGTACATTATAGGGATATTGCAAGTCACTGAGGAGTTTTGTGACCTTATTGAAAGAGGCTGAAGGCTAATTCCCTTCATAAGGTCATCAAAGTCTGAGGTGATATCCTTTTAATGTACAGCAGAGGGTATTTTAACCCTATAATGAATGGTCACACCATCACCCTTCATCACCCCTCTGTTCACATGCAGCAGACTTTAAGAGGTTACAATGCCCTTTGTGTCTGTCCCTTTAATGTCTTCAGTCTGCTGTGGAGAGAAGCTATATAGCTATATGGTAATGTATCTGAGTTGGCGTTACACTAACTGCTCAAGAGTACCTGAAAAATGGTAACGTAGAGCAAGGTTCTCATACAATATTCATCTATGTTTCTGTTGGTGGCTCTCGGTCTCTCAGCGTGCGTTCGCATGAATGCCACTTTTTGGGGTTCTGGGCTTCGGAGCATTGCAATTAGACATGTACACTGCATTTAATTCAGTGCCAATGGTGTAGTAATATATTGATTCCACCATTTAGTGTTTCAGTTGCCCAGAATAGCTTTATACCCCTTTTGACTGTGTTTTACATCCTGAAAGGCTGAAGGATAGAGGGGCATTTGTGAGCACATAAGATTGTCTCTTCTCCTCTAGCTCTGATTATTCTAGCCTCTGTGACATAAAACTGCAGTTTCATTCATGGGCCCCTCTAAAGTCAGATCTCTAGGTTTGAAGTAGCATGGTGTCAATGAGTGAGGTTTCAATTTTAGAGGCATATGCAGAGGTGGGGAGGGAAGAGGGAGGTAGTCAGCAGTCAGGTTACTATGGTAGGCCTGAAGTCATATTTTCCTTGCAGCCCTTCTGGATGACAAGCTTTCGGTGTCATAACACATACACTGAGGGAAAAGATCAATTTATTATGATCACCCTCGACATCCTACTTAGTGTCAATATTTTTTATCTTTTTCAAGTTATGACAAGCTATATGACAGAAAACAACAATACATTAAATATTTACACACCTATATATACTTTGTACATACATAAGAAACAAATTCTTTACACAGTACAAAAAGAAAATTCCTTGCATCAAACATTACAAAAAACTAAGAATACATCACAAACAACATTAGAACAAACATTACAATCCAAAAATGAGTAAAATAGGAAAAACCAATCCTAGGGGGAATTATAAGCAAATGAATGACTCTTAAACAAATCAATACTGGACCAGCCGGTCCTAGTATCGTGGAGATGACATTTTATTCCACCCTATGAAAGTGCCGACGTGTTTCGAGATCAGGCACTATGTCGCTGATCTCTCATCAGGGCTGTTTTATTCTTTGTATCTGCAAGATGCAAAGAAAATATTTTACTCATCACTCTCAAAACCGAACTTCTTTTACGGCAATGGGCTGAGAAAGAAAAATGCTACATACCAAACTTGGTTGAAAGTAGAGCAGGGCATTGGGGCGTAAAGGATTTCAAACCGAATAATTCTAAATGTGGCCAGGCAGGACAACCTACAAGAAATGTTAAGACATTTTTTGTGCATTGGTAAATCTAACCAGCTTGTGGGTTCATTACTAAAACGTCACCCAATGCTACATAAAGCATACCTTGCCAACCGGCGTTCTTATATGTGATGCGCCACCATGAAGGTAGGCTCCTAAAACAATAGTGAAAAATGTTTTAGTGGTGGGGCTGTTGATTACAATGTTCGCATAGTGCATGCAATATTAAAATCCCAAAAAGGGCTGGAGTCATTTCGCCTACCTTAATGAAGTGTTACTATACCCTTTCTTTTAATTTTTGGAAATGTGCTCTCGATTTTTCGTCCTGTGTTAGCAGAAAAACGAAAAAACGAGTATAAGCGCTTATAGCCAAAAGTATGACCATTCAAACATATTCTAAGCATAAAACATGTCCTGGCATTTACCTGCTCGAAAGTAACAGCACGCCGCTGGTGTGATCAAAGTTTTCTCACAAGAAATGGCCGCGCAAGTACTTCCTGTATTTAAAGCCCACCTCCAAAAAAGGGCATGATAGGACTTGTAGTGTCCTCAAACTTGCGCTGTGAAAAAATTCTGTTTAATATGGAAACCGCATGTAAAATCAGAGCGCGCCTGTTGCATGGTGTCATTCCCAATGAATAGAGGCAGAACATCAATTTTTGACTATTTTAGTTACGCGCTAAGTTTGAAGTAAAAAACTCAAAACTTTATTGGCAACTCGTATCTAAACACTAATGTTGAAACGGGCCATCTGATTTAAATTTGATAAATGCTGATTTAAATGGCATTTATTCCATAAGTACGGTGAGCACATTGAGGGTCATTATTATAATAGTGTATTGCATGCACCCTTAAAAAAATAAACTTTAGTAACCAAGCATGTGGGAAGTCTGAAGGTGACGCTGCACCCATTATTTAGATTGCATATATCTACCTGCCAGGCAGTGGCCACGCTTGTTTTTTATACACAAGATGTATTAGTGAAAAGAGGACATAAGGCTACAGATTGAGTCCAGGGATGTCTAACAGATGCCAGTCCACTATACTGTGTGTCTCTGCCAATTATATATGGGCTATCGCAGACAAGCTGTTAAGGCCTGTTTGAGTGCTATTGTATTTCAAAATGAGATAAGCCTCTTTCTGCAGTAAGGCACGCTCAATATCGTGACATTTTGACATTGAATTCGTAGTGAATAACACCGACCATTTAAATTCATGTTCATTATGGCCTTTATCGCAGAAGTGCTCAACCAGCGGAGCGGTCATTACTTTTTTCTTTATGCGTGACCGATGCTGGCTGATCCTTTGGTTGACTTGTTGGCTGGTCTTGCCTATGTAAATTAGTGGACACGGGCAAAGTATTACATAAACGACATTTTTCGTTTTGCAGTTGGAGAATTCTGTATGTCTCCACTTGGTTCCCTGATGGACAAATTCATTGCCCTCAATTGTGGTAGAACGTGCACAAACAATTATAAACAATAAACACAATTGCCACACCTGTGATGGCCTTCGATGGGCTTTAGGTTCCATTGTGCCAAAAGGTCACTTTTAGGTTTTCGAATGGAAATGTCAGCTCTAATCAATTGTTGGCCAATACTTCGATTTTTTCTATAAACGAAGATGGGCTTAGGAAATGGACAATTCAAACCTTCTAATAGATGCCAGTTCTTTAAAACAACTTGGCGCAACTTGTGGGTGTCAGGACAGAACGTTGTGACGCACACCATTTTGTTGATTGGTGGGCGTTGCTTAAGCTGCAGAAAGCATTCTCTTGGCGTATATCTAGCACGTTTGAATGAGTGCTTCAGGAGCTTCTTAGGATAGCCCCTGTCCTGCATATCATGACAAAAATATCTCGCATGTCTTTCATAATCCGCCACATCCGCACAATTTTGCCTGATTCTGAGCAGTTGCCCATACGGCAAATTGGCCTTTAAATTGCGTGGATGGGCGCTTCTGTGGTGCAGAATGGTGTTCCTATCAGTCGCCTTTTTATGGAGCGATGTTACCAATCGTCCTTCCTCACATCTCACTTCAACGTCCAGAAACGTCATGCGACTAGTGCTGTTTTCTATTGAGAATGTGATATCCCTGTGTCTTGCATTGAGCCATCCATGGAAAGACATTAGCTCCGCCTGGCTCCCCTGCCACAGGAGCCAGACGTCGTCAATGTATCGATACCACTGTAAAATTCGATCTCTGAATGGGTTGTTAGCTTCCACGAACTTCGGTTCGTATTGTGCCATGAAGAGAACCGCCATTTCTGGGGCATAAGGACACCCCATGGCGGTCCCCTACACTTGCATGTAATATTCACCATTAAAGGTGAAATAAGTTTTCTTAAGTGCTATTTCAGCCAATTCTAAGATAAAGGCAGTGGGGACCCGGTGTGGTCTTTCTCTCTGGTCACGATAAACCTCCATCACTTGTAGGGCCTCTTCTTGGGGAATTTGAGTGTATAGCGACGTACGTCCATCGTCACCATGATTTGAGACTATACATCAAAGCTGGTTACTTCAACTTTAACCAAAAAATCAGTTGTATCTCACAAATATGACTTTACCTGACTCAAAAAAGGTTTTAAGAAAAAGTCCACATACTGTGAGATCGGCTCTAGACATGAGTCGCACCCCGAAACTATGGGGCGGCCAGGGGGCGCTTGCATGTTCTTGTGGATCTTCGGAAGAAGATACAGGACCGGAGTCCTGGGACATTTCTTAAGAAGGTAGTCGTGTTCCTTGTTTTCCAAGAAGCCATTCTCTTTGCCATAATCTAAAACTTTGGCAATTTGTCCCTGAATGTCTTTAGTTGGATCCTCCGATAGTGGGCGATACCAAGTGGTGTTCTTTACTTGTTTCTCACCTTCTGCCAGGTACATCGGGCGGGGCCAGATGACTACTGCCCCACCCTTATCTGCTTGTTTGATGACGATGGGTCATCTTTAAGCAAACCAATCGTTGCTTCTTACTCATGTTCTGGTGGGTGAAGCTCTTACTTTTCTCCATCTTATCGATAGAGGAAAGCAGTACTTGTTCAAATGCCAGCACCTGTTTAGGGATGTTGGTATAAGGGACAAATTTTGACTTGTTTATAAGACCTGTTGTTTCAGTACTCTCAGTAGGTGGATTATTTGCAAAAAATGCCTTCAATCTTATTTTGCGGCAAAACTGTTTCGCCTCTAATTTGAATTTGGTATAGTCGGTATTCTTGCTTGGCACGAATTTCAAGCCAAGATTAAGTACTGTTTCCTCTTCACTAGATAGTACTCTTGAGGACAAATTAACAACCGTTGTAGATCTTCCTACGATTTGTTGTTGCTGCTCCTGGTTCGCATATCCCATGGTATCTTGTACCTGGGTTTTGTTTGTTTGCCTTTCTCTAAAAAAGTCACCCCTTTCTTTTGATTCCTATTGTCTGATCCCGAAGAATCAGAGGAAGATGTACTGGAAAAAGTAGTGAATCGATTCCTGGACCTGCATTGGTAAGTTGACAAGGCTTGGCGAGAGTCAGACTGCGAGTAGTAATCCTCACGTAGAAAAGGATATACCTGCTCGATTTTAAATGCCTTTACGTCACGTTCGTACCTGTTCTTATCATTGATGGTATTATCCCTAAAGGACTGAATATCTTTTTCGATCTTGTCCAAAAGCGACTTGGCATCTGTGACCACCTGGCTGGCCTCTATAGCCTTAGTTAATTCCTCTATTTCTTCTGCCTCTTTATTACACAATCTTTTTTTTTAATTGTTTTTATTCAGATTTTGCAGTGGAGACAGTGTATTTAACAATATAAAGCATATTACGACCTTGCATAGTATACATTCCTACAAAACGAACGCGGTCGGGAACGGCCGCGTAACACTAGAACATGGATTGGTCTGAGCTACAACCAAAAGTTACATGTACAATGCAATACAGCCTTAAGGAGGACATGAATAAGAGACAGATGTGATACATGACTATCGTAGTTAGGCATACAACGGTACACAAACCAAGTACTGTAAGTGGAAAATAAAAGTGGTTAAGGCAGCGGTTCAAATACAAGTAACTAGCACACATTCGTAACTTGGGAGTCTGTGTTTACAGGCGCGTAATCTCGCAATCTGGCCCATGTTAGAAAGGGCTCCCAGATATCACGGGGTCTGGACGCAGTCGGCATTAGTTCCCAAAACGTGGCCAGCTGCGTCTGCCCATAGGTCACGTCTGACAGCCACGCCCTGAACTTAGGAGCCGCTTTTCTCCCCCAGCACACTGCAATTTGTCTTTTAGCATACAGGAGCAGTAATGCATGCAGTATCCATCACCAGACCCAGCAAGCCACGGTGCGGGGTGGGGACATCCGTTCTGCCCAGGATTTGATTTATGGCCTCAAAGATCTCCGTCCAGAACGTCTGTAACTGAGGGCAGGACCATGCCATGTGAACAAAGGCAGCCGGCTCAAAACCACATCTCCAGCATCGAGCGTCGTCACGTATCGACATTCGGTGCAGAACATTCGGTGTCCTATAATACCTATGCAAGTACTTGAAATGCACTAATCGAAGCTTGTAATTTGGTGAGAGGTCAAGGAGCTGTCTGCAACAGAATTCCCACTGCTTATCTGAGATTGGAGGGTCTAAGTCTTCATTTAAGAGTTGTAATGATTTGGGCTTTATAATAGGGGCTTGGTCCTGCATACCTGTGTATAAACGTGTGACCAGCTTACGCGGGGACGCCCTAGCTAGTATATCTTGTAGTGCATTCAGTGTAGGAGGGGCCTCAGGGAAAATAGGGGATAGTGCAGCACAAGCCTTCCTCAGTTTGTAGCATTCGAACTTCTCCCGAAATGTTAGCTCTTTGTCAGGTGTCTCCACCAAGGGGGGGCGAAATTTTCCCTCCGGATATAAGTCCGCAAATTTACGTAATTGGACCCTATCTAGTTCTAGCAGCCCCCCTCCCTCCTCCAGGCACGCTAGCATAGGGTTCCCTCTCAAAATGGCCGCAGGGGCATACAATATTGGGAAGTGGGCTCTGCACTGCAGCTCCCTCCAAACCCAACGCAGCATGTCCGCAGTATCTCCATCCAATCCGGGGCGGGCTACAGTCTTGTATATAGCCACATCTAGCGCCAGGGGAGCCACAGAGTCTATTTCCACAGCGACGTGTGGTTGGTATGGTGTACGATAGACCCAGAAATGCAAGTATTGGGCTTGGGCACAGAGGGCATAGAGCTGCATGTCAGGGGCACCCAAACCACCCTGCCGCAGCGGTAGCGTCAGCAGGACCCACGACACCCTGGCCTGGCCACCAGCCCATATCAGGGACAGTAAGAGGGTACGGAGGGATTTAAAGAATTGTTGTGTTAAGGGAATCGGAATGTTGGCAAAGAGATATAGAAATTTAGGAAGCACCACCATTTTAGTCAATGATGTCCTCCCTGCCACCGACAGGGGCAGTCGGGACCAAATCTCTACCTTTTCCGCAAGCCAGTGGACAGCTCTCCCAAAGTTCATGTTCCAGATGTCCTGCATGTTCCTACATATCCACACGCCCAAGTATTTTA